>NC_140167.1:171632653-171702653 GCF_963971535.1 Notolepis coatsorum
ACACTAGGCCCGGATATTGAGTTGGTAAATAGTAATTTCCACCCTTTTCCCCTTTAAAATCTATAGTGAGCTGCATCCCATAATAGACCTCTCATGTGTGTTGCAACTTCCAACAACCAATCAGCGCCTGGCAGAAAGCGGCTCAGCATTGCAGCAGGTCCCCCGACATCACCAGTGAGTTCCCGTAGTTGGGGGCGTAGAGAAAATTGCAACATCCTCTCCTTTAGTGTTTGCAGTGTGGCTCTTAAAAACGAGTTAGCAAAACATGTAATCCTCCTGTTAAAGTGTCACTTTAAATCTCAGCCTAAAGGCAACGTAAAGGATCAAATGACTGGTCATCTGGAAAGGGAAACGTCTTCTCTTCATAGAAACATAAAAGGAACCGGAGCTTTTCATTTTATTTTATTATAATATTTTTTTCTTCAAAATGACGAAAACAGATGCTGTGAGTGGTATTTTTTTGTTAAAATAAGTGCTGAATAGCTCTACATTCCGACAGCCGTCACTGATATAGAGTGTCTGGTCAGTAACATGGGTCTCCCAGTCCCTATGCTCTGCATTGAACACAAAATACATTTCCTGGTAACCCTGTTCCCACTTTATCAGGAGAGAGAACCCTAGATATTTCTACTTATTTGCTAACTGCACTGCCAAATTATTTTACTTGTTTCAAGCACACATTTGTTAAAAAATAGTTTTTATTTCGTATTCATTGTCCGAGCATTTTTGCAGTGTGGAGTTCTCTCTCCTGATTGGTTAAAATGGGAACGGGCTACCAGAAAATTTATTTTGTGTTTACTGCAAAGCGGAGGGACTGGGAGACCCATGTTACTGATCAAACACTCTATATCAGTGATGGCTGTTGGGATGTAGAGCTATTATTTTAACAAGTAGACCACTTGCGTTAACAAGTGGTCTACTTCAATCTGGGCTTCAATCTGGGCTTCCTGCCATATATTTCACATATATATACCCGCGTAGCACCGTGTGATCTTCCACAATCTCTTTCCCAGACAGTGAGCGAGACAATCGCTCCAGAATATCCCGTGGCGTATGAGGTAAGCATGAGGCCCGTCCATTCATAAGCCAGGACCTCCGGTGATGTCCAAACCTCCCATTACACGCCATCAATCTGTCACCGTCGCAGCCTTGTTACTGTAAGGCCTGTTCCACTTGAAACAAGCCTCTAATTACACTCCAGTCAACTCCCACCGGACCACATACTGTACGCAGCGCTAACCAACCACTACTGCACCGTAGGTCTGCTTCATCTGCTGTCACCTCTCTGCTCAAACATAATCTCGCTCAGTCATCACTTCAGACCCACTACAGGAGTGTGGCGGCGTGTTTATCTACAGAGAACTCCCTCCCTCTGCCTGGATTCCCTTCTGTTCTGTTTTGCTGTGCATTGGCACATTTTCAACCTCTGGGAAGTGAGTGCACTTACCTATCAATTAATGATGAAGACCTGTTTGAAGGTTTTCTCTGTCAAAGTCACATAATGACGTTTAATCCTGTTTGAAAGTGCTCTACTCGCCTCCTTACTTAACATGTGGAACGCACCTGATTAGATAAACACGATGCTAGTGGGCGGTCCCTAATTCTCCGCTCCCGTTTTCCAACAGAAAATGGCGGCCTGTTCACATGTCAACTTTCTCACGTCGAGTCGGACCTGAATATGTTTCTGACAACATTTCTAGCGGAAAGATTGACATGATATCGGTAGATCTCGATTCATATTTGTCATCAAATAATTAAATTAAATTAAATTAAAATAATGAAGTGCTACAGATAGGGCGGGATCCACAAAGAATGGATTGCACAGTGTTAATTGCACCCTTACTTACAATTCATTATGAATTGAAAATGGGGGACCCTGATGTAAACAAGACGAAAGTCTTTCTCTGGTCTGCATCCCCTTAACAATTGTGTGTATTGAGCCATACTGTATTGTAACCATTCTGTACCCATTCTGTGCGGTGATTAATTGATTGAAAATGTTATTAACAGATTGCAGAATGGGTACAATACAGTACGGCTCAATACACACAATTGTTAACACTTTGGCGACCACAGTCTTGCGCCGATTTGTAGGCCAGAGGACAGAGGTTTGTTTACAAACCGATGTACATTCTAAGAGCTATATATATAATTTATAGTATTGCTATCTGTCCATTCTCATTCTCACTTGAGTGCATAAACCGTGCCTTCATAATGGCTTAAAGAAAATAAAAATCCATCGGTTGGTTGTCATTTTATAGCGTCGTGAATATAAGGTTTATCGCACATTTCGTCTCGTCTTTTTTCCCGTGAGCTAGATAATAGGCTAAACGTTGGCGCCATTATATCAAACGCCATTTCTGCTGTATATATACGAATGAAATAAAAACAAACTGCGTAGCATCCGGACTATTACAGAGCATCTATGGATGAAATGGGGGCGGCGGGGAACGCGGATTAGTATTATTGATTAGCAATACAGTGTGTATTCAGGTAGCCAATGTCACTGATCAATCACGTTTTAAAACAATGTCCAATCCAGCTGTAATATAGGGGAATAGTATCCTACTGTCAGGCCATGTGATCGCCGGCAGCATTTCGTCATTAGTCATCGGAATCTGGTAGATCGATATGTCCATTGGCTAATCATAAATCCCATTATTCCAGGCTGAAATATGCGTTCGGTAACGGGATCAAAGATGGAGGGTCTTCGTTTGGAACCGAGGCTCATATGAAACGCCCACAGACAGTGAAAAGATTTTTTTTTCAATCGCCCTCAATGATACTGCAGTGGAGCGATGGCCCCCCTAAGCGGATCTGGCCGGTATTGCATGTTTCGAAAATCAAATATGTGGGTAGGTCCTGCATGTTGATCGCGGACGTTAATAGCGTTATAAATATGGAATAAAACAATAACAACTCGCCACGAGTTAACTCTTGGCTCTGGTCCTCAACGGGTGGAATCGAATCACGAGTTAACTCGTGGACGGTCCACATAGTGTTAAGGGGATGCAGACCAGAGAAAGACTTTCGTCTTGTTTACATCAGGGTCCCCCATTTTCAATTCATAATGAATTGTAAGTAAGGGTGCAATTAGCACCGTGCAATCCATTCTTTGTGGATCCCGCCCATAGTATAAACAGTATAAAAAGTTAAAACAAGGAGCGGCTAAGTGGCGCAGTGGGCAAGGCGCTCACCACTAACGCAGGAGATGCTGGGTTCGAGCCCAGCTCTCGGCGTTGCTTCCGGCTTGGCTGGTCGTTCATACTAATACAATTGGCAGTATTAGGGGATGGGAAAGCCGGTGGGTGTGGATCGGACGTTGTGGACAGCGACTCCTACAGGTCGGTTGGTGCGCCTGTACAGCAGAATCAGGAAGCAACATGGGCAGCGTGAGCCTCCCACGTATTACTCCTCGCCGCTGAGAGATCGCGCTGTGCAGGTGAAAAGATGCGACGGCTGCCTCCTCGTGTACCGGAGGGGACGCGTGAATACTTTCCCTAAGCGGGTTGTACTTCCGCGTTCGGTTTGCGCGCGTGAATACCAAACCCAGCCGCATTTCTCGGAGACACTCTCTGATTGGCCGACGCCTGTTTCTACACTGGTTAAGTTTAGGCACTCTTCGAAGTTGGTTAAGGTTAGAGTTTGTCTTAGAGCGTGACGGCAAGTTCTTTCGACGGTTAAGCTTAGGCACTCTTTCGAAGTTGGTTAAGGTTAGAGTTTGTCTTAGAGCATGGCGATAGAATGCCAGGTAGTTTGCAGGCTGTTTGACGTGGAAATGGGCAAAGACACAGATTGTCACGGATTGGGCAAACGCATCAGTGGCCAATCAGAGAGCGTCAGTCAGTGCCAATCAGAGAGCGTCTCCGAGAAATGCGGCTGGGTTTGGTATACACGCGGTTTGCGCGATCTGATTGGCCACTGACGTTTCTGGTCATGTGACATGTCGTGTGACGCCTAGTTCTGCGCCTATTTCCGGGTCTAACAGCCTGCAAACTACCTAACGCCTAGTTTATCACTGGTTAAGCTTAGGCGACTTTTTCGAAGTTGGTTATGGTTAGAGTTTGGAATCAGGGCTGGTGTTCTATCGCCCTGCTCTAAGACAAACTCTAACCTTAACCAACTTCGAAAGAGTGCCTAAGCATAACCGGTGGCAGAACTAGGCGTCACACGATTGGCGCACATGTCACATGACCAGAAACGTCAGTGGCCAATCAAATCGCGCAAACCGAACGCGGAAGTACAACCCGCTTAGGGAAAGTATTCACGCGGAGGGGACACGTGATGCAAGGCTTCGTCCACATTGCAGCCGACCAGTGGGAGGCATGGTCTAACAACGTTCGAGACAGGGGAGGGTAGAATTGGATAATACGAAATTGGGATGGGAGAAACATAGAAAATGGGGAGAAAAAGTAGATAAAAAAATGTAAACCAACAACACAAGAAAATGTAATCACAGGAAATAGCTAGCAACCAAAAGCCTTTTGAAATAGAAATGTTTTCAGGCCTTCTTTAAAGGAGTCCAGGCTCTGTGGTGCCCTCAGCTGGATGGGGAGGCTGTTCCATATATATATGTATATATAGGGTACTGCCCCATTTTCACCTGCTGCTGTCCCAACACCATATCTCTACTGGTGTGTCTATTAGGAGATTTCCGACCCCCAAATCCCATTTAGCTTTAATTACTAATAAAACCAATTTTCCAAATTAATATTTCCCGCTGTTATATCTTCATCTGTTGTCCTGTTGTATTACTACAAAACTACGAAACCCAGCCCAGGTTGGATTCTGTCTACCTGTGGCACTGACATCCACTGTTTTCCACCACACCAGCCTACAGCGGGCTCTCCTCCATGTCATCTTCCCCAAGCTATGTAACGTTACTCTTGCTGTGTATATGAGCTTTTGGATGTAAAGCTGTGAACAAACACTCCACTGACTCAGCTCTCCCTTGACAGGTGGACTGAATCTACCTATCCACGAATTTCCCCAAGGGGATCAATAAAGGAATATCTTATCTTATTTGATCTTATCTTATCTTACTCGACTACTAATTAAGAGTGTCCTGGAACCAGTGTTTTTCATGCTTTTTCGTGCTTGTGAACTGTGATTGTACCAATAAAGATGATCTGTTATAGTTTCCATCTGCTGTGTCTGTACATCTGTTTGGGAACCTATTACCCCGGGTTTGTTTAAGTCTAGGTCGATTGAGGTAGATTGAGGTCGACCTGTGACACGTGTCTGAGAGGGGGCAGTTACTCTCAGCACCAACTGACATAGGGGACTCTTTTCTGGGCTCAGCTCTTGGTTTTGTTGTTTTTCTATGTTATTCTGTATTATTATTATTTCTATGTTCTTTATTATTATCATTTAATTTGTTCTTGTTTAAACTGTGGATTGTTTTTGTTTCTTTGTATATGGTATAAATGATTATTTTGTGTAAATTAGGTTGTACACCGACCATCAAGTAATACTTGTTTAGTTTAGGAATAAGGGGCAGGTAACTATAAAAATTATTCTTCTTCCTGCTCCTTTTGCCCATGGTATGGTATTTATGATTTTGTATGAAAAACTCCATGATTGTATTGTTTCCATGTGGCAAATAAAACTCTGAATCTGAATCTGAATCTGAAATGTACAGTACATATTGTACGCATGTACTGTAAAGATTCTGTTGAATGTCTGTCCCAAAGGGTGTGACTATATGATGACTGAGTGGACCCCATACTTCACTACCATACATATCTCTCTCTCTCTCTCTCTCTCTCTCTCTCTCTCTCTCTCTCTCTCTCTCTCTCTCTCTCTCTCTCTCTCTCTCTCTCTCTCTCTCTCTCTCTCTTTACTATCTCTCTCTCTTTTATAGTATCTCTCTTATTATCTCTCTCTCTTACTCTCTCTCTCTCAGTATCTCTCAAAATATCTTACTGTCTCTCTTTCTCTCTCACTCACACACACGCACATGCACACACACACACACACACACACTCTCTCTCTTTTATAGTCTCTCTCTCTTATTATCTCTCTCTCTTACTCTCTCTCTCTCAGTATCTCTCAAAATCTCTTACTGTCAGTGTCTCTCTTTCTCTCTCACTCACACACGCACATGCACACACAGGCACGTGCACACATAGAGTTTTTTTTTTACTGTTACGCATATAGACTGCCCTTCCATCTGAAAAATGTCAGGATAGAATCAAAATATTAGGTAAAGAGAGAGAGATGCCCCATATTCCATTGCAGTTTGCACGGCCTCCTCAGCGTGCCTCTCCGCGGACCTATATATTTTATGCATAGCGTGGGTGGTGATGATGATCATGATAGAAACCGCTGTTGAATGCTGGTATTACACTCATTGAGGGACACAAAGAAGTCAAGTCCGATGGGATTTGGGAATCTCAAATACAAATCGGGATTGGAATAAAAAATGCATTTATATTAAACAATACAGAATATACAGCACTTCTTGGGGTCTGTAGGGTAAGCACTTATTCCCTCCCCCCTGAACATTTATGGAGATGTATGGGCCTTTTAAGTCAGTGATAAAAGTGTCTTTCAAGGATAAGTGAGCTCCTGCACTGATTATTATAGTTCAATATTCAATATTTGATCACCAAAACCCCCCAAAAAGCATAAAAAGGGGCCCCCCCGCTCGCTTAATATATACACACAAATGTTGTGCCCTTTTCAGCCTTTGGGCACCTGCCCCTCTAAAGTCCTGTGCACGTCCCTGTGCACACACACACGCACACACACACGTCTCTCTCTTACTATGTGTCTCTCTCTCTCTCACACACATGGTCTCTCTCTCTCGGTCTCCCTCTCTCTCTCTTTCTCTCTTTCTCTCTCTCTCTCTCTCTCTCTCTCTCTCTCTCTCTCTCTCTCTCTCTCTCTCTCTCGCTCTCTCTGTGCGCATGCGTGTGTTTCGGAGCGAGTGTGTTGGAGCGGGGCAGGTTTGAGTGAGCGGTTCGCGTGAGTTAAAACTTTCTGAAAGTTGTTTCCATCTTCTATCTGTGTGTCTATTATATATGTACGTTTTGTTTGTCTTTTGTCGGTGTTGTTCGTTTAGTGTTTGGTGTGTTTTGGAGCGAGTAGCAGCCACCAGTTCTGCTGGTAGGCATGCCGCCCGCAGCTATGAGTTTGGAGCGTCTGACGCGCAGACACGCTATAAAGCTCTCCCCGGGACTGAATTGCACCGTAGAAGAGTGCGGGCTAGCGGTCGGGGATATTGTGGGTCATGATAGCGTGAAATCTGCATCGCGGATGAATAATGCAGTTGTAATTTTTTTGGATTGTGTAGATAAAGTGAATTTGGTGGTGGAGCAGGGAGTGGTAATCCAAGACACTTTTACCCCCGTGTTTCCACTAGTAAGTCCTGCACAAAGAATAATCATTTTCAATGTTCCTCCTTTCATCAGAAATGAGGTCCTGGAAAGGGAATTGGCTAGACACGGACAGATAGTTTCCCCAGTGAAAATGATTTCTCTGGGTTGTAGATCCCCTCTGTTAAAGCATGTGTTATCTTTCAGAAGACAGGTTTTCATGATTTTGAAAAATGAAAAAAGTTATCTGAATTTATCCATGAATTTTAGAGTGGATGACTTTGATTATACTATATATATAACTTCAGACACGATGAAATGCTTTGGATGTGGGATGGAAGGTCATATGATTAGGTCCTGTTCTAATAAGAGGCCTGGGTCGTCTGATCAAACACCGCCATCACCCAGGGCAGGTCCAAGTGGCTCGAGCACCAACAAGGGTCGAGAGAGAACCTCTGGGAGGAAAGGAACAGGAGAAGGTCTGGTGGAGAAGACAGGACAAGGTGAGAAGGTGCAGGGGGGGGGGGGGGGGAGAGGCCTGGTGGAGGGAGTAGAACAGGGTAAGCAGGTGCAGGAGGAGAGGCCTGGTGGAGAAGACAGGACAAGGTGAGAAGGTGCAGGGGGAGGGGGGGGCCTGGTGGAGAAGACAGGACAGGGTGAACAGGTGCAGGAGGAGAGGAGAGGCCTGGTGGAGAAGACAGGACAAGGTGAGAAGGTGCAGGGGGGTGGACCTGGTAGAGGGGGCAGAACAGGGTGAGCAGGAGGAGGGGGTAGACCTGGTAGAGGGGGCAGAACAGGGTGAGCAGGTGCAGGAAGAAGGAGGTTTGGTAGCGGAGGCAGGATTAAATGTGAATTCTAATTGGAAAAAAGTGGAGAAAAAGGGAAGAGCGAAGGCTGTTGAGGAGATCACTGTGGTCGAGGAGGGTGAAGAAGTGGGAGGTCAGAAGACAGGGGTCGGAGGTGAAGAAAGAATCAGATTGGGCAAATGCACTGGATCAACTGCTGGAGAAGTAGATTGTAGCATAAATGAGGAGAAAATGGAACTTGATGCTGATATTACCAAAATGTCCCAAAAAAGGAAAACTGAGGTCAGTCAATCTGACTCTAAAGCAAAAAAAGAGTGTCAACCTGAGCAGCAGGTAGACAGTGACAGTGGAGACTCTGACTTCAGTGATGAGCCGGAGTCTCTGCCTCCCACTCAGTCTCAGGCTGACAGGAGGGATGGGTATTCTTTAACTAGAATAAAACGTTTTCTACAGGATACTAAAGGCTCAAGGGCAGTTAAGGTGGAAAGTTTTTTTCCTGACGTAAAGCTATTTGTTGAGTCCGCTAAGTGGCTAATGAAACGCAATGACAAGATTGACGAAGCTGGTTTCTCTGATCAGGAGATTTATCGTTTAAGGAAACATGTTCAAAGGTCAAGATCAAAAATCTCCAATGATGGTTAAGTTATCTGGTCTCCTTTTATTATTTTATGTCCTGCAATTTGGATATTTTCTCATGGCAGAATTTAAAGTAGGTACCCTAAATTTAAATGGTGCAAGAGATGATGCAAAGAGGGCATCTCTTTATCAACTAATGGATCTAATAAAATATTGATGTGATGCTTGTCCAAGAGACACACAGTACTGAGGATAATACAGTGGCTTGGAAAAGAGAATGGAATGGAGAAATAGTTTTAAGCCATAACACCAGTACTAGTGGTGGAGTGGGGATTTTATTTTCCAGACAATTTTTGCCACAGTCATGTGAGATTGAGGAGGTTGTAAAGGGACGTCTTTTAAAAGTAAGAGTGTTATATGAGAAGGTGAAAATGGTATTTATTGTTGTTTATGCCCCAAATATTGGTTTGGAAAGAATGTGTTTTTAGATTCTTTGGCTGATGTTATTAAAAACTCTTCTAAAGCACCCGACGCGGTACCGTCCAATGGCGCACTGTTTTTTATTTTCGGCACTATTTTCTCATTTTTTGGCGGAGGGACACCATTTTTTGTGGCCATATTACGAACACCGGCCCCCACACACACAGCAAGTATCAATCCGCAGCTCTGACCAGAAGTCTATAAAAAAACCCCGTCAACCGCAGCTCCCGTTTTCCAAACTTTCCCCCAGAGCGAGCGGTCGCACAATGAATTTTCTCCAGGGATTCTGCGCCTGCCTGTACATTTCGAAACGACCGTGTAAGTACTGTGTTTACTAATCTGTTGGACTTCTTATAGCATTCGTTAACTTTTATGACCGTCTATAGTGTTTGTGAGATGTTTTTACAGAGATTCTGGTCATATTTTCCATCAAAAATCTTGTTTTGAAATCTACCGTGTGCGACTAGCAATTTCCCCCCAGGGAGAGTTACCTGTGAGTTGGCTAACATTCAGCGCTAGCTGCAGGCTAACGGCAACACAGTTGTCGTATTTATTCCGCAAATGCAGTGTTTTCAAATAAGCCACATTGCTGTATTTAGTGTATTCATTAGTGGGTCATATTCCTATATGTAACATATCTCATTTTATCAACTTAGAATTGACGGCAGTGTCTAGATGCTGGAACTAGCTCCCATGCTAACAGCACCGGCTGAGACCCAGGAACAGCGCCGTCATTCCCCTACCCAGGACAAAACGTTCAAGAAGGGCGAGGTTCTAGAAGGAAGACAAGGCTCTATGAAGATAATGGGGTAAGTTTGAAGAAAAATTTTAACACACACATGAACGTTTTATAATTATCATCACAATATGTAAATAATTTTTTTTTTTTTTTTTTTTATCAAATCTAGTTTCATTAATTAATTAATAACTTTTGAACAATAGATGCTATTTCTAATCTGTCAGCTGTTCTATATTACCAACAAGATTGTCTACATTCCATTTCATATACATAAATCTGATTTAAGCAAGGAAAGTGTAATTTAATACATTTTTATCTTCCAAGTTTAATTTCAACAAGTTCAAGTGCAACTACATATGAACCATAATAATACAAATTATGATGATAATCATACACTTATTTTATATCATTGGAAAGCCCTAGTTGTTAGCTTTAAAATGGCACCAAATATGAGGTACTTTGAAATACCCAGTAACTAATAATCTATCACAAACCAATGCAATATCATGTTCAGGGATTTCCTAAATACAAGAAAGCTCTGGAAGAGTTAAGGGTTGTGATAATGAAGGGTTTTTATTTCTGGGAGGGGATTTTAACTGTACTGTTAACCCCGTTTTAGATAGGAACCATCAAGAGCCTCACTCTGCATCTCGTAGTTGTCTCTCTAGGGTGATTGAGACGTATGAGCTAAGTGATGTGTGGAGACGAATGCATCAAAAGCAGAGGCAATACACATGGGTTCACACTAGAGATAATTTATTATCATTGGCCAGACTTGATCGGTTTTATTGTTTTAAACACAATTTTAGTGTTTTTAACAATTGTTATATAACCCCTGTTGGTTTTACTGACCATTCTCTTGTGTACTGTTCTGTTTTTATCAAGTGTGTAAAGCCACAAAGTGCTTACTGGCATTTTAATACGTCTCTTTTAACTGATCAAAATTGTAGGGACGCTTTTACCTTCTTATGGAAGGTTCATAAGCAGACAAAGGCCAGTTTTATCTCACTACAGCAGTGGTGGGATGTGGGGAAGTGCAAAATTAAGCAGTTCTGCCAACAGTACACTCTAAATGTTACTAGGGATATCGCCACATCTATGAAGGCTCTGGAGATTGATGTGGAGGAGCTTCAAGAGCTAGCAGAATCCACAGGAGATCGAGGCCATATTGGAGCTCTCAAAGTTAAAAAGTCTGCTCTGGCTGACCTGTTAGGTATTTCAGCACAGGGTGCTCTGGTGAGGTCACGTTTCAGAAACATCTCAGAGATGGATGCATCTTCCTGTTTCTTTTTCGGTCTGGAGCGCAAAAATGGGCAGAAGAGGCTCATCCACAGCATGCGCTCAGACACAGGTCAGATACTGTCTGAGTCCACTGACATCAGGAGGCATGCTGTGGGTTTTTATAGTAGCCTCTTCCAGTCTGAACTTGGAGAGGTGCAGGAGGAATCTCATGGTTTCTATGAAGCCCTACCAAAGGTAGAGAAAGAGTCCAGTGCAGAGCTGGAGGCAGATGTGTCTCTTGATGAGCTCAATACTGCCCTGCAGAGCATGGAAAATGGGAAAGCTCCGGGTATAGACGGATTACCTGTAGAGTTCTATAAGACCATGTGGGCAGTGTTGGGGGAAGATCTCCTGATGGTGCTCAGAGAGTCTTATTGGAGGGCAGCTGCCGCTGAGCTGCAGAAGGGCAGTACTCACACTGTTGCCAAAGAAGGGAGACTTAATGGAGATAAGGAACTGGAGACCTGTCTCACTTTTGTGTACAGAATACAAGCTCCTCTCCAAGGTGCTAGCTACCAGGCTGAGAGAGGTAATGGGGCAGGTGATCCATCGTGACCAGACCTATTGTGTGCCTGACAGGTTGGTCAGTGACAATGTTTTTCTGATTCAGGATTTTTTGGACATCTGGGTGCATTGGGTTTGGAAACTGGTCTTATTTCCATAGATCAGGAAAAGGCTTTTGACAGGGTTGAACACCAGTACTTGTGGAAAACTCTAGAGGCCTTTGGTTTCAGCCCAGGTATCATAGCCAAGATCAAGGCTTTGTACAGTAACATTGAGAGTGTGCTTAAGATTAATGGTGGTTTGAGTGCTCCTTTTAAAATCCAGAGGGGTATTAGGCAGGGGTGTTCTTTGTCGGGAATGCTGTATTCCCTGGCAGTTGAACCCCTGCTACACAGGCTCAGGGCAGGCATCTCGGGGGTAAGTGTCCCTTGCACCTTTTAAGCTTTCAGCATATGCAGATGACTTGGTTATTTTTATAAATAAACAAGAGGACATCAATGTGTTAGTTGAAAATGTGGGACGTTTTGCTTTGATTTCATCGGCTAAGGTCAATTGGGGGAAGAGCGAAGCACTTATGGTGGGTACGTTGTGCAGCAGACTCACTTTACCAGGGGGCCTGCATTGGAAAAAGGGAGGTTTCAAATATCTGGGAGTTTTTTTAGGGGATGAGACTTTTAAAAGAAAAAACTGGGAAAATGTACTGGAAGTAGCTCAAGGCCGTTTAAAGAAATGGAAGTGGATTGTACCAAACATGTCGTATAGGGGCCGTGTTCTGGTAATCAATAACCTGGTGTCTTCTAAATTGTGGCATCGTCTGATGTGTGTTGATCCCCCAATAGACCTTCTCCCTAAAATTCAAGCTTGTTTTTTAGATTTTTTCTGGGACAAGCTGCACTGGGTGCCCCAGAGTGTTTTGTATTTGCCCAAGGAGGAGGGTGGACAGGGTCTTGTGCATCTGTGCAGTAGGGGTGCAACTTTTCGACTCCAGTTCATTCAGAGACTTTTTTATGGACCAAAAGACTTGGTGTGGAGGCCGGTGGCTTGTGCCATACTGCAACAGTTTGGGGGACTGGGACTGTCGAATTCTCTGTTTTTGATGGATTTTAGCGGTGCTCGGTTAAATGTTCTACCTGTTTTTTTACCGTGTACTTTTTAAAACATGGAGTTTGTTCGATAAAGGGCCGCTTGATTACTCAAAATCACTGTTCTGGCTTTTGAAGGAGCCAGTTGTGCTGGGAGCACGCTTGGACGTAGCTGGTGGGCCAGGTCTGACACTTTCCGGGCAGCTCTGCAGGTCAAAGATCACCACACTGGGCCATGTTGTGGAATTGACAGGAGCGAACATGGACAATGCTGCTGCTCTTGCTTCACGCTTGGGAGTGAAATCCATCAGGATGGTCAGCATGATGCTGGGAAAATGGAAGCAAGGGCTCAGTGAGATAGAACGTTGCATGTTGACAGAGTTTAAAAACGGGTCTATTCGTCCTAGTGATGAGGATATGTTTCCTACGTTTAAGCTGCAGCCTGATTTAAAAAATTGCACATGGCCTCTTTTAGCAATTGGAGATGTTTCTGGTGTGTTTTTTGATGAGGTTGATGGAAAATGTTTGTACAGACTGTTAGTCAAGGTTCTCCATAAGGAGAAGCTCAACGGGAGAGGTGACACTCCCTGGAGAGCGCACCTTGGTCTCAGTGATGAGGTGAAACCAGAGTGGCGAGCACTGTACAAACCACCATTGTTCAAAAGAATTGGCGATCTGCAGTGGAGGGTTTTACATGGCATAGTAGCTGTCAATTATTTTATTTCCATATTGAACCCTAACGTCTCACATGACTGTCCTTTTTGTGCGCAAAGGGAAACAGTTTTCCACTGTTTTCTGGACTGTTCCAGGCTGCTGCCTCTGCTAGGGTTACTAGAGAGACTTTTCCAGTCCGGTGAAGAGGTGTTCTCGACAGAGAGGTACATTTTAGGTTTTAAATACTGTAGAAAGGAAAAAAGCAAGTGTCACCTTTTTAATTTCATTTTAGGGAGAGCAAAGATGGCTGTGTATCTCAGTAGGAGGAATAAGATAGAACAGATCTTGGATCATGATGCTGTATGTCTGTTCAGAAAAATGATCAAAGCCAGACTGAGCATAGATTTTAATTATTATAGAGCATTGAACAACCTAGATCAGTTCACTGATATATGGGCACATACAGGAGTGTTGTGCTCTGTAATGGAAGATGAGTTGGTGTTGGCAATTGAGCTGATTTGAGTTTTTTCTTTGTTGGTTGTTTTTTGTTGTTGTTGGTGGTGTTTTCTTTTGTTGTTTTTTTGTTGTTGTTGTTGTTGTTGTTGTTGTTGTTGTTGTGCTTTTAAAAATTGATTGTCAAATTGTTTGTAGGTGTTCTTGGAAGAAAGACAAGTGTTATACAGTTGACTGTGTAATACTTTTTGTTGGAATGTTGGAATGATATATAAATAAAGTGTTGTTAAAATTCTAAATTCTCTCTCTCTCTCTCTCTCTCTCTCTCTCTCTCTCTCTCTCTCTCTCTCTCTCTCTCTCTCTCTCTCTCTCTCTCTCTCTCTCTCTCTCTCTCTCTCTCTCTCTCTCTCTCTCTCTCTCTCTCTCTCTCTCTCTCTCTCTCTCTCTATCCCTCTCCACTCAGAATATAGAATATAGCCTGCAAGACAGTTCAGCATCCAACCCCACAACAGTATAGATTATGAGCTCACTGTGTGAACAACAAGGGGTAGTCAGTAATGACACGATCACTCCTCTGTTTAGGCCTGGGAAAGGTGTGGGGGGCGGGGGGGGGGGGGTAAAAACCTTGTAGAAACAAAACAAACAACTCTCCTTCTCTCTGTCTCTTCTCTCTGTCACCAGAGTGGAGGGTCAGTTGACTGTGTGGCCCTGAAATGATTATCGGCTTAAGACAAATTCATCCCACAGCCGTTTGTTTTTGTTTTTGCGTGTGAGTCTGTGCGTGTGTGTGAGAGAGAGAGAGAGAGAGAGAGCGAGAGTAATGATATGATCCTGTGTGTGTGTGTGTGTGTGTGTGTGTGTGTGTGTGTGTGTGTGTGTGTGTGTGTGTGTGTGTGTGTGTGTGTGTGTGTGTGTGTGTGTGTGTGTGTGTGTGTGTGTGCGTGTGCGTCTGTGTGAGAGAGAATGATCCTGTGTGTGTGTGTGTGTGTGTGTGTGTGTGTGTGTGTGTGTGTGTGTGTGTGTGTGTGTGTGTGTGTGTGTGTGTGTGTGTGTGTGTGTGTGTGTGTGTGTGTATGTGTGTGTGTGTGTGTGTGTGTGTGTGTGTGAGTAAACCCTTGAATAGAGCAAACTCTCTCTCTCTCTACCCCTAGTTCTCATCTGCACCTTTGTCTTATCTACACCTTTGTTTACACTGTTTACTCTTCTAATATTTTTATATTCAGTTAATAATATTGTTTACGCTGTTTATTCTTCTCATATTTTTATATTCATATTTAATTGTATTGCCTATATTTATGTCTGTCTACTATTACCCTGCCCATAGATAGATGGCGCGGTCAACACTAGTCGCCGTCAGGTTAGCTCAGCAACGAATGTGTGCTATCTTTGTTATTGTGTTTATTTTTTTTATAGAAACGACGCTGGCATCGACAAAATATGATCGCCAGTCACTGATTGATTTAAACCCCGGCCTGAAAGAAGGGTTTTGCCAAAACTGGCCACCGGAGATTCGGCGCGACAACAAAGGCAATGGTGGTGTGACCAAACGAAAACACAGAGGATGCAGAAGTGGAATTAAGAAGAGACTGAAAGGTTCTCCTTACCGGCCAGGAATCCCTTCAATCCTGCTGGCAAATGTCCGTAACATGGAGAACAAGATGGACGATCTCCGGGCGAGGGTTCGCTTTGATCGCGACGTGAGAGATTGTAACATTATGTGCTTCACGGAGACATGGCTCAAAGCAACCACTCCAGACCACGTAATCTCTCCGTCGAATTCCTTCTCAGTCTTTCGAGCGGATCGCACAGAAGAATCCGGCTAGAGCGTTGGAGGAGGATTATGTCTTCTGACCAATAACAACTGGGTCAATCCGAAGGAAATAAAAATTCTGTCCCGTTCATGCTCGCCGGACCTAGAGCATTTATCGATTCAATGTCGCCCGTTTCACCTCCCCAGAGAATTCACCGCCATTATCATGACGCCGGTGTACATTCCACCACAAGCGGATACCGTCAGGGCCCTGGCGGATCTTCAAGGACATCTAATTAAACAACAGAACAAGCACCCAGATGCAGCCATGATAGTAGCCGGCGACTTCAATCAAGCGAACCTGAAGAAAGTGATGCCTAACTTTTTTCAGCACATCGCTTGCACCACAAGGGGAGGAAATACGCTCGACCACTGTTACAAGGCAGTACCGGCCCCTCCATTAGCGGGAGCTACAAGCACATCTGATCACGACGCCATATTGCTTATCCCTGCTTACAGGCAGAGATCACGTGACACTGTCGTGTCACGTGAGGTAAAGAAGTGGTCCGACCAATCAGAGGCCACGCTATAGGACGCACTCTGTGGGTTGACAGTACTATCCGAGCGGCTCTGAAAACTCGCACCACTGCTTATTGTTGAGTTATAATCATGAGATCTTAGGTTTGTTATAATGAAGAGACGATATGACACAGGCAATAGCTTTCGAGTCCGTGCATGCTTTATTTAACTCCCCCCGTCACACATCAAGGTTCCTACCGCACAAAGGTTCCTATACAAATATAACCTAATACTACATCTCCCTTCCTAGGATAAATAACTTTCCCTGAACTTAGGATAAATAACTTTCCCTGAACTTATAACATGACAGTCTCAACAATCAACCATAGTAGCTAAATATAACTAACTAATAATATTTTCCGCTTCTTCTGTATAAAGTTATTTTCAATTATACAACACATTAGAATGGTAACTTAACTTCTTTCTTAGAGAAGGGTGGGGTAGACTGCCCAGCCCTTCTGCAGAGTGTGAGGATTATTCTGCCCCATATCTCACTCTGTTTTTTTTTTATTTATTTTTTTATTATTATTAGGCACTTAACTACGTGTGCACACAAAGTCCTTTAGGTGCCCTGGAGGGCCCCTCACTCTAGGTGGGTATCGTCTCTCAGTCATTAAGCTCTGTGGCTGCCGCTGCTGTTGGTTTTGAGTCACTTTAGCGACATGTGTCTCCACTACATCTGTTTCATGGTTCACCCATGGTGTCGTCTCAGGTAAGTCGGTTTCAGATTCTGGAGCCACCAGGGTTGGGGAGAGGTGAGACCTGTTTCTCCGTAGGGTACCTCCTCCGGGTGTCTCCACAAGGTAAGACCTGGGTGTGCCTGCCATAGACACCACTGTGCCTCGCTCCTTAGTGTCTCTGATCCACACATGTTCACCCGGTTGGATGAGGGGCAACTGATGTGTTCTGTGTCTTCGATCGTAGTTCAGTCGCTGTTTTTGTCTGTAAACTTGTTCTGTCCTTCTTAGTTTCTCTGTGTCGGCACATCTTGGTTTTAGTTGGGACGGGATGACAGGAACAAGAGTTCTGATTTTTCTCCCCATGAGAAGCTCCGTGGGACTGAATCCGTTTGCGAGTGGGGCGTCGCGGTAGGCCATTAGAGCAAGGTAGGGATCACTTGACTTTTTGATCAGACTTTTTATAGTTCTCACTGCGCGCTCTGCCTCCCCATTGCTCTGTGGAAAGCGAGGACTGGATGTCACATGGCTGAAACACCAGTCCTGTGAGAACTTGCGGAAACACTCTGATGCATACTGTGGGCCATTGTCCGTGCGGACCTCCTCTGGGATCCCGCGACGAGCAAATATTGACTTGAAATGCTGGATCATTGCCTCTGATGTTGTGGATGTCAGTTTGGCGACTTCCACATATCTGGAATAATAGTCAACGATGACTAGGTAGTGTTGGTTGTTGTTTTGAAACAGATCTGCTCCGACAGTGGACCATGGTCTTGTTGGGAATTCTGTTGACATCATCGGTCCTCTTTTGTTCACCCTCTCACGTGCACATGTGTCACAGTTCTCTACCATCTTTTGCAATTCCTTGCTAAGGCCTGGCCACCATACTGACCTTTTAGCCCTCTCCCTACATTTTGTTATCCCGAGATGTCCTTCGTGCAGCTTTTCCAGTATGTCAGCTCTGAGTGCTGCTGGGATGACTATTCTCTCCCCCTTTAGCATCAGTCCATTTTGCACCGTGAACTCTCCTGAGAGTGGCAGGTAGGGCTGAATCACGCGTTCTATGGAGAACTTATCTGGCCATCCTTCCACACAGTACCTCTTAAGCTGGCATACTATGGGGTCATTGTCTTGGTGCGTTTGGATCTCTCTGAGCCTTTTCTCTGTAGCGGGCAGGCTTGTCATGATGGAGTCGACATACAGGTTTATTTCTTTCTCTTGTAGCCCGTCTGATGTGCTGCTTACAGGAGCTCTGGAGAGCACGTCTGCTGTCTCGATGTTTTTGCCCGCCACATGTGATATGGTGTAGGAGAACCTCATCAGTCTCATCCTAAGCCGTTGTATGTGTAGTGGAACTTGGTCTAGGGTCTTCGAGGCTAGCAGAGGGACCAGAGGTTTGTGGTCTGTCTCAATGTGGAAGTCTTTCCCAATGAGGAATTCAGCAAACTTCTCACAGGCCCATGTGGAGGCCAGTGCCTCCTTTTCTATGTGAGCGTATCTCTGTTCGGTGTTGGTGAGGGCTCGCGAGGCATACGCCACCGGTTTCCATGCTTGTTCAGCTTGCCTCTGGAGAAGGACTGCACCCAGCCCATATGACGAGGCATCAGCGGAGACCAAGGTTTCTGCGTTTGGGTCGTACAGTGTCAATCCAGGGGGTGTAGTCAGTTGTTTTTTTATATTAACGAAGGCCTCCTGCTGTGGGGGCCCCCATGCCCACATGTTTGACCTCTTTAGCAGATCTCTGAGTGGAAGGGTCTTCTCCGCCAGGTGAGGCAGAAACTTTCCAAGATGATTTACCATCCCCAGAAATCCTCTCACTTCTCTGACGTTCCTCGGTTCTTTCATGGCTTTCACTGCGTACACTTTGTCTGGGTCTGCGCTCACCCCTGACCCCTCGATGACCTGTCCCAGGTACTTGATTTTGCTCTTGGAGAACTCACATTTTCCAGCATTGAGCGTGACCCCTGCCTCCTGGAGTCGTGTCAGTGCTGTGCGTAACCTCTCATCATGCTGTTGTTGTGTGGGTCGCCAGATGAGCACATCATCCATCTGACACACAACGCCTTCCAGACCCTCTAGGATTTGTGTCATGCGCTTCTGAAAGTGCTCTGGTGCAGACGATATTCCAAAGCACATGCGGTTATACCGATACCGTCCAAATGGTGTCATGAAGGTGGTTAATAGCGATGACTCATTTGACAGTGGAATCTGCCAGAAGCCTGAGTTTGCATCCAGCTTAGAGAACACTCTGGCTTCGGCGAGCTGTCCCAGTGTGTGTTCAACTGAGGGAAGTGGATGCCTCTCCCTCTTGACAGATTTGTTCAGTTCAGTGAGGTCTGTGCATATTCTCACCTTTCCCGTAGCCTGCTTGGGAACCACCACCATTGGTGCACACCATTCCGTTGGCTGTTCCACCTTTGAAATTACTCCCTGTTGCTCCATGTGTTTTAGTTCTTCCTTTACTTTTGGTAGGAGGGGGAGGGATATCCGCCTAGGAGTGGAGACAGAAAAGGGCTTAGCCCCTGGCCTTAATACAATATTGTATTCTCCCTGCATTTTCCCCAGACCATTGAAGAGCTTTGGGAATTCCTGTTTCACATCTTCTTTTGAGACTAAAGCTAGGCTGATGGCATCCAGCCTTGCCACCAAGTGCAGTGCTATGGCAGCTGACCGGCATAGCAATGGTACGGCCAGTTCCTCCACAACGTAAACATCCTGTTTTGTGATCCTCTCACCTTTCTTGAGTGTGGCTGTGAATTTCCCCTTTACATTCAGTGGCCTTCCTCCTGGCCCCTTTAAAGGCTTTGTTGATCTCCCCATTTTACTGAGCTGATCCTGACTACACATGGTCTCTGGCACTGCTGTTACATCCGCACCTGTGTCTATCTTCCACACAATGTTGCAGTGGTCCATTTTTACTTCCGTCATCCATGGACCTTCATCTGAATCGACAGTCAGTTAGCCAAGGAATGAAGCCTCTTCATCCACATCGTAGTCATCCCCCTCATAGTCATCCCTGTCATCTGTCAACGTGGCTATGTGCCCCTCGGTGCTCCTTCTAGCTCTGCACACTCTGGCATAGTGTCCCTGCTTCTTACAGTGGTTACACAGTGATTCCCTAGCCGGGCATTTCTGTCGGCTGTGGCCTTCCATGTCGCCACACCATATACACTGTGTCTGCTTAAAATAAATTTTCTGTGCTATTCTCTTACCCGACTGGAATGACTGTGGCCTGGCTTGTGTATATTTAGCTCTGCCCCGCTGCTGGGCCTGCATACTATCAAGCTGTGTATTTGTAGAGTCCTCTTTAAAGTTTCTCTTGAGAGCTTCTTGTTGTTTCTTTACCTGCTCACTCTGTCTAGCCTTGGTCACAGCTTTTACAAGTGTTAGGTCAGGGTCCATTTGCAACTGTTCTGAATGTCTTGAATCCCTCAGCCCAACCACAAGTCTGTCTCTCACCATTTCATCATGCAGTGTCCCATATCCACAATGTTCGGCCAGGCAATGCAGTGCAGTAATAAAATTATCTGTTGACTCCCCCGGCTCCTGCTGCCGCTGGTTAAACTTGGCCCTCTCGAAAATGACATTTCTGCGTGCTATGAAGTGAGCATCCAAACTGTCTTTGACCGTCTCATACTCAGCCTGTTCTTCGTTGCTCAGATGCAGGGAAGTCAGAATATCCTCAGCTTCTTCTCCCATAGTGTAGATTAAAGCATTCACTTGGTTTTCTTCTGCTTGGGTTTCTAATCCCGACGCAATCCAAAATCGATCGAATCTTTTTATCCATTTTGTCCAGTCTTCTGCCTTGAAGGTGAATTTCTCTGGTGGGGGAACTTGAAACTGACTCATACTTTCGCTTTCGCGCCATTGGGCTCGCGTTGCTGTCTCTAAACTCAAACTCAAACTGTACTAACGTTACTATAGCAGCCTACTCTAAAGTCTATACTATTTAGTTAACGCTTTATCTAATGTTCAATCCCACATCTGACACCATGTTGAGTTATAATCATGAGATCTTAGGTTTGTTATAATGAAGAGACGATATGACACAGGCGATAGCTTTCGAGTCCGTGCATACTTTATTTAACTCCCCCCCGTCACACATCAAGGTTCCTACCGCACAAAGGTTCCTATACAAATATAACCTAATACTACACTTATAACCTGGGCAGAGCGTCAGGAAACATGGAGGAGTATAAGGCTACAGTCTATACTCTGCGCAAGGCTGTACAACTTGCTAAGAGGACATATGCTGACAAGATGGAGGCACAAATGGCCCAGAATGACACAAGAGGTTTATGGCGAGGACTACGGATGATAACTGACTACAAAGTCAGCGCCCCCTCAATGGGGAGTGCCGACGCCTCTCTCGCGGACCAGCTCAACTCCTTTTACGCACGGTTTGGTGCAAACAGTAGCGACGCTAGCTCACCGGCTAATGACGTCACTGACGTGCCGGCCGTCGTGGAGGGGGGGGGGGCATCCGTGGGGGGGGGGGCACTCTCTCATTGACGGAACACAGTGTGAGAAGAGCATTTATGAGGGTGAACACCAGAAAGGCAGCTGGCCCAGATGGGATAACAGGACGTATACTTAAGTCCTGTGCTAACCAGCTAGCCCCAGTGTTCACCACCATATTTAATCTATCCCTGGCTGAGTCCGTGGTCCCTGCCTGTTTCAAGGTGTCCACTATAATACCGGTACCAAAGAAATCCTCCCCAACAGGTCTTAATGACTACAGACCGGTGGCACTCACCTCTGTGGTCATGAAATGTTTTGAGAGGCTGGTTAAGGATTACATTTGTGCCTCCCTCCCCAGTGATATGGACCCAATGAGTCTGCCTACAGGAGGGAGGTGGAGGACCTTACAGCCTGGTGTGACAATAACAACCTGGCGCTCAATATAAAGAAAACAAGAGAGATCATAGTGGATTTTAGAAAATCAAGGCCTGACCACTCCCCTCTGCTCATCAACAACGAGGTAGTGGAGAGGGTCACTGAGTTCAAGTTCTTGGGTCTCAGTGTGAATGAGACCCTGTCCTGGAGCACCAACACCGCCTCAGTGATCGGGAAAGCCCAGCAACGCCTATACTATCTAAGGAAGCTGAAGCAGGCTGGCCTGCCACGAAATCTCCTTGTCAACTTTTACCATTGTGCGGTTGAGAGTGTGCTGACCTACGGTGTGTCTGTGTGGTTCTCCAGCTGCACAAAGGCAGAGCAAGAGGCTCTACAGAGGGTGGTGAAGGCGGCAGGCAGGATCGTCGGGACTCCTCTACCAAACATCACCTCCGTCTTCACCTCCCGCTGCCTCCACCGCTCCAAATGTATCATCAAGGACCAGTCTCACCCAGCACATCACCTCTTTCAGCTCCTTCCCTCAGGGAGGAGATACCGGTCCATACATGCCAAGAGTACAAGATTTAAAAACAGCTTTTTCCCCCAAGCAGTTAGACTGTTAAATGCTCATTGACTGTCCCCTCACATGCACCATGCACTTACCTGGACTTGATAATCACTGATTACCACCCATCATGCACTTTATTATTTAAAATATTCTGTTATGTACAGTGTTATATGTGTTATATGTTCATGTATGTATATATTGTATATTGTACTACGGTCTGTGAGAGCTCCCCTGAAATTTCGTTGTATACTGTGCAATGACAATCAAAAGTCTATTCTATTCTATGCAATTTGCATACAGGCCAAACAGGTCCACTGATGATGCGGTCTCCGAAGTACTACACAGCACCCTCTCTCACCTAGACTGCCAACAGGGGGGCTATGTGAGACTGTTGTTCATTGACTATAGCTCAGCGTTCAACACCATAGGCCCCACCAGACTGGTGGACAAGCTGATCAAGCTGGGTCTGAGCTCCGCTCTGAGCGCCTGGATACTGGACTTTCTGAGTGAAAGGCCCCAGGCGGTCAGGGTGGGGGGTCAGACCTTCAACACCATCACCCTGAGTATCGCGTCCCCCTAGGGCTGTGTTCTGAGCCCCCTGCTGTATTCACTATACACACATGACTGTGTGGCCAAGTTCAGCTCCAACTCCATAGTGAATTTTGCGGATGACACAGTGGTGGTGGGGCTGATATCTGACAACGACGAGAAGGCCTACCGGGAGGAGGTTGAGGTACTGGAATGCTGGTGCCAGGACAACAGCCTGCTCCTGAACATTGGTAAAACCCAGGAGCTGATCGTGGATTTTAGGAGAACACAGCAGGGGACACACACACCACTGAGGATAAACAGGGCTACCGTGGACAGGGTGAGCAGCTTCAAGTACCTCGGGGTCCACATCTCAGAGGACCTGACATGGCCAACACACATAGACTCAGTCGTAAAGAAGGCGAAGCAGCGCCTCTACCACCTGAGACAGTTAAGGAAGTTCAGAGTATCGGGGAAGATACTCCAGTCCTTCTACTCCGCAGCTGTAGAGAGCATCTTGACTGGAAACATCACTGCCTGGTATGGAAACAGCACGGCACAGGACAAGAAGGCCCTACAGAGAGTGGTGCGCTCAGCTGAGCGTACTACGAGTTTTGCACTACCACCCCTGCAGGTCTTATATAACAAGAGGTGCAAATCGAGAGCCTGCAGAATAATGAAAGATCCTCACCACGCCAACAACAGCCTGTTCAAGCTGCTGCGGTCAGGCAAACGCCTGCGAACACCAGCAACTAGGACAGAGAGACTTCGGCTCAGCTTCTTCCCCCAGACCATCAGAGTCTTGAACACTGAACTCTCGACACACAAGCACACATGAGCACACCCACAACAACACACACTGTATACACTCACACACTAGCAGGCACTTTAGCATGAACACACACACACACATGTTGCACACGCTCACACTCAACGGTCACTTTACACAATGAAAAGGTCACTTTAAAAACAAGAACGGGAGTGGTTCTTGTATAGTAAACAGATGGATATAGCAAGCTAGTGTAACCCAGGTTTCAGATACGTACCTATTTAAGTTATAAGGACCTGAATAGTTAAGGCTATTATGTAAGAACATAGTTGATATTATTGAGTACCAAGCCCTTTAAATTACAGATTGCCCCTTTAATTTGCGTGATGACGTGAGTAAGGTAAACGTCACGACAGCCACGTTTTTCTCTCAGCGCGAGTCTTGCTACTGCGCAGATGCAGACAGATCCCCGTTGATACAACACGCATGATAACGTTGCTGGATAACCAGACGAAATAGTATGATAAAACCAGTTATCATACAGTTATAGAAGATTCCCCCAGTTGCAAAACCGAAGAAGCGTTGCAGTAAAGTAGCTGTAGCTGCGGTTTTGGTGAGTTAAATCAATATTGTGTGCTATTCAATTGCAGTGTTAGCTTCATGCTACAATGCTAATAACGTTAGGTTAGCTTCACTCTGAGTCATACACGAATTGCCCCAAGCTCAATATGGTTAAATGGAAACTGGGAAGGAACCATCTCAGAAGCACTTATAATTGTATTGATATGCTGTTATGATAGGAACAAGATTTATATACGTTTTGAATGTTTTGAGAGTTTAATATGAACGTGGGGAATGTCCCAAATGCTAACGCACTTTAGCCTAACTTAGCATAGGACAGGTGTACATTCCCACGTGCAGTGATGAGACGGCCTGCTGTAGCTTAGCATAGCTAACGGTAGCCTGGTTGATTATTCATTCTGAAATTAGATGAAAAGATGGTGATTTGATAAAAATGGTAAATAAGCTTTTATTTTCCAAATGCCTGCGAACACGCAGGCCAGGTTTTATATGATACCCCAGCACTCCATTCTACTCTGGGAGCAGTCCCAGGAGTCCATCCATCTCCATGTGTGCCCATGAGGGAAGGAGGCGGTGTGCTAGATGACACAAGATGGCGAGCCAACCCATTGAACCTCTGATATAGCTCAAGGCTAATCCGAGCCTGATTCGAATACCCCTGTTGCACAATCCCCGTTGCTTCAACAGTCTGGTAGGATTGAACTGAAAGAACTTGAACTGAAAGAACTTGAACTGAAAGAACTTGAACCATAAGAACTTGAACCATAAGAACCACTGATGGTTCTCATGTAAGGAAAGAAGGTTAAAGAGTAACTTCACCTAAAATGGTATTCGCATTCCCATAACCTAGAGTATTGATGACATCGATTATGGTTGAATCACTGATGATTTTCCTGTAAAGAAAGAAGGTTTAAAGGGTAATTTCACCTAAAAAGGTAATTGCATTCCCCTAACCTAGAATATTCCAAATGGTACTTTTGTTGTGTTACACCTTCCAAGGAAGATTTAAAGGAGCATTTCACCTGTTAAGGTACTTGCGTTCATGCACATTTAAAGTTTTGAATTAATATGTTTAAACACTTACCTGGTGAAATGATAAACTGAAATAGAGTTTACTGATGATAAAAGGATACGTTAATATCCAACCTTGAATCTAGCTTAGCTAGAGATAACCTCAGAGACGTCTGAACCAAACCTAATGTATTGATTTAATCAATCTAGGACTTGATATCGAACTAACCCTCCTTAAAGGAGAGGTTACAGAAATAACCTAAAAGGGATACTTCAACCAACTACTACCTTGAACTACTATATGTCTGTATGTCTAGCTAGCGCGCATTTAATAAATTCCGGTTATTATTATGTCTCTGGTCATTGTTCTTATATTGTGCATATTTACTCCTCTCCTCGTTTCGTACCTAGAACTGTGCCCGTGGCGAACAGCTGTTACAAGTAGGTGACACAAGTGCTACATAAATTTGGCGAGCCAGCCAGGAGGAGTATATCACAATTAAGAGGACCAGTCTTTAAGTCAGAAACCTAAATAGCGTGTAGCGATGGACGTAGTTCAAACTAGCAGCGTAAAAATCCCTAATTCGGTCATAGTCAGCGGTACAATCGACATTACCACTGACGATGAACTAAATGATTTTCTGGTGAAACACGGCTCCATTCGTAGAAGGCTCCCTGTAGACCCTTCCGAGTCAGAGCCAGAACCACGTGTTATTATAGAATACGAAAGTGGCGAAGCCGCGCAAGCACTTTCCAATTATCGACTAAACACGGCTAAAGCTAGTTACCTCATTAGAAACTTAGCCAGCGTTTATGTACTTGTAGTCAGCAACACGGCTACACAGACTTATCTCTCAGACCTAAAAGAGATAGCGAAGCAGAGTGGCGAAGACCTCGCGGAAGTCCTCAAGAGAGAACTCTCCACCATCGGCGACGTCCTCACCCTGAACGATCCTGAACCCCGAACTGACGAAGAAACAGAAGGAGAATTATACGACGAAGAAACAGGTGGGGAACTATTTGAAATGGCAGACCAACATGTTCCAGAGGCTGCAACACAAGCTAGCCCCTCACCCAGAACAATCCCAGAGCAGCAAGTCCGACAAGAGCACAGCCGGTCTCCTTCACCAGTGCGCTCTCAAGAGAAAGCACGACCTGCTCTGAGACTCTCCGATGTCAACCCACCTGAGGTGCAAAAGATGATTGTGGAGCACATAGTGCGAAATGAAGACTCAGCCATGCACAGCCAAGCATCACTGAGACTCAGACTCTTCTCTGGGCGAAGACCTCGCCCCGAAAGAGAAGTAGACTACGAGACATGGCGTTCCAATGTGGGGCTTCTCCTCAAAGACACAAAATTGACTGATCTACACAAGTCCCGGAAACTCCTAGATAGCCTCATGGCACCCGCCATTGACATCATAAGACACCTGACACCTGAATTTCCCCTGGAATGTACCTGGAGATCCTCGACTCCGCCTTCGGAACCGTCGAAGATGGAGATGACCTTTTTGCAAAGTACCTCCATACAATGCAAAACAATGGAGAGAAACCTTCAGCTTACCTTCCACGACTACAGGTGATGCTGAACACCACCTACAGAAGAGGAGGAGTAGCTGCAACCTTGATCAGTAACTTCTAAGACAATTCATCAGAGGCTGCTGGGACAACACCATGATAACCGAGCTGCAATTAGAACAGAGAAAGAGAAACCCACCTACCTTTCCAGAGTTCCTCCTGTTACTCCGCACAGCAGAAGACAAGCGCTCTTCCAAATAAAGCCGCATGAGGCAGTACCTCAACGTTTCAAAGCCAAGGGTATCGAGTAACTACCAGGGCATCTGGAACCAATGCGAAGAGAAATGCACTTCACAGCCAATTCCGGACACCAGCTCTGAAGTCCAAAGTTTAAAGGCTCAAGTTGCAGACCTACAGACACAGCTCAAGTCAAGTCAAGAGTTTTATTTCACAAGAATACCGAACGACAACAAGAAAAGACAAGCGAGGCCAGCTCCCAAGCAAGAAACCCCGGCATCAGTTAAACCGAAGCCGACGACTGACAGAGGTACTCCCAAGTTCCAAAAGTCAGAGACTCCAAACCCAAAGAACTACACGAGCAATAGACCAAGACCCTGGTATTGCTTCAGATGTGGAGAAGACGGACACATAAGACCCCACTGCGAGAGTGAACCAAACCCCTCTCTGGTGGTCTCGAAAAAGAAATTACTAGAGGAGAAACAGCATGCATGGGACGCTGAAAACAAAGCCTCCAAGCCTGATTTAAACTGAAGACAGTTTCTGCTGAGGGACAGGCGGGAACTGAGTCACGAGAGAGAGACGTCCCAGACGGAAGTGGCGAGCCTCCAATATGTGCTCGACCTCCCATACCAAAGAAGTAGCCCTACCAAAAGGACTGGTTGGAGCTAAATGCACTGCACAAGTAACCATAGAAGGTAAAGAGTGCAGCTGCTTACTCGATACAGGCTCCCAAGTGACAACGATCCCGAATTCCTTCTATCAAGAGAACATGTCTCATCTACCCATCCACTCCTTATACGACCTGCTTGAAGTGGAAGGAGCCAACGGTCAGGAAATTCCCTACCTCGGCTACGTCGAGACTACAATCAAGTTTCCCGAGAGCATGTTCAGAGTAGACATAGAAGCGCCCACCCTAGCGCTGATTGTACCTGATATGCGCTCCTCACTGTCATCAGCGCTGATAGGCACAAGCGCCCTAGATATCCTGTACAAGCAGTACGCAGACACCACATCTCAGAACTATCAATCTCTGCCATACGGCTACAAGGTAGTCTTGAAAACCCTTGGAGCCAGACATAAACAGTCTGAGGATTCCAGTATGGGCGAAGTGAAACTACATAGCAAAGACCCTGAAACTATCGCTCCAGGTCAGACCAAAGTCCTCGAGGGATTAGTGAATTGCAGAGCAACTGATGCAGGAAGATGGGTGATGATAGAGTCCCCAAGGTCAACGGCCTTGCCAGGTGGAATACTGGTATCGGATGGCTTAGCAGAGCTACCATGAAAACTGCCACATTGTATACCAGTCATCCTCAAGAACGAGTCCGACCACGATATCACCCTGTCCCCGAAGGTTGTGATAGCCGAGATACATGCAGTCATGAGTGTCCAATCCCTCAAGACACTTGACGCACAACTACCGACAGACCCTAACCAAAAATCAAAGCTCAAGTTTGACTTTGGAGACTCTCCAGTACCTCAAGAGTGGAAAGAGAGGATAACTGAACGACTGAACTCCATGCAAGAAGTTTTCGCACACCACGATCTCGACTTCGGATGCACTGACAAGATAAAGCATCACATAAATCTCAATGACAAGATGCCATTCAAACATCGGGCGAGACCTATACACCCTCAAGATATTGAAGCTGTGTGCAACCACATTCAACAGCTCCTCGACACTGAAGTCATCCAAGAATCTGAATCACCCTTCTCGTCGCCAATTGTAGTCGTCAGGAAGAAGAACGGCGATGTCAGACTATGCATAGACTACAGGAAACTGAACCTCCAGACAGTAAAGGACTCGTACGCCCTGCCCAACCTGGAGGATTCCTTTTCAGCACTGACTGGATCCAAATGGTTCTCAGTGCTAGATCTCAAATCTGGTTTTTACCAGATCGAAATGGAAGAAAAGGACAAGCACAAGACAGCATTTGTCTGCCCGCTGGGATTCTTTGAGTTCAATAGGATGCCTCAAGGAATAACGAACGCCCCAAGCACGTTCCAGAGGCTTATGGAGCGGTGCATGGGAGAACTGAACTTGACGCAAGCCCTCGTTTTCCTGGACGATCTGATCATTTTCTCTTCAACGCTAGAGGAACACGAGGAGAGACTCATGCAAGTCCTGAGCCATCTGAAAGAGTATGGGCTAAAACTATCACCCGAAAAGTGCAAATTCTTCCAGACCTCCGTAAGGTATCTAGGCCACATAGTATCTGAGAAAGGAGTCGAAACGGACCCAGAAAAGACAACCGCACTCAAAACCTGGCCAAAGCCAACCAAACTGAAAGAACTGAGAGCATTTCTAGGATCCTGCGGTTACTACCGTAGATTTGTCAAAGACTATTCGAAGATAGTGAAACCCCTCAACGCACTTACTGCCGGATACCCTCCAACGAAGAAGCACGGAAAAGCTACAGTGAACACCGAGAAGTATTACGACCCTAAAGATCCCTTCAATGACAGATGGACCCCCGCTTGCCAGACAGCTTTCGACGCTATCATAGAAAGGCTGACAACTGACCCTGTTCTCGGTTTCGCCGACCCCAAACAGTCCTACATATTGCACACAGATGCAAGCATACTAGGTCTCGGTGCCGCCCTCTACCAGGAGCAGCAAGGACAGAAGCGTGTCATCGCTTATGCAAGCCGTGGATTGTCAAGATGTGAAACCAGGTATCCTGCCCATAAATTGGAGTTCCTTGCCTTAAAATGGTTGGTAACTGAGAAATTCCAGGATTACCTCTACGGAAGACCATTTCTCGCTGTCACTGATAGCAACCCACTGACATGTCCTTACCACTGCTAAGCTTGATGCCGCAAGCTACAGATGGGTATCCGATCTATCAACCTTCGATTTCCAGCTGCAATACAGAGCTGGAAAACAGAATCAAGACGCTGATGGGCTGTCCAGACGACCACACAGCAGACCAGCTGATGACCCAATATCGAGAAAAGAGATGGAAAGAATACAACAGTTTGCGAAGAGACACCTCCCTGAACCAGAGCACGCAAACATGAATGAAGACATCATTAGAGCCATCTGCGAAAGACACTTAGTTCGCGAAGTGATTGACAACGGCTCTAAAGAGACACCATCCAGTATTGCATTGGTGGTATCACTTGCCCTCCACCCAAGTGCAATCCCAGACAGCTTCCAAGGAGAAGATCAGCTGGGTGGCCTACCCGTCGTTCCGCTGATAACTCCAGCCGAAATGAGAGAAAAGCAAAGAGCCGACACCTGTATCCGTCAAGTACTACAGCTTGTGGAGTCAGGGGAGAAACAGGAAATCCCCAAACTTTACCTTCTACTAAGAGAGTGGAACCGGTTAGAAGTATTGGACGGAGTCCTGTACCGGAAGAGACAAGAAGGCGCACAGACCCATCATCAACTTGTGCTGCCTGAAGATCTGAGACCTATGGTCTTACAGAGCCTTCATGATGACATGGGCCACATGGGCGTGGACCGAACCCTAGACCTCGTCAGAAAGCGATTCTATTGGCCCAAAATGTCAGCTGAAGTAGAGACAAAGATCAGGACCTGCAACCGATGTGTACAGCGTAAAGTTCCACAAGAGAAAGCTGCCCCGTTGGTGAACATCACAGCCACACGACCACTCGAGTTGCTGTGAACACCGAGAAGTATTACGACCCTAAAGATCCCTTCAATGACAGATGGACCCCCGCTTGCCAGACAGCTTTCGACGCTATCATAGAAAGGCTGACAACTGCCCCTGTTCTCGGTTTCGCCGACTCCAAACAGTCCTACATATTGCACACAGATGCAAGCACACTAGGTCTCGGCGCCGCCCTCTACCAGGAGCAGCAAGGACAGAAGCGTGTCATCGCTTATGCAAGCCGTGGATTGTCAAGATGTGAAACCAGGTATCCTGCCCATAAATTGGAGTTCCTTGCCTTAAAATGGTTGGTAACTGAGAAATTCCAGGATTACCTCTACGGAAGACCATTTCTCGCTGTCACTGATAGCAACCCACTGACATATGTCCTTACCACTGCTAAGCTTGATGCCGCAAGCTACAGATGGTTATCCGATCTATCAACCTTCGATTTCCAGCTGCAATACAGAGCTGGAAAACAGAATCAAGACGCTGATGGGCTGTCCAGACGACCACACAGCAGACCAGCTGATGACCCAATATCGAGAAAAGAGATGGAAAGAATACAACAGTTTGCGAAGAGACACCTCCCTGAACCAGAGCACGCAAACATGAATGAAGACATCATTAGAGCCATCTGCGAAAGACACTTAGTTCGCGAAGTGATTGACAACGGCTCTAAAGAGACACCATCCAGTATTGCATCGGTGGTATCACTTGCCCTCCACCCAAGTGCAATCCCAGACAGCTTCCAAAGAGAAGATCAGCTGGGTGGCCTACCCGTCGTTCCGCTGATAACTCCAGCCGAAATGAGAGAAAAGCAAAGAGCCGACACCTGTATCCGTCAAGTACTACAGCTTGTGGAGTCAGGGGAGAAACAGGAAATCCCCGAACTTTACCTTCTACTAAGAGAGTGGAACCAGTTAGAAGTATTGGACGGAGTCCTGTACCGGAAGAGACAAGAAGGCGCACAGACACATCATCAACTTGTGCTGCCTGAAGATCTGAGACCTATGGTCTTACAGAGCCTTCATGATGACATGGGCCACATGGGCGTGGACCGAACCCTAGACCTTGTCCGAAAGCGATTCTATTGGCCCAAAATGTCAGCTGAAGTAGAGACAAAGATCAGGACCTGCAACCGATGTGTACGGCGTAAAGTTCCACAAGAGAAAGCTGCCCCGTTGGTGAACATCACAGCCACACGACCACTCGAGTTGCTGTGCATGGACTTTCTCAGCTTGGAACCAGACTCCAGTAACACAAAAGACATCTTGGTCATTACGGACCACTTTACGAAATACGCAATAGCGATCCCTACCGCAAATCAAAAAGCGCAGACCATCGCTAAATGCCTATGGGACCACTTTATTGTCCATTACGGTATCCCGGAGAAACTCCACAGCGACCAAGGTGCGGATTTCCAGTCCCGCACAATTAGAGAGCTGTGTGAGCTAGCCGGCATCAAAAAGATACGAACTACCCCCTACCATCCAAGGGGAAACCCAGTTGAACGCTTCAATAGGACCCTGCTTAATATGCTGGGCACCCTGGAGAATCAGAAGAAAAGCCATTTAGTAAGGGAAATATATGGAAATCTGCAAACTAAATCCTTACCAATCAATTTCTTCACTAATGTGTTTGTAAAGGTATGTAGTAAGATGTATTAAAAAGTTGAAGTTCAAATCCTGTATGTTTTTTCGTAACAACTGCTCAAAGTCGAGGTACCGAATACCGATTTTCGAAAAATCTAAAATGTTCTGTTTGGCCTTGGGTAACTTGTGAGGGGTCAAACTAGGGGGTTTTCATGATTCTGAGTTGATTGCAATAATTTATTTTTCACTAAAATCATTCCTTTGTGGAAAAATGGCTATGCCCACCTTTCCCGCTCGGCCCCCCACCCCCCCCCCACAATGCCTTTCCACTGCTAGCATAATTTTTTTTGATTACTTTACTATTTGCCCTTTTAGGACTTATTATTATTATTATTATTATTATTATTATTATTATTATTATTATTATTATTATTATTATTATTATTATTATTATTATTATTATTATTATTATTGCTACAACAGTCTGGTAGGATTGAACTGAAAGAACTTGAACTGAAAGAACTTGAACTGAAAGAACTTGAACCATAAGAACTTGAACCATAAGAACTTGAACCATAAGAACTTGAACTATAAGAACTTGAACTGATTGAACAAGAGCACAAGGACATTCCAAGGCTTTGGCCCAGTTCACCTTTTGTTACTTTGATATTGTATTTTTGTATTTGATTTGATTTAATTTGCTACTCGAACCACTGATGGTTCTCATGTAAGGAAAGAAGGTTAAAGGGTAACTTCACCTAAAATGGTATTCGCATTCCCATAACCTAGAGTATTGATGACATCGATTATGGTTGAATCACTGATGATTTTCCTGTAAAGAAAGAAGGTTTAAAGGGTAATTTCACCTAAAAAGGTAATTGCATTCCCCTAACCTTGTGAGAACTGGGGTCTGGAGCACAGCCCAATTGCTGAACACACGAGAGGAGATAGGAGCGGTTTCAAGGGTGTTTAATTGTCAAATGAGCAACACAGGAATTGGGGGAATAGAACAGGGTTATGTTCTGTCTTGTGGCTGCCGTGGCGGCAGCGAGCGAGCAAGCGGTCCTTGTCCTTGTCTTGGAAGCTGCTGGGCTGCAGCGGGAGAACAAGTGTTCTTCTTCGGGGACAGGAGACGTCCAGGCAGGGACGGCGGTCCCTTGGGGCACAGGAGAGAACAGGTTAGAGTAGGCAAATACAAGGTTGGAATCCAGCAGAGCTTCAGGCAGAGAAGTCGTACCTGAGCAGTGGTAATTAATACCACGACAGCTTCTGGTCAGCGTTGAGGGGTAGAAGTAGTCCCCCCATCAGGAGAGGTTTGAGTGCAGCTGTGGAGAGTGAGGTGCCTGACCGCGTGTGAATTAGGGGGATGGAGTGCAGCTGGGCGTATAAGGGTAAAGGGAGGGGTGGATGGAGAAGGAGAGGATGAGGAGGAGTGTGTAGTGGATGGAGAGGGGGATGAAGAGGAGCGTGTGGAGGACGTGAGGGGAAAAGGAGGGGGAGTGAAATATGCCTGTGCTGTGATTATGACAGGACCCCCCCCCTCTACGGGCGCCTCCCGGCGGCCCAGGCTTGTCAGGGTGAGCCCGATGAAAGTCCCGGATAAGATCCGGGTCCAGGATCATCGGCCGGGAGATCCAGCTCCGCTCCTCCGGGCCGTAGCCCTCCCAGTCGACCAGGTACTGGAAGCCGCGTCGCCGCACGGCCAGCAACTCCCGGACCACGTAGGCCGGGTGGTCGTCTATCACCAGCGGAGGAGGGGGCTCCGGAGCAGGGGGAGACAGGGGACTGGAGACCACCGGTTTGAGCTGGGAGACATGGAAGGAAGGGTGAATGCGCATATGGGGGGGGGAGCTGGAGCTTGACAACAGAGGGATTTATGAGGGACAGGATCTTGTAGGGCCCCACGAAACGGGGGGTTAGTTTCCGTGAGACGGATTTGAGTGGCAGGTCCCGAGATGAGAGCCATACCATCTGACCTGGTACATAGGCGGGAGCCGGGGCCCGGTGGCGGTCGGCGAAGCGCCGGTTCTGGTCCGTAGTGCGGAGCAGCGCAGCCCTCGTCTCCTCCCAGATCGTCCTTCAGCGACGGAGATGGTCTTGCACCGACGGCACGGCGATCTCCTCTTCCTGGGCAGGGAACAGCGGGGGTTGGTAGCCCAAAGATGACTCGAAGGGGGACTGACCTGTGACCGCCGAAGACAGGGAATTGTGGGCGTATTCGACCCATGGCAGGAAGGCGCTCCAGCCGGAGGGGTCCCGGGCTGTCACGCAGCGGAGTGCGGATCCCAGGTCCTGGTTGACCCGCTCCGACTGGCCGTTGGTCTGTGGGTGGAACCCGGAGGAGAGGCTGACCGTGGCCCCCAGAGCCCGACAGAAGGCCCTCCAGACCTGGGATATGAACTGAGGGCCCCTGTCGGAGACGATGTCTGCCCGGGATCCCATGGAGTCGGAAGACGTGGAGTACCATCAGGTCAGCAGTCTCTGCAGCAGAGGGGAGTTTGGGAAGAGCAACGAAGTGCACAGACGGTGCACGCCAGGACGAAAGCGCGGGTGTCCTCTCTCATGGTGACCCACCAGAAGTGCCTCTTCAGCAGGGATAGTGTCCGGTCGATCCCCGGGTTGCACGCGAACCGGGAAGCGGGAACCCACTCGAGCACCTGGGAGCGGACAAGGTCAGGGACAAAAAGCCGGTTAGGTGGACCGTTACCTGGGTCTGGCTGGGCACGCTGTGCCTCCCTGACGATGGACTGGATCTCCCAGGTGGCGGTGGCCACCAGACAGGATGTGGAGAGGATGGTGTCGGGGTGTGTGGGACCCTCCTCGGGGACGAACTGCCGGGAGAGGGCATCGGCTTGGTGTTCTTGGAACCAGGCCGGTAGGTCAGGGTAAAATTAAACCCTAAACCTTAAATTCTTGTGGTCCGTCCAAACCAGGAAGGGGACCTCCGATCCCTCCAGCCAGTGCCTCCATTCCTCCAGGGCTAGCTTGACCGCCAGGAGCTCCAGGTTCCCGATGTCGTAGTTGACCTCGGCTGGGGTTAGGCGGCGTGAGAAGAAGGCGCAGGGGTGCAGCTTCTGGTCGGTGGCAGAGCGTTGGGAAAGAACCGCCCCCACTCCGGTGCAGGAGGCGTCCACCTCCACCATGAACTGGCGGGACGTGTTCGGCTGGACGAGGATGGGAGCGGTGGTGAAGCGCCGGCGCAACTCGGCGAAGGCGGAGTCCACTGCGTCGGACCAGACGAAGGGCACGGAAGGCGAGGTGAGTTGGGTGAGGGGCACCGCGACCAGGCTGTAGTCCCTGATGAAGCGCTGATAAAAGTTGGCAAACCCCAGGAAGCGTTGGATCTGTTTGACGTTGGTGGGACGGGGCCAGTGGGACACCGCTCTGATCTTCTCGGGGTCCGCCCGGATCTTGCCGCCCCCTCAATGATGTAGCCGAGGAAGCCGATGGAGGAGACGTGGAACTCACACTTCTCCGCCTTGACGAACAGCTTGTTCTCCAGAAGACGCTGGAGGACCCGGCGGACGTGCTGGACATGCTCCTCCATGGAGCGGGAGAAGATCAGGATGTCGTCTAAGTAGACGAAAAGGAGCGGTGGAGTACGTCACGGAGAACGTCATTGACGAGGGCCTGGAAGACAGCAGGGGCGTTGGTGAGTCCAAAGGGCATTACCTTGTACTCGAAGTGGCTGAGTGGTGTCTTGAAGGCCGTCTTCCACTCGTCTCCCTCCCGCATGCGGACAAGGTGATAGGCGTTCCTGAGGTCCAGTTTTGTGAAGATGGTGGCACCTTGCAGGGGCTCAAAAGCAGAATCGATTAAAGGCAGGGGGTACTTGTTTTTTACCGTGATGTTGTTGAGGCCCCGGTAATCGATACAGGGGCGAAGGGAACGATCCTTCTTGGAAACGAAGAAGAATCCTGCGCCGACAGGAGAGGAGTTTCAAGTTTCAAGTTTCAAGTTTCTTTAATAGTTGTCATACAGAAGTACAGAATACTTTTATACAAAATGCTTCTTACTGTTACGCTCCAGAGACTGTGCTAGACAAGATAAGTATGAAATAAAATAGTATAGCATGTAAAATAGAAGTAAAAATAGAGGTCACAGTGTTCAGTATAGACATATGTACAATGTTCGATGCAGAATAGAAGTAACTGAGTTACCATACAATATACAATATACTATGCAATGTACTAATATACAATACTATATAGTGCAGAGCAGAAATGGGATGAGGTAAAATGTAGGTACAATTTACAGTAAGGTGTACGAGTTGTAGTGCAAATCCTTTACCAATAAATATAAAGTGTAAAGTGTGTTTAGGTGATCTAAAGTGTGGAGAGTGGGTGCTGCAGTGTGTTGTTTGTTTAAGTGAGTGTGTGCGTGTGGGTGTGTGGGCTGTGTGCATTTGATGGTTGTTGCATAGTGTTTATTGTTCGTTGAGCAGCCTGATGGCCTGGGGATAGAAGCTTCTTCTGAGTCTTTCTGTGCTCGCCTTAAGACTCCGGTATCGCTTGCCTGACCGCAGCAGTTCAAAGAGGCAGTTGTTCGGGTGGCTGGAGTCCTTGATGATTCTCTTAGCCTTACCCCTGCAGGAGGAGGGGGTGATTATGCCCGAGGCCAAGGATTCGTGGACGTACTTCTCTATTGATTCTCTCTCTGGGCGTGAGAGGTTGAACAGGCGACTCGCGGGGAGTGGCGCTCCGGGGAGTAAATCAATGGCACAGTCATATTGGCGATGAGGAGACAGGGAGAGAGCCTGTTGTTTGCTGAAAACCGCTTTTAAATCATGGTAGGCCGGCGGAATTGCAGACAGATCAATGTTCTCATTGGGGGGGTGCGAACCGGCGCCCTCTAGTGGCGGCCGAGCCGATTGCAGACAAGCGACGTGACAGTGGGCGCTCCAGCTGGTCACCAGGCCGGTAGGCCAATTGATAACGGGATTGTGTAACTTGAGCCAAGGCATGCCCAGGACAATGGGATTGTGGGGAGAGTTTGTAACGTGAAACCGAATATTCTCGCTGTGATTCCCGGATAGCAGAAGGCGGAGGGGTATGGTGTGGCGAGTAATTCGTGTGAGAAGTTTTCCGTTTAACCCCCTGGCGTCACAGGGTATCGGCAGGGCGTCAGTGGCGATGTTGTAATGGGAGACTACCCCGGCGTTGATGAGGTTCTCGTCGGCCCCTGAGTGAACCAGGGCGGATAGCGGGAGCGATTGGTTATTTAGACACAGCCTAGCGATGAATAGCATGCTTGGGCCGGAGCGGGGAGCGATATCAAGACTCGAACAGACGCCCACTGCTACTGTCGAGCCCCGTCGTCTCGGGCGAAGCAAGCACGAGACAACGGAGTAACCTAATTGGCCGCAGTATAGACATGCTCCTGTGGCGAGCCTGTGTCGGCGTTCGCTGGGGGGAAGGCGTGAGCGGTCGAGATCCATGGGCTCGGAGGAACTACTTTCTTCAGCGTGGACGACGCGGCGAGGCAGACCGGTAGAAATGCGAGGCCCTGTGCGAGATTTAAACGCGAGCCCCCCCCCCCCCCCTCTAAAAGGTAAAAAAAAAATATATATATATATATATATATATATATATATATATATATATATATATATATATATATATATATATATATATATTAAATAATTTTTTTTCTTTTTTTTTCATACAGTCAACATATTCTTAAATAATAGCGCTGCCCGAGGCTGGGCATGATGCAGTCAACATATAGCAAGAGAGAGAGCGAGAGAGAGCTCCCGTTCTACAGTCAATATACAGTGTTATCGCTGCACAGACCCGGCAATGCCCCTGACCCTCCACCAGAGCAAGGCCAGAGAGAGAGAGATAGAGAGAGAGCATGTCTGTTTGTGTGTGTGTGTTAGAGAGAGAGCATGTATATGTGTGTTAGAAAGAGAGAGAAATATATAGAGAGAGAGCATGTCATTTTGTGTGTTAGAGAGAGATATAGAGCATGTCTGTGTGTTAGAAAGAGAGAGAGAGAGAGAGAGCATGTGTGTTTGTGTGTTAGAGAGAGAGAGCATGTCTGTGTGTGTGTTGTTAGAGAGAGCATGTATGAGAGAGATAAGCAAAGATGAGCCCCTAAAGGATATTCAACTTTTAATGGAAGAACAAAACAGAAGGAAAAGATAACTTCACAAAGGCAACATGAATATACATAGATCCAAAAGGACAAAGATCAACACTTAAATCCAAAGAGAAGAGGGTCTATACCAGAGAAAACAAAGTAGCAAGGAGCCAATGGCCGACATCAGCTAAATAGGCTAACTGCAAATAGAGTAGCCAGGTACTGACACCGGGAGGGGAAGGAAGGAAGAGTGGGGTAATGTCCAATGGACATCTTACCTGCACCAAGGAAGGCAGGGCGAAAGGCCGCAACACAGGTCTCCACATTGACGAAAGGCCTCTCGCTGGCGGGACAAAAAGAAGCTATGGCCGGAGCCTTGTCATGGTGCAGGCCCGACTACATCTTCTGTCAAAGATGATGTCGTAGTCAGAGTGCCAGGGCCTGCTATTCTCACGGCTAATGTCAATGGTCGTAGCACAAGCTAACAGCTAACTCTAGGCTAACTGATAGCATCAAGCTAACGTTCCCAGCCGAGCGAAAACGAGCAGCTAACGTCGTAGCTAAACAGCTAACTGGCTAACAGTTAGCTCAACCCGGCTATCGCTAACCACTAGCTAACGCAGAAGCAAGCTATGCGGCTACCACTGAAAAACTGTACAACGTGAGAAAAGCAATACAGGCCAACACTTCAGACAGCCGCTGTGTTTTCCTCTTCTCATCCGAAGAGGGAAGGGAAAAAGAAGGCAATACACGTCCCACTACAGAGTGGTGTTTACCATAGCGGTGCCGGCTTAACAAGTCCCTCGCGGACTATAGCCGACTTGAGCATGGAGATATTCTCATAATGAAACACCAAGCTCACCTCCCTCGCACCAGGTGCTGACACCAGGCCACACACCGTTAGCTACTACAACAGCTAGCCGGCCCGTTTGGCTCCCGAGAGAGAGAGAGAGAGAGATATATCCACGGCGGGAATAGAATAGAGTGCATTAAAAACTCACCAAACGTCCAAGAGGATGGAGACAACCGCGTGGAGTTGACGAAGTTCATCTGCCGAATGACAGTCCTCTTCATCTTGGCATAACAATGCTGCACGCGCTCTCTCTAGGTTAGCTAACGCTAGTTAGCCTTTAGCTAAGCTAGCTACTAGCCGACATCATCATGGCTATCCCGACTGAACCACACGTTAGCACTCAATATTATAACGTAGCTAAAGCTAACTAGCTGTCCCTGCCTTTAGCCGGGATGGCTAGCCTGACTGAACTGTCTAACATGCAACAACTTTCATCTTCAGTCCATCTGCCGAATGACCGTCCTCTTCGTTTTGGCTGGCATAACTAAGCATAACCTCCAAAGCTGCACGCGCGAAATAGTCAAACGCAGCTGACGCACGCCGGCATACACATGATGTAACCCCTCCCTTCTTGCAACCAATCTGCAGAGCCCCAGAGCTCCAATAGAGAATAGTGCAGAGCCGCAGAGCCAGGAACATTCTACAAACGTGTCTAATGTGAAATATATAAGCATATAAGCAAAACTAGATTTTAAGTCTGTGATGAAAAAGGGCCTCGCGGGAAGGGGGGCCTCGCAAAAAAAATAAAAAATAAAAAATAATAATAAAAAAATATATAAATTAAAAATATTTTTTTTAAATTAAAAAAAAAAAAAATTGTGCGAGGCCCCCCTTCCCGCGAGGCCCTGTGCGACCGCACTGCTCGCACACCCCCTGAGGCGGCCCTGGGTGGACGAGTGGTGCTAGCTTTCTCTCGACGACGTTCCCGAAGACGCATGTCCAGTTCCCTGGCCAAATGGATTAGCTCGCCCAGGGAGGTGGGTTTTTCTTTGGACGCAAGCTCATCTTTTATAGCGTCGCTCAAGCCTTGGCGGAATGCGCCTCGTAACGGTGTGTCCCCCCAGTCGGAGCCGGCGGCGAGAATGTGGAACTCGATAGCGTATTCGCTTACGCTGCGACTTCCCTGGCGGATCGAAAACAAGCCGGAGGCCCCCTCTGAGCCATCTGGAGGGTGGTCAAACACTTTACGCATGTCGTCGACGTACTCGGAGTACGAATTGCAGAGGAAGGAATTGTTAAAGTGGAGAGCGGTGGCCCATTTCAACGCCGCGCCGGTGAGCAGAGCCGACAGGTAAGCTACCTTAGACCTATCGCTGTGAAACGTGTGAGGTTGCTGTTCGAACACTAACGAGCACTGGAATAAAAACGCACGGCATTTGGAGACGCTTCCGTCGTAACGCTCTGGTGCGGGGACAGGGGGTTCTCTATGCGGGGGACTCGGTGCAGCGGGGGAAGCGGCTGGTAGGGCCTGCTGTGCCAAGTGTGCCTCGATACGGCGATATTGTGTTTCTCGCTCCGCAGAGCCATGTGCGAGAGCAGTAAGCTGAGCAATGATGTCATCCAACGAGTGAGCGAGTTGGTCTACCCGAGCATTCTGGTCGTCGATAATACTCACAGGCTCCCCTTGAAACTTCCTCTTACGTGATGGATGTGTATCCTCTTCCTCGGTCTCGAGTGCAGCTGGTACTGACATCTTGGTTGTGGTATTCTGTGAGAACTGGGGTCTGGAGCACAGCCCAATTGCTGAACACACGAGAGGAGATAGGAGCGGTTTCAAGGGTGTTTAATTGTCAAATGAGCAACACAGGAATTGGGGGGAATAGAACGGGGTTATGTTCTGTCTTGTGGCTGCCGTGGCGGCAGCGAGCAAGCGGTCCTTGTGCTTGTCTTGGAAGCTGCTGGGCTGCAGCGGGAGAACAAGTGTTCCTCTTCGGGGACAGGAGACGTCCAGGCAGGGACGGCGGTCCTTTGGGGCACAGGAGAGAACAGGTTAGAGTAGGCAAATACAAGGTTGGAATCCAGCAGAGCTTCAGGCAGAGACGTCGTACCTGGGCAGCGGTAATTAATACCACGACAGCTTCTGGTCAGCGTCGAGGGGTAGAAGTAGTCCCCCCATCAGGAGAGGTTTGAGTGCAGCTGTGGAGAGTGAGGTGCCTGACCGCGTGTGAATTAGGGGGATTGAGTGCAGCTGGGCGTGTGAGGGTAAAGGGAGGGGTGGATGGAGAAGGGGATGAAGAGGACCGTGTGGAGGACGTGAGGGGAAAAGGAGGGGGAGTGAAGTATGCCCGTGCTGTGATTATGACAAACCTAGAATATTCCAAATGGTACTTTTGTTGTGTTACACCTTCCAAGGAAGAGTTAAAGGAGCATTTCACCTGTTAAGGTACTTGCGTTTAAATTAATATATATATTAATATGAATTAATATGTTTAAACACTTACCTGGTGAAATGATAAACTGAAATAGAGTTTACTGATGATAAAAGGATACGTTAATATCCAACCTTGAATCTAGCTTAGCTAGAGATAACCTCAGAGACGTCTGAACCAAACCTAATGTATTGATTTAATCAATCTAGGACTTGATATCGAACTAACCCTCCTTAAAGGAGAGGTTACAGAAAGAACCTAAAAGGAATACTTCAACCAACTACTACCTTGAACTAGGTCTGTATGTCTGTATGTCTAGCTAGCGCGCATTTAATAAATTCCGGTTATTATTATAACTCTGTCTCTGGTCATTGTTCTTATATTGTGCATATTTACTCCTCTCCTCGTTTCGTACCTAGAACTGTGCCCGTGGCGAACAGCTGTTACAAGTAGGTGACAGGAGTGCTACACTAGCATAAGGACACATAGTACAACTGTACACTGTAAACCCGGATAAGTTTCCAGAACTTAAAAAAAATTACGTAATCTCCTGCCTCAAATTTTTTAAGTTGATCAACTCAAATGTTTTCAGTTGGCTAAGACTTACAATTCTCAGTTAAGGCAACTCAAATATGGTCTGTTACTGTGACTTAAGGTTCTCAGTTAAGTCAAATCAAATATGGTCAGTTACTCTGACTTACAGTTCTCAAGTGGAGTCAACTCAAATATGTTCAGTTACTGTGACTTACAGTTCTCAGTTAAGGCAGTTCAAATATGTTCAGTTACTGTGACTTAAGGTTCTCAAGTGGAGGCAACTCAAATATGTTCAGTTACTGTGACTTACAGTTCTCAGCTAAGGCAATTCAAATATGTTCAGTTACTGTGACTTAAGGTTCTCTAGTGGAGTCACCTCAAATATGTTCAGTTACTGTGACTTACAGTTCTCAGTTAAGGCAATTCAAATATGTTCAGTTACTGTGACTTAAGGTTCTCAAGTGGTGTCAACTCAAATATGTTCAGTTACTGTGACTTACAGTTCTCAGTTAAGGCAGTTCAAATATGTTCAGTTACTGTGACTTAAGGTTCTCTAGTGGAGGCAACTCAAATATATTCAGTTACTGTGACTTACAGTTCTCAGTTAAGGCAGTTCAAATATGTTCAGTTACTGCGACTTAAGGTTCTCTAGTGGAGTCACCTCAAATATGTTCAGTTACTGTGACTTACAGTTCTCAGTTAAGGCAATTCAAATATGTTCAGTTACTGTGACTTAAGGTTCTCAAGTGGTGTCAACTCAAATATGTTCAGTTACTGTGACTTACAGTTCTCAGTTAAGGCAGTTCAAATATGTTCAGTTACTGTGACTTAAGGTTCTCAAGTGGAGGCAACTCAAATATGTTCAGTTACTGTGACTTACAGTTCTCAGCTAAGGCAATTCAAATATGTTCAGTTACTGTGACTTAAGGTTCTCTAGTGGAGTCACCTCAAATATGTTCAGTTACTGTGACTTACAGTTCTCAGTTAAGGCAATTCAAATATGTTCAGTTACTGTGACTTAAGGTTCTCAAGTGGTGTCAACTCAAATATGTTCAGTTACTGTGACTTACAGTTCTCAGTTAAGGCAGTTCAAATATGTTCAGTTACTGTGACTTAAGGTTCTCTAGTGGAGGCAACTCAAATATATTCAGTTACTGTGACTTACAGTTCTCAGTTAAGGCAGTTCAAATATGTTCAGTTACTGTGACTTAAGGTTCTCTAGTGGAGTCACCTCAAATATGTTCAGTTACTGTGACTTACAGTTCTCAGTTAAGGCAATTCAAATATGTTCAGTTACTGTGACTTAAGGTTCTCAAGTGGTGTCAACTCAAATATGTTCAGTTACTGTGACTTACAGTTCTCAGTTAAGGCAGTTCAAATATGTTCAGTTACTGTGACTTAAGGTTCTCTAGTGGAGGCAACTCAAATATATTCAGTTACTGTGACTTAAGGTTCAACCTTAAATCCATGTGATTAAGTTAACAGGACTCAAAGAAATTGAGTCATTCTTATGCCTCATTTCTTTTAAGTTAATGACCTCAAATGTTTAAGTTAATCAACTCAAATATTTGCAGTTACTATAACTTAAGGTTCAGTTTTAAAATCCATGTGAATAAGTTAACAGAAAAATAACTACACAAGCACATTATATCAACTTCAAACTCTTTAATTTTTTTCTATTCAAAGAGTATACATATATAATATATAAACTGTATGTTAGCAATGTACAATAACACTGTAAACACCGTATACACTGTTTTTGGACTATATTACACGTATGTCAACAATACCGACCAGGTATTAGTGCCTCGCAAAGTGCAGATATGAAGTTTTCCCCTTTTTTTTATGCATTTAGGATGTTTTGTTCTTCATCAAAACTATTTATCTTACAAAAACATTGTGTTACAACTTCAAACTCTTTATATTTATTTCTATTCAAAGAGTATACATCTATTTATCTTACAAAAACATTGTGTTGCCCTCTCCAACATTATGGCAATGTTAAAATTGAAAATATATATATAGAAAATATATATAGAAAATAAATACATGCATGTTATAACATGTACATAAAATGTAATGTATATTACACATTTAATCCCACTGGTCACAATAGTGTAATAATGTTTGTTATAAGGCTCTGAAAATGTTACTGAATGATGTATCAATGTATTTCCAGCAAATATTGAAATAATAAAGGGTCTCAATATGTGCAGTGCACATGACCAGAGCTGTTTACATCCTGGCTGAATTACTCAAATTTGTATAGTGTGGTCATAGAATGAGCAAACATGTTGACGGCAACTATTGTGACCGTTGGGATAACACAGTGTATCTATGTACAGTACAGAATAAAATGTATAGATTATCTGAAAATTGTTAATCCGCTTGGCACATGTAAAATTCACAAACGTTGTGCTGTATATTGGGTCCTGCCAATGTGGAACCAAAATACCAATCCACATTACACGCTATACAGCTGGCAATACTGTTAATAGTGCACATACCTACATATGGAAATGCAGCTGTATTTGCTCCATGATGTATCATGGAACAAGATGGTGTTTTCATTGAAAGAGTTAGTCAGAATGTCAGTGGCACCATCCGTCATTTAGAGCAGGCTATGTTTGCAGAATGATAACTATAGAACACTACAGTACTCTGTACTGAGAACACTATACAGTACACTAACTATACTGCCCTGTCAAGGCAGACCGCAGTAACTTCCAAACAGTGAAACTAAGAAAAATGGCTTTAAAGTTTTTTGACTTGCCATCCAAAATGTGTTATAGGTAGATAGATGATAGTACCCAGATTTAACATGTATTAATGAAGTAATCTTTAGGCATACAAAAATATGATGTAGTTATTTTAATTAACCCCAAAAAAGCAGATACTGCACTCTGCTGCACGATTTCCTTAAATAATTATACAGGTAATGTACAGGCAAAGTGCAGTAATTTCAAATACAATGTTGCTCCATAACTTCACCTAGCCATTTTATTTGGATCATCATCATTCCAATATATTCAGGTATTAAATTTCATTTTCAAAATGGCTAGGTTAAGTTATGAAAGCTGGAGGGAAAACAACATTGTATTTGAAGTTACTGCACTTTGCCTGTACATTACCTGTATAATTATTTAAGGAAATCGTGCAGCAGAGTGCAGTATCTGCTTTTTTGGGGTTAATTAAAATAATGATGTCATATTTTTGTATGCCTAAAGATTACTTCATTAATACATGTTAAATCTGGGTACTATCATCTATCTACCTATAACACATTTTGGATGGCAAGTCAAAACACTTTAAAGCCATTTTTCACTGTTTGGAAGTTACTGCGGTCTGCCTGGGTTTTGAGTGTGATTTTGTAGTTACTGCAGTTTTTAAAACCCCCATATCTCCAAAACTGAGCGACATTAACATCTGAAACTTGGTCACAAGATAAAACATTTATTGACAAGGTCAATTTCACTCATAACTAAATTTTTACTTTTTTCAAGTTACTGCGGTTAGCCTTGACAGGGCAGTATACTACTGCCTACAAGGTCTCAATGATACAGTCCCACTCTCAGCATACAAGATCGATGGTCTGCTGCTGCTGACTCCCAAGCGATTCATTCAAGTGAAACGGAACTGAGTCCAGCTAATGGTGAATAGTTATTTTATTAATCAATTATTGTGTCTTTATTCACTCTTTGTGTAATTGACCAGTTCATATTCTGTATAAGTTCATATTCTGTATATGTTAATAATAACGCTTCTGTGTTGCGTTTATGGCTCCTGGTATATCGCCTTGTACTCTGTACTGAGAACACTAACTCTACCACTGCCTACAAGCAATGGAAGCAGTCAGAGCAGAGTGGCATTTATGCCCATTGCCTCCTATTGTTCCTCGAGAAACAAACGTTTGGGACTTGGATGTTGCCTTTGAGATTCTGATAAACTCTTTCAACTCTAAAACTTACTTGGATGAAATTACAATAATGCTAGCTATAGACGGTTAAGAAAATTCTAACTGTAAAACTCTCAAATGTAAACATATTACATAAAAAATAAAGAACAAGGTACATTGAGTAGTTTGGACCTATTGGCTGAACATCTGCAAAGTAGTACAGCAACTTTTGAAGGTATTATTTTGACATGACAAGACATTTCAGATGAGTTTCTATAGACACACTTGAGGTGTTGGTAAGTGCTTTGGGGTAGTGCATAGATTAGTCCAAACATTACAGGAAGGAATCACCAAATCTGGGGAGGCTGATCATGATATGACTTTCAATGACAATAGAGATTGTCACAGGCTGGTAGTGAACTGGACTTGTGTCATGATCACTGATTACAGTAAGGAATAGAAACTCATCTGAAAGAAGGATGTGGGGTGAGGTATTAATTTCCTTGTCATGTCAAAATAATACCTTCAAATCCAACTCCCTGCGTTGTCACCAGCTTGGCTGGCCGTTCACACTAATACAATTTGGCAGTATTAGGGGGTGGGGAAGCTGGTGGGTGGGAATCTGGCGTTGTGGACAGTGACGCCTACAGGTCAGGTCTCGGCGCTTGCTAAGCGGGGCAGGACTTGGTGGAGATAGCGTGCCCTCCCACGCGTTACACTTCACCAATGAGAGCCCTCGCTGCCAAGTGAAAAGACGTCACTGGCTGTCGGCGCATGTCTCAGGGGAAACGTGCGATCGACTCGGGACGCCCTTATACCGACTCGTAGGAGAACATGCATACAGCACCAGGTAGGGGAGGGGGGGGGGGGAATTGGCACAACGACTAATTGGGACGGGGAGAAAATCCATTGAAAAATCAGAAGAAGAAAAAAAATTATTGCATAATCAAGTCATTCTTGAGAGTCTGCAACCTGGGCGACAGTTTACCAGCTTCTAGACCTAGTAGAATCTTCTGAATGAATTCAAAAGTGTTGGTAAGTCCCTTGGGGTAGCTGAGGTGTAGTGCATAGATTAGTCCAAACATTACCAGGACGGAATCACCAAATCTGGGGAGGCTGATCATGATGTGACTTTCAATGACAACAGAGATTGTCACAGGCTGGTAGTGAACTGGACTTGTGTCATGGTCACTGACAGTGTTGGGCAAGTTACTTTAAAAAAGTAACTAGTTACAGTTACTAGTTACTTCTTCCAAAAAGTAACTAAATTACTTACTCAGTTACAAATTATAAAAGTAACTAGTTACTTCAGAAAGTAACTATTGCGTTACTTTCAAGATTTTTTTTTACATAAACAACATACACAAATCTAAACTATTTTAATGTTGCTGTGGGACAAAGTGAGACTAGCCTCCAATCAAATGCCATGTAGGCTATGTAGATATTATAATTACTATGTTTATATAGTGGATCATACAAATACAAACAGAATAGATGTTTTGGAACTTTTGATATGTATTGCCCCTCAACAGGCCACAACTGGGCAACATTAAATTATGCTTGTTAAGCACTATACCAAAAATAAATAACAAATATATACTGATTGATTGAACATTTTAATTAACAGATTTCAGAATGGGTACAATACAGTACGGCTCAATACACACAATTGTTAAGGGGATGCAGACCAGAGAAAGAGTTTCGTCTTGTTTACATCAGGGTCCCCCATTTTCAATTCATGACATTTATGACGAAAGTCTTTCTCTGGTCTGCATCCCCTTAACAATTGTATGTATTGAGCTGTACTGTACTGTACCCATTCTGCAATCTGTTAATAAACTTTTCAATCAATCAATCAATGACATACACAACATACAGATATAAGAATCTAATCGAATCATCTAAACTAATCTAATCATTACATTTAAGACATGCATGACATACAGAGATATATATATCTCTGAGCAGCTGAAGCCTGTGCTATTAAACCAGGAAGTGCAGCACTGTTGATAAGGCTGTCAGCACTGCAGTAGAGCCACTCAGTGCCCTGCGCTGCAAAGAGTGAACACAAAAACGGTCTCATGTTGACATTGTGTTGTTCGTTGGATTCGTTTTTGAGCTCAAAACGTACACTACACGGACCACGGTCTCATGCTGACTGATCAGTGATCGCTTGTCTTGTCGCGCTGTGTGTCAGACTCTGGATGCTTTAGACACCCGCCCACCTCCACCTCTGATTGGCTTACCATGACATTGTATTCAACCTCAGCCAATCGTCAGCATGTATGCTTGGCTCGCGCACTCTCCACTAAACAAGGAAGAACATATTATTGCCTCTCGGCGCAGAGATATGTCTGATGAAAGAAACAGGTTCATTCATAGTAACGCGCCGCATTTTTTTGTAGTAACGGTAACAACGTTATTAAGATTGGAAGAGTAATCCGTTAGATTACTCGTTACTGAAAAAACGAACGCCGTTAGTAACGAGGTTACTTATAGTGCCGTTATTCCCATCACTGGTCACTGATGACAGTAAGGAGGGCCACTGCAACACCCTGAAGCTCTGGCTCATCAGGCGTGTCCTGAAGGAATGAAAGAGACATAATAATCACAAATAAATCCATGGTTTCTACAAAGTGCAGCACAAAGCTAAGTATATGGAGTTGTGTTTGTAAGTTGTTTATATTTTAGTTAGAACTATTTCTTTGGTGAGAAGGTTATTTTTATTTAACCAGGTTAGTCCCGTCGAGATCAAATCTCTTTCACAAGGGAGACCTGGAAGGAAGGAAGACTGATACTTAGCATTTTGATTAACTGTTCACTTAATATACAGTTGTACTGTAAATTATTTTCACTCGGACTCACTGTGCAGGTTTTGAAAAATCCAGAGACTTCCTCATGCAGATACACAGGCAGGGCATGGAGAACAGTGGTACGCCTGGTGTGAACATCATGGATTTCCTATTAAGATGTAAGATTAAGAAGAAAAAAAGAATTGTATTATATGGAAATGTTTACTGAACAAAGCGGATTTTAAACAGGCCAATCAGATATGTCCACAAATAACATGTTCACATCTTTAATGCAATCAGAAAAATGGCAAACACAATGGTGGACTAATTGTAAAATTCAAAAGCTCATTTGAATCATTGAACCTGTTCAATGTTACAGAGGTTCGACCTATGACATGTATAATAATCTATTCACCTGTTCATCATGGATTTTTTAAATGTGAGCCAAAGCTCACTGCTGTGTTCCCAGTTTTGGACGCCTTCTGTCTGAATAACGTCATCAGTCGAGGAAGATGGCGGTCAAGCTCAGCGTAGAATGTGTTGGGCAGGTTCTGTTTGCTAATCAGCTGGAACTCTGCATACACCTATATTTAAAAACAGCAGGACAATATAGTATATCAACATCAATTAGTCACTTCAACTTGGTGGATCTCTTACTTTGTTTGGTTTGGGCTTCAGAGCATGACGGCGGGATTTCTGGTCAACCATGTCATTACATGCTTTGCGGAATCGGTCGCTGATGACTAGCTCGCGGGGGCGCACAGAACACACACGCAGATGCGCCGCTAGAGTATATAAACCAGGCTTAAGAATCACAAGTTTCACTTTAAAACACACAGAATGTGCCAAATGTTAACACAGGAAAGAGAGAGCTGATCTATATTACCTCAGACTCCATTTTGAGAGCAGGCCAGAGGTCCATGAGCTCTTTCACTGGTGGGCTGGACTTCACTATGGTCTGTTGGTGCAGGGCAAATGTGGTCTGCATCAGCTTTCTAATGAGGGGCAGGTTCTTCTCAGTCTTCTTGACTTCTTCAGCAATTGTCTGCCTCAACTGCTCAAGCCTCAAGGAATCCTCTCCTTGGGGATAGTTGGGTAGGAAGTTTACTTCTGCTCGCTTGGGTCTTTTAATGTTGGAATGTGAAGGTTCGCCATCAGGATTGCTTCTACCTCTTTTTCCAGCATTTACAGTGACCTCCTCACATCCTGCCCGTCTCAGCTTGTTCCTGAAATTGCCCATCTTGAATTTGATGCTGTTCTTCCATCCATTGCAGCCGGTCTCATATCCTGCTTCCTTCAAGCAGGGATGTTTGGCGACAAGAGCCGCAGAAGCCACTGCTATCTCTTTATCACTTGGATAAGCCTTGAAAGCATACATTGTAGATGCAAGCTTTTCTAAGATGTCGTGCTTTAGGTCTCTTGTCAACTTAAGGTGTCTCTTGTTCTTCTCAAATTCGTTGTTTCCGTCTCTAAGTTTCAGCTCAACATCGAATGCAAATGTAGGAACTGGAAAAGGACCTGGAGGCCATCTGCTTAGACGTTCTGGAGATGACATATCTGAAAGTATATCAGTAGATGCGAGAGAGCTGGAGTCGAGCGAAAGTGAAATGTGCACAACAGCTTTTTGTGGCAATTCCGTAATGTCATCAAGGGAAGTAAGTTTCCCATCAAAGTCTGGATCTTCATACAGCAAACTGAAGTCAAGGTCTATTTCCAACTGTTCTTTTATAATCGTGATCAGTGCATCAACAGAGGCGGGTCGTGAACTGAGTTTTAATTTTCTAGCCCGGTCTGTCTCAACAACACGAAGGATCATGGGTTGTGGGGAGGCAGCTGCCATTGTGCTATGGAAACTTGAATGAATCGCTTGGGAGTCAGCAGCAGCAGCAGCAGACCATCGATCTTGTATGCTGAGAGTGGGACTGTATCGTTGTGACCAGACTGCAGGTAGATGGACAGTGGACAGATGTGGTCCGGTCGACAGACAGCAGCTCAAGGACCTAAGGAGTAGTCATGAACACAACACAGAAAGCGTCATTATTAACATATACAGAATATGAACTTATACAGAATATAAACTGGTCAATTACACAACAAGTGAATAAAGACACAATAATCGATTAATAAAATAACTATTCACCTTCTGTAACTGAGGGGTACAATTCCCTGACTGTATTACTAGATATGATACTTACTACCACTACCTTTGTACTTAATATTCGGCCACCCAGTACACGGCATAAATATATTATCATAAACACTCTCACGTAGATGAAACGGATCCAACACAAATGTACGAAGTCGAAACAGGTCTTTATTTCTACACAGCGATGGTGTGTAGAACAAGCACTTAATCACTTAATTACATTTATGAATTGAAATAGTATGCACTTTTATGGCAAAGAGTATTCGTCGGTATATCAATAGAGAATGTCCAATCTCTGAAGGCGCAGGTGGTAAATATACGACCTGGAATAGTTAAGGAATAACAGCAATGATACTTTAATGATTATATACTAGATACACTAAGGGGGGGTTAATCCGGTCGCTTGTAAGCCGACAGGAGTAGGAGGGGGGGGGGGGGTAGAATCCGGCTGCCTCGTCCGGCCAAGGGTATCCCAGGTGAACCCACTGTAGTGCCGTTCAATGCGCCGGCGATCCTTGGACCACAGATGAAAGCAGGTGGACTCTTTGTGGGCCGGCTCTCTCCGGTCCACGGGGGAGAGACGTGAAGCGACCTCGTCTTGCAGAGCGTCTCCTCACCTTGCGTCCTCTCCAGGGGGGGGGGGTTCCAACACACGGCAGTGTCGGGGGTCTTTATCCATGGAATAATCAAAGTATACAAAGCATAATCCGTGCCTGGGAAGGCGGGCTGTCGTCGGTAGAATAATCCGGTATACAGGTCCACTCGCTCGTCGGCTCTGGGGCTCCTCGGGTGCAGCTTCACATGGGGTCAACCACCCTGGGTAAGCAGCCAGTTCTCTGCCCGAAACGATGGGGTACTGACTACGGTAGTATTCTCACCGCACGAAGCACTATATATTAACAGACTATTATTAGCTTAATAGACTACGTCCAACTCGACGATATAGTGCCAAATATGACTATTCAAATATTAATATACACGATGTCTCAATACCGATGGTAGGCGAACTTGGCCTTACTCCCACACGTGGCGTCGCGGGGAGGCTTTACGTCTGTGACTCTATTGGAGGGTAAGAAACTGGACTGAAAAGAAAGTCCTACTTTAGTAGCGCAGTATATATACGCACTATGAACAAATAGTCCCATCAGTGGTGCGGTAGCCAGATTCCTACGCGGAACTAGGACTTGTTCGTACATGTGGAGCGGTACGTTTGAACTGGGTCTGAGGGGTATGGCAGCCTGGCACCAAGGTCTCGACCAATAGTAGAATGGAGACTATTATGGGATGTTCAGTAGGCTAGAATGGATATTCAATGCATATTGTACAAGGAATATACAAGGGATATCAGGGAATATTAGAGAATATACAAATACAATTAAATATATATATATAAATAAATATATATATTCGGTTTAATCTGGCCCTTCACAACACCTTCCGTTTCACTTGAATGAATCGCTTGGGAGTCAGCAGCAGCAGCAGACCATCGATCTTGTATGCTGAGAGTGGGACTGTATCGTTGTGACCAGACTGCAGGTAGATGGACAGTGGACAGATGTGGTCCGGTCGACAGACAGCAGCTCAAGGACCTAAGGAGTAGTCATAAACACAACACAGAAAGCGTCATTATTAACATATACAGAATATGAACTTATACAGAATATAAACTGGTCAATTACACAACGAGTGAATAAAGACACAATAATCGATTAATAAAATAACTATTCACCTTCCGTTTCACTTGAATGAATCGCTTGGGAGTCAGCAGCAGCAGCAGACCATCGATCTTGTATGCTGAGAGTGGGACTGTATCGTTGTGACCAGACTGCAGGTAGATGGACAGTGGACAGATGTGGTCCGGTCGACAGACAGCAGCTCAAGGACCTAAGGAGTAGTCATAAACACAACACAGAAAGCGTCATTATTAACATATACAGAATATGAACTTATACAGAATATAAACTGGTCAATTACACAACGAGTGAATAAAGACACAATAATCGATTAATAAAATAACTATTCACGTTCCGTTTCACTTGAATGAATCGCTTGGGAGTCAGCAGCAGCAGCAGACCATCGATCTTGTATGCTGAGAGTGGGACTGTATCGTTGTGACCAGACTGCAGGTAGATGGACAGTGGACAGATGTGGTCCGGTCGACAGACAACAGCTCAAGGACCTAAGGAGTAGTCATAAACACAACACAGAAAGCGTCATTATTAACATATACAGAATATGAACTTATACAGAATATGAACTGGTCAATTACACAACGAGTGAATAAAGACACAATAATTGATTAATAAAATAACTATTCACCATTAGCTGGACTCAGTTCCGTTTCACTTGAATGAATCGCTTGGGAGTCAGCAGCAGCAGACCATCGATCTTGTATGCTGAGAGTGGGACTGTATCATTGAGACCAGACTGTAGGTAGATGGACAGATGTGGTTGTGTGGTTGACAGCTCATAGGACCTAAGATGTTCTATATACCAGGAGTCATAGTCTCGACACAGAAAAGAAACCTTGTTATTCACAAGGTAGATCTGTTCTATTTGGCTAAATGTAGACAGTCCACCACTGACTCTGACGGAGAGAAACATTCCACAGACATAGTCTGTGCCATCAATGGTTACCTTTGATGTCTGGTAGATTGTGTCACTAACTGTGTGTCCTCTAATGTGTACCTGAGCTACTGCTGGTAGAGATGAAACCAGAACAGAGTGAACCTTGGATGCCTGGGTTTTTGGCTTGAAATATGATGGTGAAGCAAGATGATATGCCATCATGTGTTGGTGTCTGATTGCCATCGTCTTCAAGATATTTTTTTTTACTCTAATAGTACCTGTCTATGATCACTGATTTTGCACTGAAAATAGTCTAAGGTTTCATCAGTATATGATGGGCACAATGCTAACTCTAGCACCTCTTTCAGCTCCATCAAAACTGCCCATGCTGCATCACCCACTGGTACTACACTGCCTACAAGTAATGGAAGCAGTCGGAGCAGAGTGGCATTTTCATGCCCATTGCCTCCTATTGTTCCTCGAGAAACAAATGTTTGGGGAATTGGGTGAGGTCTATCCACTTTATCAGCGTGCTGATACGGGAATGATGCAATCTTTTGGTTCAAATACTCTAAAGTGAAGTACTTTCGCCGAATCATCTCTTTAACACAGAGAGAAAGCTCCACGGGAACCATACCTTCCAGAAGATCGTGAAGTATATCTGGAGGAAACCCTGTGATTGTATGAAAGTAATTCAGGGATTCACGTAAGACACAGCCACCTTTAACACCAAAATGGCTGCTCGAAGTGTCATGTGCAGTTTGTACATGCAGGTCATGGCTGACTTTGGTTCTCTGAGAAAACTCTCCCTCTCTGACTTCAGTTGTTTGAAACTGTTCACTTGTGGCCAGACAGAATCTGCAAACATAGCCTGCTCTAAATGACTCCACAAAGCCACCGAATCCATGAGCGCCCAGATTGTCGGCAGAAACACACCAGATTGTGCCTTTGACATTCTGACCAACTCTTTCAATGAAAACACCATCTTGTTCCAGAGTATGAACATCACGCAGCAATGGAGCAAGTACAGCTGCATATCCATACCTACGGAGGTCTGTCACTTTTACCAGCATTGCCAGCTGTATAGCGTGTAATGCTGATCGGTATTTTGGTGGCACATTGGCGAGGAACCAATATATAGCACAAAGTTTGTGAATTTTACGTGATGTGCCAAGCGTATTGGCAATTTCCAGATCATCTATATATAGCTGAAGTTGTAGGATGAGATTCCCTGTTGACAGTAACTCATTTTCAAGGAAATGGGAGCCATCAGAGCATGACACATATTGACCAGATGTAGTATTTGGTTCTGTAATCTTGTCAAGGATGTCTGTGTTTTTAAACAACTCTTGAATCATTGAAAGGATGGGAACATACATGCTGGTATGTCCTGGTTTCTCCAACTGATACTCTACTGGCATTACACATGGATAGTTGCGCTCCATAAAGCTTTTTCTGCGCTTGGTTGAACACAACCCAGATAGCAAAAAATGAGTGAATCAATGTTGAAATAGGGTTCGGCAGAAATATTGAATCTATGTTGAAGCCTGACATCGAAATTATACAGATCGTTGTCTATGACTTACATGTTGAATCAACGTTAGGTGTCAACCATAACTGATACTATATCAATGTTGATTCAACCATCATCTAAATGGTAATCTACATGCACATTTTAGTTGATTTTATATTGAATCAATGTTAGACATCAATGTTTATTCAACCATAATCTAAATGGTAATCTACATGCACATTTTAGTTGATTTTATATTGAATCAATGTTAGACAGCAATGTTTATTCAACCATAATCTAAATGGTACTCTACTTGTACATTTGTAACTTGTACATCTACTTGTAACTTGTAAAGTTAAGGAATCAATACTGATTAATGTACATTTTACATTAAAATATTGCTGCTGATATGTATACATCATAACATTACATGTTTTTTTCCTGCTGTTAAACACACTATTGTTAAATAAATAATAAAATTCTTATATGACCATATTTCCAAAAATGTGTGAACAAAAATGACAACATGGCTTTAATATGAAAATTTATTTTTTTCTAGGGTCTCATATCATACTTCCAGTGACCATACCTTTTACACAAAAAAAATAACAGACCTTATAACAGGCTTTCATTAACAATACATATATAGCCACTGCCAGAATAGTGACACACGTAGTATTGTGTGTGGTGAGCACACGCATTCATGCACAACGAAGACAAGATTTTGTTGTCTCAATCATTTTAACTATAAATTTATGAGCTCAAAGTATGAGCTCACTGACTGAAATGTCCAACAAAAAGCATCAATTGTCAAATAATATTTATCACATTAACTAGACTAGATGTTTTTGAGGAAATTAGAAAGGGAACAACAACTTAACCCTTGTGTCTGATCAGATTCGTATTTGTTTGATAACTTTGCAGTGATTATGTTTGTAGCCAACATAATATGTGGCATAATCTTTTAATTATCTTGTATTTTTTTTTTTACTCTTCATAAATTGTTTATTCCACTTCAGCCCGATCATAACCACCACATATTCTTTTTTTTTGTCATATTTAACAACTCTTTTCAGAAAAGTGGGAGTATTTCATTACAAAAATAATATAAAAAATGGTTATGATCAGGGCTGAAGTTGAATAAAATATTTATGGAAAAGAAAGTGGGAAATTATTTCAACATAATCTTTTTATGGAGTTTTTCAATTTAGTCCCCTAATAAGACTATAATACTTTAGTTTTCAGACACAAGGGTTAAATAACAATGGCAGAGGATTTGAATTTAAACACAGTGGAGCTTAGATGATCTACAGTTGTCCACGACTTATCCTCCAAGGCAGACCTGGGCATTGTACGGCCTGCGGGCCGGATACGGCCCGCGGGATGATTCTGACCGGCCCGCGAAAGATTACATGATAATAAAGTTTTTTTTTTTTTTTTTTTTTTTTCTTTTCATGTCAACGTTCACACGCACAATATACGCTTAGGAGACATGCTCAGAAGATGTTGGTTCTCTTTGGATCCACCTACATATGTGAACAGACATTCTCAGTCATGACGTTTACCAAGTCCAGGTACAGATCCTCTCTCACTGATGAACATCTGGCAGCTGTGCTTCGCATCTCCACCTCAGACATGCAACCTGACTTTGATGGACTTGTTAAAGCTCAACAGAGACTGGATTTCTCACACTGAATGAAAAAAAAAGAACTGAAGAACACTAAAATGTGGAAATATAACAATAGCAAGACCATCCGCATTTCATTTTATACCTGTAAGCCGTGACAATTAAAACTCTTGACTTGACTTGACTTGAAGTGAAATGGGACACTTGATATTTTTTTTCTTTTTTTTGCACAATTAAATGTTTAATATAGGCATGTAAAGTAAAAAAGGCTACAAAACTGGGACACTTTCACAGTTGTGGGACACATGTTCACAGTTCAGTGACATGTCTTGTTTATTTTTGCTATAAGATGATGTGATGTCTTTAGAAAGCTAAGAAAATCCTTGTTTCAATAGTATATGAAACTCAAAATGCCCTTTGTTATTAATGTTTCACATTTTGTTTATCATTTTGGAAATAAATTCTATTTGAATAAATTATATTTTTGAAAGCTAACCTCACCTTACCAGGGGTCAAAACAATGCCATTTACTGCTTTTTATATAGAAATAAAATGTATATTATGCATAATTGAGTTTGGAATTTTGGCCCGGCCCCCCAACATATTTTCAGTTGCTCATTCGGCCCCCCGGGAAAAATAATTGCCCACCCCTGCTCCAAGGCATCTGCTATATAATAATCTTCAGATTTACTTAAGTGTTATTAGTAGGTTACAGCAGTAAGCATTAGTTTGCTCAGTCAATTATGGCCAATTTGTTTTATATTGTTTAATACAGTTAAATAAATAGATAAATGAAAAGCAATTTTTTTTTATTCCCCCCCCCCCCCCACTGTACCGAAAATAATACCGAACCATGTCTTCAAAACCGAGGTACGTACCGAACCGTGGATGTTGTGTACCGTTACACCCCTAATGTTTCTATAACTCTCTCCCATATAACTCTCTCCCATACCCTTAACACCAACCGCTGAAGTGCCCTTGAGCAAGGCACTAAACCCCCAACTGCTCCAGTGGAGTTGCTCAGTGGCCAACAGTGTCAGACTGTGGTTGTACTGGGGCCTAACAAAATTAATAGTTGGTTTCAGGTTGGTTGTCAGTTTGGCCATGGGTAGGTAGGGAATTTATTTTATTTTTTTATTTTATTCTTTCCCACGGCGACTATGGATAGGGAATTTCTTTATTTAATTAAAATGTTCACAACAACATGGATGCATGTACTCTGCCAGCATGTTTAATATCCATAATACTAAATGTTTGACTAAGATTTCTATGAAACTTTATTAAAAAAAAAAAAAAAAACAGGCTGAAGCAGCAAGTCATTCAAGTAGATGCCGTCCATGGAAGAACAGTGTCCATGAGGGTAATTCCTTGTACTGTATGAACCAGGGAAACAGTGTGCTGGGGTACCCCAAGTTTGACTCTGGTTCGCTTGACAATTAAGTTTGGGTCACTTCGGTTCCAAGAACAGGCTGAAGCAGCAAGTCATTCAAGTAGATGCCGTCCATGGAAGTACAGTGTCCATGAGGGTAATTCCTTGTACTGTATGAACCAGGGAAACAGTGTGTGCTGTGCTGGGGTACCCTAAGTTTGACTCTGGTTCGCTTGACTTAAGTTTGGGTCACTTCGGTTCCTTGAGATGCCTCCCTCCCGGTCTGGCGCATAACGAAGCCACTTCTTGACAGTTTCGCTGTAGTCCTGGTCGGTCAGCTTGGGGTCAAACTGTCGAGCAGCAGCTGATAGACACAAAAATAAAAAAGGGAGGAAGAGAGGTGAGATGATGTACGATGATAAGAGCACCCCTCACTTCACACGAGTGCGATTTTTACACACACTTTATGCATGCACTGATATTCCAGCCCATGCCAGTCATTAGGTTTAACCACATTAACCCTCCTGTCCATATGTAAACGGTATATTTGAACAATTTCAAAACGTTTCATAAATAGCAGATATACAAGCTCTAACACGTTTTGAACTAGAAAGTGCTAAACACATTTTTCCCCTGAACAAGACCACACTGAAACGATCTACATTTTATAAATGAATGCAGTTCAATAAATTACCATCTTTTGACCGACTGATTGCTCCATCAGTAATGATTCTGCCTCATTGAAGTCTTGTTCACTGGCGATTGGCAGCTGGAAGGGGAGCATAGTGGTTGTGGTGGCCACCCCGTGTCCCCTGGTCCCACCAGATATGTTGCCCTCAGCCAACTCGGTCTTGATGAACTGCACATCTCTGGATAGATCCTTCACCACGACAAGTAATTCAGCAAGCATTGAATTCATCTTCTGGATGGTAAGTTAAAATCATTAAGTGAGAAATAAAAATAAGCAGCAAATCACACGAGGAATTACACCATGTCCAATAGACTTGCCTTTCATAAGCTGCCCGTCATCGCCGGCCATCTGTCTACGCTGTGAAACACCAGATTGCCCTGAGCTGTATCCTGACATCGCTGTAGAAACAAAATCATAGTTATATATTTCACTATAGTTTGACTGCATTGGATCAAACTGGTGGTAGTTCCCTCTAAAATGGCATACCATTTTGTGCATGTTGTGAGAGACCAGGGGGACTGTAGTATTGCCCCGAGCTGCATCCCGACATCCCTGTAGAAACAAATCATTATATTTAAAAATACAAAATCTGACTTGTCAGTCAAATTAACATACATGTCATAATCACTAACACCGGTTCCTGACAGGCAGCAAGCGAGCGAACTGGAGACGAAATCGCACACGACACTGTCCTGATATGACGCAGCGCGTGTCCGAGTGTGTGTTACCTGGATTCTCGACCAATAAAAAGTGTTTAGGGGCGGGACTCGGCCGTGTAATCGCTCAACTAGAGACACAGCGAGCGAATATTTGAGGGGTGAACGACATCGCTGCTCAGTTCACTGTCGCTCGCGGCAGGTCAGGATAGTCTGATTGAAACGAATACATTTTAATAACTTTTTCTCGCTCGCTCGCGTCGCTCTATGTCAGGAAGGGGTGTAAGGAGTTGTATCCCCGTCTCTCAAAACACTGTTACTGAAAGAGTACAGTATCATACCACTACTTGCACTTTGTCGATCTTGCAGCTGCTGGACATGTGAGGCCTGCTGCTGCTGGTGGTACTGTACAATATCAAATCCTGGCATCTCGGCTGAAACACAGTAGGAAATACACAAAGTTATTAGCAAATGACGCTATTGTAATACCCCATGTGAGAAAATGTTTGATTTCCATTCAGCTGATTTCACGTGCACTGCCAAATACTACTTTAATAAAAATATCAAACACAATGCGAGACAATACAGATATTTTAAACATGCCAGAATATTATGTTATGAGATTGCTTGATAACTCACCATTATGTTGAGTTAGCGATTGCCGGTAGTTGCTAGTAACCAGATCTACAAAGGGGAAATGTAAAATAAGTTGCGACTCAAACATGGTGGAAATTGTGCTCAATATAAAAGCATTATGTACAACTACACATTTTTATTGTGACATTGCTTGCAAGTTGTGAAGGCTTTGAATTTTTGTAGTGGGCTGGCATGCACATTGTAAACATGTATTCTGTTGCATGCATGATGCCAGCGACCTGCCACCAAGCTCCTCACAAGAACACAGATATGGGTTCACTTACTGTTATTTGGATCAGGAGTCTGCAACGAATCTAAATAGCTGTAGATCATGCCACCATCCAAAGAATCTAAAAAAGGTAAGCCAGGGTGAGAATTGAAGATGCTACAAATCATGTTTAAACAGTCATCTAGTTGGCATTTTAACATTCATAGCAACATACCATTCATTGTAGGCTCTTGGCCAACAACTGGAGGGTTGCCGGATCTTAGCGCCTTACGAGACCGGCTCGATTTTGGAGTCTGTCCTACAACATATTTTAGTTGGCATGTTATTCACAATGTATATATTTTGGGCCAACTATAGAATAACTGCAAGAAATGCAGAAGTCCAATCAAATTAAAATGCTCAATTTGTCGGTACATGGTCAGACTAATTTGTTTAACTGTTTATTATTATTATTATTATTATTATTATTATTATTATTATTATTATTATTATTATTATTATTATTATTATTATTATTATTATTATTATTATTATTATTATTATTATTATTATTATTATTATTATTATTATTATTATTATTATTATTATTATTATTATTATTATTATTATTATTATTATTATTATTATTATTATTATTATTATTATTATTATTATTATTATTATTATTATTATTATTATTATTATTATTATTATTATTATTATTATTATTATTAACTGTAGCAGTGATCATTTCCAAAGTGCCTATATAAAATAAATGCATTGCATCAATACCTGGGAAACCCACATCAGGTGCTTTGGCAAAACGTTTTCTTTTGGCGTCGCCACTCGAGTCATCAGAGTCCGAGTGCACATACTGCTGATTTGGCCTAAAAAAAAGTATATATATACACACATATAAATAAATGTAGTTATGATACTACGTTTATTAGTCAAGGCTAAAGTCTGAATACATAGGCCCTCAGGCCACTGTGTGTTATCCTTTTAGCACTACTTGCAACTACAACAGCAGTGCCATTATTTACAACACCCTAGGGAGAGTTGTCCCTTTAACAAAGTGAACACTGTACCTGGATCTTCTTTTCTGGCGGAGATCTCCTTCGTCCTCAGATTCAATTTCAGAGGTTGGACACATAGTTGAGGTGTACTTGGTCTCTCGTTTTTTGGCCTCATCATGGGTCTCTGGAAAGAGCAGAGAGAAAATGACAATTAACATATCTGCAGTCCAGTGTTTAACGAAAAAATATATGTACCTCTTATCATATGTGCATCGTCACAATTTGCGTCCTCACTTTTTGTGTATGTGTTGCACGAAATACTCACCACACGTAGTAAGCTCACGTACATCCTTATAGGTGATCCATTTATCATCTGGTTGCAGTCCATCTCGAAGGGCTTTTGTGAGCTTTATGTGTTTAGGGGGCCATAACACAGTCTGGTCTTTAGCATTAAACCAGCTCTCTAGAACTACTGCTGTCCCACCATTTGGGAACTGTACAACTGACCACAGCACCACCTCACCATTCATCTTCAAAGGGCTGAAATGAGAATTTACAATACTCATAATGATCTCTCCTTACAAGCCATTCCCATACCGTCCTAAACCAGCCACAGGACCAAAGCAATATAATCCAGCCGAAAAGGGCTCTGTAGTCGTCGGTGTAGGTTATCCAGTGTACATATCCACACGGTTCTCGTCTAGGGCTCCTCGGATGGCGGCACAAGGTTAGGCCGCCCAGCCTGGATAAGCACACTAGCTCGGTACCATGAAACGTTGGTAATGCTGGTCACTGTAGAACGGTAGCCGCACGATACACTATACATAATAGACTAATACTTAATAATAGAATAGGTCGAACTCGACGATACAGTGTTAAACTCTGACACTTCAGCTATCAATTCGCACGCGGTCTCAAGGCTCTATTTTGGGGCAAAACGGGCACACTTCACAGCACGTTGTATCGTGGTGAAGGCTTCAACTTATTGGGGTAACTAACTGCTGTATCCACCTGCAACGTATTTATACGTAAGGTGAATAATCTATAGTACCAGCCTTATTTCTGTCTGTAGTCGTCGGTGTAGGTTATCCAGTGTACATATCCACACGGTTCTCGTCTAGGGCTCCTCGGATGGCGGCACAAGGTTAGGCCGCCCAGCCTGGATAAGCACACTAGCTCGGTACGATGAAACGTTGGTAATGCTGGTCACTGTAGAACGGTAGCCGCACGATACACTATACATAATAGACTAATACTTAATAATAGAATAGGTCGAACTCGACGATACAGCGTTAAACTCTGACACTTCAGCTATCAATTCGCACGCGGTCTCAAGGCTCTATTTTGGGGCAAAACGGGCACACTTCACAGCACGTTGTATCGTGGTGAAGGCTTCAACTTATTGGGGTAACTAACTGCTGTATCCACCTGCAACGTATTTAAACGTAAGGTGAATAATCTATAGTACCAGCCTTATTTCTGTCTGTAGTCGTCGGTGTAGGTTATCCAGTGTACATATCCACACGGTTCTCGTCTAGGGCTCCTCGGATGGCGGCACAAGGTTAGGCCGCCCAGCCTGGATAAGCACACTAGCTCGGTACGATGAAACGTTGGTAATGCTGGTCACTGTAGAACGGTAGCCGCACGATACACTATACATAATAGACTAATACTTAATAATAGAATAGGTCGAACTCGACGATACAGCGTTAAACTCTGACACTTCAGCTATCAATTCGCACGCGGTCTCAAGGCTCTATTTTGGGGCAAAACGGGCACACTCCACAGCACGTTGTATCGTGGTGAAGGCTTCAACTTATTGGGGTAACTAACTGCTGTATCCACCTGCAACGTATTTATACGTCTTAGCGGTGACTTTGAACTAGACATTGGGGGTATGGCCGTGGCGCCTAGGGGGGTCGCTGTCCAATAGGAGAACGAATATTATGGTCTGGCCTGTACTAGGTAAAGGGATATTCCGTGTATATGTACAAAGAATATACAAGGGATATCAGACGATATACAAATACTATACAATATATCTCAAGTAATAAATATATATATTCGGTTTAATCTGACCCTTTGTAACAGCCGCCTCCTAATTAGTCCGCACACATTGCATTTTTGAAGCATTTAAAGGAAAACTCCAACATTTTGTGAAATTAGCTTATTTGACATCTTCCCTGGAGTTATAAGAAGATACATACCTTTTTCGTCTCTCTGCATGCATTGGGCTTAGGGAACGCCTGGACAGTTAGCCTAGCTTAACTTCATCACTGGAAGTGGGGCAGACATCTAACCTAGTTCACTACAGTCAGGAAATATACTCCAAATACAATCAAAATACAACTCCCAAACGTTCCCGTAAACATGTTGTGACCTGTGTATTTACCACGTCTCCCAGTCACACAAGTCACACAAGTCTCCCAGTCACACAAGTCACACAAGTCTCCCAGTCACACAAGTCACACAAGTCTCCAAGTCACACAAGTCACACAAGTCACACAAGCCCAAGTCTCCAAGTCACACGAGTCACACAAGTCTCCAAGTCACACAAGCCCAAGTCTCCAAGTCACACGAGTCACACAAGTCTCCAAGTCACACAAGTCTCCCAGTCACACAAGTCTCCAAGTCACATGAGTCACACAAGTCTCCAAGTCACACAAGTCTCCAAGTCACACAAGTCACACAAGTCCAAGTCTCCAAGTCACACGAGTCACACAAGTCTCCAAGTCACACAAGTCACACAAGTCCAAGTCACACGAGTCACACGAGTCACACAAGTCTCCCAGTCACACAAGTCTCCAAGTCACATGAGTCACACAAGTCTCCAAGTCACACAAGTCTCCAAGTCACACAAGTCACACAAGTCCAAGTCTCCAAGTCACACGAGTCACACAAGACTCCAAGTCACACAAGTCTCCAAGTCACACAAGTCACACAAGTCCAAGTCTCCAAGTCACACAAGTCTCCAAGTCACACAAGTCACACAAGTCACACAAGTCCAAGTCACACGAGTCACACGAGTCACACAAGTCTCCAAGTCACACAAGTCACACAAGTCTCCAAGTCACACAAGTCACACAAGTCTCCAAGTCACACAAGTCTCCAAGTCACACAAGTCACACAAGTCACACAAGTCCAAGTCACACAAGTCACACAAGTCACTCAAGTCTCCAAGTCACACAAGTCACACAAGTCTCCATGTCACACAAGTCTCCCAGTCACACGAGACTCATGTGACTGGGAGACTCGTGTGACTTGTGTGACTGGGAGACGGGGTAAACACACAGGTCACAACATGTTTACAGGAACGTTTGGGAGTTGTATTTGGAGTATATTTCCTGACTGTAGTGAACTAGGCTAGATGTCTGCCCCACTTCCAGTGATGAAGTTAAGCTAGGCTAACGGTCCAGGCGTTCCCTAAGCCCAAAGCATGCAGAGAGACGAAAAAGGTATGCATCTTCTTGTCCAACTCCAGGGAAGATGTTAAATAAGCTAATTTCACAAAATGTTGGAGTTTTCCTTTAAGCGTTTCAATTGGCCAGCCAAACATGTTATCTGTGTACATGTAATATTGTACTAATTGTGTATTTATTAATGAGGTAAGTTATGCCCCGAAATCCGACGTTAGAGTCAGTGTGTCAATATAGTTACTGCACTTTAGCTTTGTAGGGCAGTATGGTTATGCTGTTAAATGAAGTAGTGGTATTGCAATGGCACCATCTCCGTCTGGAGAGAGAAGACATTTGCGCTTGATATAGCGAAGTTTACCTATCCCTATATCTTCTTGCAAGCCACTGACCTTGTATGTACCAATGTATGATGATTCACAGGGATACATGTAGTATGGCTGTTTGTGTCTGTACTTTCTGTAAATTATATATACCTCTTCCTCTGATTTAAGAATATTCTCTACTAATGCAAATCCATCTCCAACCTCAATACAATTGTCTCCTTTCTTTGTGGACAAAGTAAACCGATGAGTGGAGACCTTCCTGTACTGTTGTGAAGAAGTAAACTGTGGGGGGACAGGCCCATCAGTGTGAATATTACGCAAAATTGGATCATCTGTGGGACATGGGGATCCAACATGTGGAATTTCAGACAACCTTTTCACTACCTGTTGTAGAGGCTGATGTGGCTTGCGTAGAAGATGCTTAATTTGTGACAGGATCTGTGTTCTCTAAAGAGTGATGGTTTGTCCTTGAATTAGCAGCAACAATTAACTTATAATCAGTGAGGATAGCCTGCTCTGTCTCTCTCACTAATTTGTTGACTCTACGTCTTTTAGCCCGAGAATAAGATGACATAGTGATGAGGTGCTGTAGTCAATGTAATGGTACATACATTGTGCTATTTACTTGGCTAGAACAGGTCTTTGCTTCAATTGCTGCAACGTGCGGCTTCTTGAAACTGGTACGTGATTCTGGAAAAAGAAAGAAAAAAGGGGGGAGGGTCGACATTAATGTGCTGCATTGCAATGTGCAGGGTGAAACGCTTGCATAATTCTACATTTTGATCAATATCAAGAGAGTCCATTATTATATTATTGTTATATTGTTCATTAGAAAATACCATGTATATAACCAAATGTCTAACTATATAGTCAATGTAATGGTACATAAATTGTGGTATTTACTTGGCTAGAACAATTAAGTCTTTGCTTCAATTGCTGCAACATGCGGCTTCTTGAAACTGGTACGTGATTCTGGAAAAAGAAAGAAAAAAGGGGGGAGGGTCCTGATTAATGTTCTGCATTGCAATGTGCAGGGTGAAACGCTTGCATAATTCTACATTTTGATCAATATCAAGAGAGTTCATTATTATATTATTGTTATATTGTTCATTAGAAAATACCGTGCATATAACCAAACGTCTAACTATATACTATCTGTATGTCATGCATGTCTCCCTATGCCATAAATGTCATCATGTGTATGTCATAAATGTCACTATGAATTGAAAATGGGGGACCCTGATGTAAACGAGACAAAAACGTCTTTCTCTGGTCTGCATCCCCTTAACAATTGTGTGTATTGAGCCATATTGTATTGTACCCCTTCTGCAATCTGTTAAATAAAGTTTTCATTCATTCATTCAACATTAGCAGGACCAGTGGCACGCCAAACAGCCTGCAAACTACCTGGCGTTCTATCGCCATGCTCTAAGACAAACTCTAACCTTAACCAACTTAGAAAGAGTGCCTAAGCTTAAAGGGGAGATGAAGCATATAGCGATATAAACATAGTCATAGCATCAAATTAGTATTTAGATAAGCCACAGAAAAAAATCACGTTATAAAAATAAGCAGTTTCTAAGAAAAAACGATTTGTTATGTGAAGCGCTTTATCAACATGGGCGCCACCATTTTGTTTGGTGACATCACCGTCGCGGTGCATTTAGCTAGCTGGCTACCTAGCCGCAGCCGGGATTCAAAGCCAACTAACCGGCTAACCCAGCTCGCTAAATACTGCATGTAGCTAGCAGAACTGTAAAATTAGTTTGAACAGCCAGGAGCAATACAAAAAGAAACACGCGGTCCCGTTGTCTGGTAGGCAACGTTGCATTTACGGATCCACGTGTTTACTAGGCCAGCTAGCGCGTGCTTCCTTGACTACTTCCTGTTCACCCAATAAGCATGCTTTTGATTGGCTGAGTCGCACAACGTCATTCAGTACCAACGCACGCAATTGGACCACGCAATTTCTATTCGTTTGGCGCTAGAATATATTTACATCGAAATAACTTAAACAACCGTACGATTCCACTTGCACACTCTCCAGAGTTATATTAAGCACACGCTAACGAATATTCATGAATATTTATCTTAGTTGACGTATATATATATTTACCTACCAAACTGCAGCATAAGCACATGCACAACGCCGTCAAGATCCACTGGTCACACTCACAATAACGTTATTTTTCACAGAACACAGTTAAGATAAAAGTAATATAGCCAAAACTTACTGTAAAGCACTCAGTAGAATCAAATCCGGGGGATCCAGACGTGCTGTTCTGTTGCCATGCAGTTCACATTGAGAGAGTGCTCAGCTGCATGCTGGGACGTACCATATCTGTTTAAATTGGGGGGGGGGATTCGGATCGGTCCAACGTAATGACGACAAACAGCATACGTTGAACAGCATACGTTGATTCAACATTTATTAGATATTGGCATTTCAATCATTAAAATGCAACCACAAAACAATATTGATTCAATGACATGTTTTCAACATTAGTCAATTGCTTCAGCGGTTAATGGGTGATTCACCATCAATCGTCGACCTTAACCAAAAATCAAGCATTTTGACCATAAATCAACATTGAATTAACACCTTTTGCTATCTGGGAACTCTGCACCTTCAGAGGTAGATGTAGACAGAACATTGCAGTTCATGACAGCGCCAACAACTTCATCCAGTGTAGGTTCTGCAATATTGTGACCATTTCTCTGCAATATGTCATTAACTGCCTCCTTGATCAATGGCTGAGATAAGGAGAAGACCTGATTCAAGTGGTCTACTATTTCTTGAATAGCTGTGTTTGAGACATGGAGGATAGCCTGCATCTTTAGGAACAAGGAAGATACGTTCATTTTAAGTTGATTTCTTAGATTGTCAGTGTCACATTGATCATCATCCACCACTTCTATGCTCTGGCCTGGACATTCTTCATGCAAATCACTAGTGACCTCAGAAATCCTGTCTTGGGGATCCTCAACAACGACAGCTTTTAAGTCTGATGCAAGACTTAATTGGTGTTCTCTGCTTTTATGGCAATTGAATGAAGAGTAAACATTTGTGCTATAGCTACAATCCTTATATGGGCATGTCACTGTTTCATTATTTTTTAAATGCTTTCTGAGATGACTTAAGAAAATTGATTCAGAAAAGGGTTCCCGAAATGCGCACAAAGGGCATTTTATTACCACAGGGCTCTGACTCTGTTCTGGTCTACTGCTAAGTTGTGCAGTATGATATCTTGACAAATGAGTACTCAATGCATTTAGCGTCTTAAATGTACAGATACAATCAGTATAGAGGCATGGAAGAGGACTGACTCTGGAAAAGTGGCTGTGTTGCAGTCTGTAGTGTTTAAATAACTGTATTCTAGAAGTCAAAGAAGCTGCACACAATTTACACTGCCAGACTACCATATTGGAACTATGAGAAAAAACTGAGCTCTGTGGAAACAGATTAATAAACTATGTTCTGGTCTCAACGATACAGTCCCATCTCACAAATATGTTTTTATATTTACAAATAATCAGCTTACTGTTTGGCTCATTTGAATATTTCCCAGCAGCACTTGCTACCTGAAAGGCAAGGGAAAAAATACAACGTTTAGACCTCCATGAAACATATACCAGAATAACTTACAACTCAATATAACAAGTTCATACTATTAGCTTACAAAAACATGATCATAATTTTCACAGTTTGAATGTTTAACCATCAATCAGAAGGAGAGAGAGAGAGAGAGAGAGAGAGAGCGGGAGATAGCGGGAGGGAGAGAGTGAGAGAGAGAGAGAGAGAGAGAGAGAGAGAGAGAGAGAGAGAGAGAGAGAAAGGAGATAGAGAGAGAGCGCAGGAGAGCGAGAGAGAGGAGATAGAGAGAGAGAGGAGATAGAGAGAGAGGGAGGGAGAGAGAGAGCGGAGATGAATGAGAGCGTGAATTAATCTCCATCTCTCTCGAACCTCCTTTTGTCATGTACAAAAATATATATCTATTACAAACATCAATTTACAAGCTCAAAGAAATGGAGATATGTGGCTTCGACCATGCATGCCATGAGGACGCAACGCCTGCATGACACTCAACCAATATAACCAAATTAATCTCCCTCAAACCCGATAATAGGACAGAATGTACTAGCAAACAAACCTAAAATGGAGATGCGGCTTGACATGCACCATGCACGCACGAGGGCGACGCCATCTTTACCTATTATTCAACTCGCACTTGACCCAATATCGAACTCTTAATATTTTGCATGAAACAACCATGCATCATTTCGGTGTGCCATAATGTTTTAATTGCACACAGCATGCATGCAGGCAGTTGTTTAAGAAGACAATGGAGACAGAGTTAGCTTAATTATACTGAACAGCCATGCAATTAACTATAACTAAACTATTAAAAGATGCGCTATAGCAAGGACGCGACGCCTGCATGACTCAACCAATATAACCAAATTAATCTCCCTCAAACCCGATAATAGGACAGAATGTAGTAGCAAACAAACCTAAAATGGAGATGTGGCTTGACATGCACCATGCACCCACGAGGGCGACGCCATCTTTACCTATTATTCAACTCGCACTTGCACTTGACCAATATCGAACTCTTAATATTTTGCATGAAACAACCATGCATCATTTCGGTGTGCCATAATGTTTTAATTGCACACAGCATGCATGCAGGCAGTTGTTTAAGAAGACAATGGAGACAGAGTTAGCTTAATTATACTGAACAGCCATGCAATTAACTCTAAACTATTAAAAGATGCGCTAGCAGCTCACGCAATTTGCATCTACAAATTGCATATCCGAACAGATTAAATGACCACAGATAACCGCAAATTGGCAAATTTACATATATATTTATACTCACTATATGAAAGAAACTTGACGTGCGCTGCTGCTGCTAACTTGATGTGCTGCTGCTGCTGCTGCATCTCACGACATGCGGGTATGCAGGTATCATCCCAGAATTCCTCCGCAGCTGCGCACAACAGTGGTTTCCTGTTGCTTGCTTGCAGAAATATTATTTTCACATGCCGTTATTTCTCACTTCTCAGAGCTGAGCTAATTCTCTAAACGAATTCTTTAATATAATTGGACTTAATATATAATATAATAACTTTATTAACATCT
>NC_140167.1:171705153-171712653 GCF_963971535.1 Notolepis coatsorum
ACTGATTGGCTGTGACGGAGACAGCGATCAAACTGTGACGCGCACTCAGAGCGCTATCGCTTCTAGCCCGGGCGAGAAATACGAAAAAATAAAAAAAAACGTCACTTCCTGCTCATGAAAACGATGTTTTTTTTATTTAGATAATAACGTTATATTGTGCATTGGAAATACAAACATACTTAAAATGAGTAAATATTATTCATTTTAAACATGTTTATATTATTTATAGGGCTATAAAACACAAAAACGAAAAAGTTTTATTGTCTTCTTCTCTGATTTAACAGCAGCTGGCCAGCAGGTGGGTCGGCGCCCTTGCGCCCCTAGTGGCGAGCCGCCACTGCATTTAAAGCTAGCAAGAAGTGGTATGAAACTAGAGACTGAGGAGTCCATATATACCAGCCGTGTCATGCTAGCATACAGGCACAGGTCATAGGTCAACCGTGTCATGCTAGCATACAGGCACAGGTCATAGATACCAACAGTGTCATGCTATACAGGCACAGGTCATAGATACCAACCGTGTCATGCTACAGGCACAGGTATTATGCAACTATATGCATGTATGCCTGTATGACTCCTGTATGAGCTGGTGACTCCTGTATGACTCCTGTATGACGCGTCACCGTATCCGCTAGACAGGAGGCATGACAGGACATTAGCAAGAAAACCCATAAAAAGCTCACCTATCACACCTCTCACACCTATCACACCTCTCACACCTATCACACCTCTCACACCTATCACACCTCTCACACCTCGCACACCTATCACACCTCTCACACCTATCACACCTCTCACACCTATCACACCTCTCACACCTCTCACACCTATCACACCTCTCACACCGATCCCACCTATCACACCTATCACACCTATCACACTTATCACACCTCTCACACCTATCACACCTCTCTCACCTATCACACCTCTCACACCTCTCACACCTATCACACCTCTCACACCGATCCCACCTATCACACCTATCACACCTCTCACACCTATCACACCTATCACACCTATCACACCTCTCACACCTATCACACCTCTCACACCTATCACACCTATCACACCTCTCACACCTCTCACATCTCTCACACCTATCACACCTCTCACACCTATCACACCTCTCACACCTATCACACCTCTCACACATATCACACCTCTCACACCTATCACACCTATCACACCTATCACACCTATCACACCTATCACACCTCTCACACCTCTCACACCTATCACACCTATCACACCTCTCACACCTATCACACCCCTCACACCTCTCACACCTCTCACACCTATCACACCTCTCACACCGATCCCACCTATCACACCTATCACACCTATCACACCTCTCACACCTATCACACCTCTCACACCTATCACACATCTCACACCTATCACACCTCTCACACCTATCACACCTATCACACCTATCACACCTATCACACCTCTCACACCTATCACACCTCTCACACCTATCACACCTATCACACCTATCACACCTCGCACACCTATCACACCTCTCACACGTATCACACCTCTCACACCTATCACACCTCTCACACCTCTCACACCTATCACACCTCTCACACCGATCCCACCTATCACACCTATCACACCTATCACACTTATCACACCTCTCACACCTATCACACCTCTCTCACCTATCACACCTCTCACACCTCTCACACCTATCACACCTCTCACACCGATCCCACCTATCACACCTATCACACCTCTCACACCTATCACACCTATCACACCTATCACACCTATCACACCTCTCACACCTATCACACCTATCACACCTCTCACACCTCTCACATCTCTCACACCTATCACACCTCTCACACCTATCACACCTCTCACACCTATCACACCTCTCACACATATCACACCTCTCACACCTATCACACCTATCACACCTATCACACCTATCACACCTCTCACACCTCTCACACCTATCACACCTATCACACCTCTCACACCTATCACACCTCTCACACCGATCCCACCTCTCACACCTATCACACCTCTCACACCTATCACACCTATCACACCTATCACACCTCTCACACCTCTCACACCTATCACACCTCTCACACCTCTCACACCTCTCACACCTATCACACCTCTCACACCGATCCCACCTATCACACCTATCACACCTCTCACACCTATCACACCTATCACACCTATCACACCTCTCACACCTATCACACATCTCACACCTATCACACCTATCACACCTCTCACACCTCTCACACCTCTCACACCTATCACACCTATCACACCTCTCACACCTATCACACCTCTCACACCTATCACACCTCTCACACCTCTCACACCTCTCACACCTCTCACACCGATCCCACCTATCACACCTATCACACCTATCACACCTCTCACACCTATCACACCTATCACACCTATCACACTTATCACACCTATCACACCTCTCACACCTATCACACCTCTCACACCTCTCACACCTCTCACACCTATCACACCTCTCACACCGATCCCACCTCTCACACCTATCACACCTCTCACACCTATCACATCTATCACACCTATCACACCTCTCACACCTATCACACCTATCACACATATCACACCTATCACACCTATCACACCTCTCACACCTATCACACCTATCACACCTATCACACCTCTCACACCTCTCACACCTCTCTCACCTATCACACCTCTCACACCAATCCCACCTATCACACCTCTCACACCTATCACACCTATCACACCTCTATACCCATTCTGCAATCTGTTAATAAAGTTGTACTTAAGTTATGCTTTTACATTATACTTACTTAATAAGTGAATAGTTCCAAGTCAATCAAAAACTATGAGTTTTATTTACTCAAAACATAATGCAGTTTACAGTCTGTATCTACTTAATTATCTTAAGTTGTACTTAAGTTATGCTTTTACATTATACTTACTTAATAAGTGAATAGTTCCAAGTCAATCAAAAACAATGAGTTTTATTTACTCAAAACATAATGCGGTTTACAGTCTGTATCTACTTAATTATCTTAAGTTGTACTTAAGTTATGCTTTTACATTATACTTACTTAATAAGTGAATAATTCCAAGTCAATAAAAAACTAGGAGTTCTATTTACTCAAAACATAATGCGGTTTACAGTCTGTATCTACTTAATTATCTTAAGTTGTACTTAAGTTATGCTTTTACATTATACTTACTTAATAAGTGAATAGTTCCAAGTCAATCAAAAACTATGAGTTTTATTTACTCAAAACATAATGCGGTTTACAGTCTGTATCTACTTAATTATCTTAAGTTGTACTTAAGTTATGCTTTTACATTATACTTACTTAATAAGTGAATAAATCCAAGTCAATCAAAAACTATGAGTTTTATTTACTCAAAACATAATGCGGTTTACAGTCTGTATCTACTTAATTATCTTAAGTTGTACTTAAGTTATGCTTTTACATTATACTTACTTAATAAGTGAATAGTTCCAAGTCAATCAAAAACTATGAGTTTTATTTACTCAAAACATAAGAACACGTCACACGAACTCAAGACATTCAAGTTATTAGAACTTTCATAGAATATTGAGTATACCCTACTCAAACGAATTGATTATTTTGAACATGCAGGTTTACAGTGTAGATTGTATAGTATAGCATTGTATAGTAGTGTACATACAGTGGCGTCCTTTCACTAAAAGGCAAGGTATGGCAAGGAGGGGGGGGGGGGGTGAAGGGGGTGTTTCCCCCCCTTGGTGGATTTTTTTTGTCAAATCAGTTGTGCAATAGTCACTTTTGGTGAGTTGTTTCTATACAATTCAGTTATATGACATTTAGGTATGACACAGGACTACACAAGCATTTTTAGTATAGAAATGTGTCAACAGACTAAAGCAGGGAACCACAATATTTTGCATACGAATTATGCAGAATGTAATAAATCAAATCAAATCAAATTTATTTATAAGGCCCGACAACACACGTTAATGTCCCCATGGGCCGTACAGGTCTTCTTTAAACAAGTCAAGAAGAAAACATAACAATAAGTCAAGAACAGAACAAGAACACCATAAGGTCCAAACATTTTTAGATGAATGCAAATAAATGAAAGAATGCAAGCACTCCCAGACATACCCCACGCGAAGGTAAGGAAAAACTCACTAAAACCTCCCTTCTTAGATGTTGGTGATAGTAGTGTTGCAGACGGACAGTTGGTAAGCATGCACTCATGTGTGTAGTGAAACACAGATGAGTGCATGCAATAGCAACTGAACATTTTGAAAGATTAAAGATAGAGCTAATAGCGATAGCAACTGAACATTTTGAAAGATTAAAGATAGAGCTGATAGCGGATCTATTTGAGGCACAGGGGCGGCGCAAAGAGGGTCACGTCCTCCCCGTCTTAGTCACGGGACATTCAACACTCCGGTCATTGCTCAGGGACAGCCGGAGACAGGGAGATAGGGGGCGGCGCAGAGAGGGTCGCGAACTCTCCGACATCATCGCGGGACGTCCGGCACTCCGGTCACCACTACGAGACCTCCGGAGACAGGGGGGCACGCAGAGGGGGTCGCAACCTCCCGGCCTTCATCACGGGACGTCCGATACTCCGGTCAGCACTCCAGGACAGCAAGTCATAGGGGGACAGGGAGACGGGACAGGCGTTAGACAGCTCATGTGATTGTAGTAGGCGGACATAGCAATAGATACAAGTGGTAAGCATATATGTGAATGGAGTAGATATATGAAGTAAGCATATTATGTGAATAGAATAGAAGTACTTAACCCAGCAATGAAACCGCGTTGACTGTTAATCTGTTAACAGTCTGTTAATACTGTTAATCAGTTGACAGGACCACGGACAGACGACGGTAAATAACTGATCCAAGGCCTCGGAGGTGCATGTAGAGCAGTCACTACAATCTTGGCCAAGACCCCGAGGCATCCATCACCTTAGTCAGCGCCAGGAGACGGGCACTCAGAGAGATGGGGGAGGGAAGGCGGGGGGGAGGGGGGGGGGGAAGGGGGGGAGGGGGCAGGGGGGGAAGGGGGGGAAGGGGAGGGGGGGAAGAGTTAGAGAGTTCCCATGTTTGTGGTGCTGCAAAAGAGCAGACATGTAGTACCCTGTAGTGCCATGTAGTACCATGTAGTACCCTGTAGTGCCATGTAATACCCTGTAGTACCCTGTAGTACCCTGTAGTGCCATGTAATACCCTGTAGTGCCCTGTAGTACCATGTAGTACCATGTAGTACCCTGTAGTGCCATGTAGTGCCATGTAGTGCCATGTAGTACCATGTAGAGCCATGTAGTACCCTGTAGTGCCATGTAGTACCATGTAGTACCCTGTAGTACCATGTAGTACCCTGTACCCTAACTAAACTAGACAGATTAATCTAAAGGTCAGTCCCCGACCAGGTGAGATCAGGGTAGGTTGAAGGAGAGAGAGAAAAGATGAGTCTTAAGCAGGGATTTAAAAGCTTCGACAGAGCAGGCGCACCTGATGATGGCAGGTAATTTGTTCCACAGGTAGGGAGCGCGGTAGACAAAGGTTCTGTGGCCGGCGGATTTCTTTTTAACCCTAGGGATCGATAGAAGCCCCGCATTTTGTGAGCGCAGAGCACGAGCGGGCGAGTATCGGGAGATGAGATCGGATAGATAGAGCGGTGCAAGCCTATTTAAAATTTTGTAGGTGAGGAGTAGCACTTTAAAGTCAGATCGGGCTTGGATAGGAAGCCAGTGTAGGGCGGACAAAACTGGTGTGATGTGATCAAATTTTCTAGTTCTAGTTAGTATCCGTGCAGCCGCATTTTGCACGAGTTGAAGATTTTTGATGCTTGAATTAGGTAGGCCTGAAAAAAGTGCATTACAGTAGTCCAGACGTGATGAGACAAAAGCATGAATCAGGGTTTCAGCATCAGCCAGAGTTAAAATGGGGCGAATTTTTGCGATATTACGAAGATGGAAGAATGCAATTTTGGTGACATTTTTTATATGTGCATTAAATGAGAGGGAGGAATCAAAAATGACTCAGAGGTTTTTTATGGTGGAGCTCTGGGATACATGACAGGTATCAAAGTTGAGGGAGATGTCCTGAAACAGGCCTCTGTGGTTCATAATAATAATAATATAATAATAATAATATAATATAATAATATAATATAATAATCATAATAATATCATAACTGTCTATTACTTTTCTTGCAATTGAGCCAATTTTCCTTAGGTACGGCTTTGAGGTGTGTGTTCAACAGAATGTAGTATCAAAAACACATTCACAAAAAGTATGGGTTACTGAATGCTGAACTGCACTATTATAATCACTAAGCCAGACCTTACCTGTGTCCCTGTATCACTTGTCTCTGCTGCCCTTTGATAAAAAAACATCCCTATGTCCATTTTCCTTTTTTTTGGGGCATATTTCAGTTAGTCACAGCAAAAGTCACCTAGTAAAAGTGAGATAATTGACAATATCAAAACATGCTAGGGCTGTACCGAATAGTTCGAAGCTTCGTTCATAATGTTGACATTCAAATTCTAAATCAACATAAAAAATTGTAAAAAAAAAATAATAATAATAAAATATATTTACATTTTTATTTGCCAAGGTATGGCGAGTGCCATACCTTGCCATACCAAATGGACGCCTCTGTGTACATAAGACCCAGTGCCTCATCCGTAGCTAACAGTGTATTGCACTATCGCAGGACCTTAGCATGTCATACCATGCTTTTTGTAAACTTTATGTACATTATACCTGTTATGTCTTATTCTTATTACTTGTATTATTGCACAAATGTCTTATTCTCATCCTATACTTATTACTTGTATTATTGCACAATCGCTGCGGGCATGACCCCCCGCATTTCACTGTATGCTTGTATGCCGTGACAAATAAAACTCTTGACTCTTGAATTGACTCATACCTGTACCTCCCCTCCCCCGTGCTGCTATGATGATGCCTGCATTTCCTCAATAAAGGAATTTCTTATCTTTCTAGTCTATCTCCCTACCTTTCCTCTCTCTCTCTCTCTCTCTGTCTCTCTCTCTCTCTCTCTCTCTCTCTCTCTCTCTCTCTCTCTCTCTCTCTCTCTCTCTCTCTCTCTCTCTCTCACCCTCTCTCTCTCTGTCTCTCCATCTCTCTCTCTCTCTGCCTCCCTCTTTCTTCTCTCTGTTTGTGTCTCGTCTCCAGGGCTCTTGACCGAGTGGCCCCTGAAGTGATTATTATCGGTCCTTGCCATCCCACCGGCTGGTGTGTTTGTGTTTTGGTGTATACAGTGTATGTGTGTGTGTGTGTGTTTGTGTGTGTTGGTATATACAGTGTAAGTCAGGGCACCACTCTGCGGGCAGAGGGAACCAGAACCACCAGTCCCTCGATGACAACTGGGCCCTACGGTTATGGAAAGCTGTTATTTTGGCTTTTTGCAAGAGTGTCAATTATCAGAACGCGTGCGATTCCAATATCAGTAGGAATCTCTTTGACCC
>NC_140167.1:171720153-171777653 GCF_963971535.1 Notolepis coatsorum
AGCTGGATAAAGAAAAGGTGGCAGGTGGTTTTGCACCTTGTGTTTTCTTTTTGGATGGTGTTAGTTCTTTCCGATGCAACCCTGGGAAACACTTGGCTAAAACATCTGATTTGTTGTTAAGATTCAGCCAGATTTTTTTTTAACAACCAACCTCATGGATTCGGCCTTGACCTTTATTCTTTATTCTTGACCTTTATTCTTTATTCTTGACCTTTATTCTTTATTCTTTATTATTGACCTTTATTCTTTATTCTTGACCTTTATTCTTTATTATTGACCTTTATTCTTTATTCTTGACCTTTATTCTTTATTATTTATTCTTGACCTTTATTCTTTATTGTTGACCTTTATTCTTTATTCTTGACCTTTATTCTTGACCTTTATTCTTTATTCTTGACCTTTATTCTTTATCTTTATTCTTGACCTTTATTCTTTATTCTTGACCTTTATTCTTTATTCTTGAACCTGTGTGGCAGCGTCTCCCTACATTCATTAATTTGTGATGATCTACTTCAGCCAAAAGAAAAAGAAACATTCCACCACTTAACTCATTCTGCGCCACGGGTCGGGGCTCCAGAGGGTGCTATTACGCCAGCGGTGTAAGCCAATGGGGCGCTTTGTTCACTTGCGAGTGCTTAAAATATATCTTATATTATAGCTATGGGTCTAATACCCCCGTCAACTGTCAGTGAGTTGCTTCCAGTCAACATGCACGAAACAGATAGTTTTTTCATCGGTACATTTCCATTTTATACCGTTTTGAATATGAGTATAGTTTTGGCGATTTTTAGTAATCCCAGGAAAAGACGCGATAATAGCCCTTTAGTGGAATACACTAAACACGTTGTAATTTTTCGCCTGATTATCTAATCATCCTGAAATCAACGCTAGATTATCGTTATTATCCTTCCTCATGCAAGAATGAAAAGGGCCCTGGAGCGCGGCGCTCCCCCGCCACCTCCTCCCACTCAACGGCACACAGCCACACACAGCCACACACAGCCACACAGCCACACACACACACACACACACACACACACACACACACACACACACACACACACACACACACACACACACACACACACACACACACACACACACACACACACACACACACACACACACACACACACACAGGGTCCCATCAAAACCACAACACAACCCAATGTCCACGCAACGCCGCCGGGCCGACGTGCGCAGGAAACATCTCGTAAAGTGTCCTATTAGACAGTTCTACGTCTTATTCTGTGTGAACATGAGCACAAACAGCCAAGCGCCGACCTTACTGACACCATCCAGTGTCCTTACTAACAATCTGACATTTTTTGAACAGGCAAATGACCCATTTTACGAGGTGAAACGGGAGGAACAACTCCCCCTGTACTCCACCTGACCTCCACATGACCTCCACCTGACCTCCCCGTGAACTCCACCTGAACTCCCCGTGAACTCCACCTGAACTCCTCCTGAACTCCCCCTGAACTCCACCTGAACTCCACCTGAACTCCCCCTGAACTCCACTAGAATTCCACCAGAACTCCACCTGAACTCCACTAGAACTCCACCTGAACTCCACCTGAACTCCACCTGAACTCCACTAGAACTCCACTAGAACTCCACCGGAACTCCACATGAACTCCACCTGAACTCCACCTGAACTCCACCTGAACTCCACATGAACTCCACCTGAACTCCACATGAACTCCACCTGAACTCACTAGAACCCCACTAGAACTCCACCTGAACTCCACTAGAACTCCACTAGAACTCCACCTGAACTCACTAGAACCCCACTAGAACTCCACCTGAACTCCACTAGAACTCCACTAGAACTCCACTAGAACTCCACCTGAACTCCACCTGAACTCACATGAACTCCACTAGAACTCCACCTGAACCCCACCTGAACTCCACTAGAACTCCACCAGAACTCCACCTGAACTCCACTAGAACTCCACCTGAACTCCACCTGAACTCCACTAGAACTCCACTAGAACTCCACCTGAACTCCGCTAGAACTCCACTAGAACTCCACTAGAACTCCACCTGAACTCCACCTGAACTCACATGAACTCCACTAGAACTCCACCTGAACCCCACCTGAACTCCACTAGAACTCCACCAGAACTCCACCTGAACTCCACTAGAACTCCACCTGAACTCCACCTGAACTCCACTATAACTCCACTAGAACTCCACCTGAACTCCACTAGAACTCCACTAGAACTCCACTAGAACTCCACCTGAACTCCACCTGAACTCCACCTGAACTCCACTAGAACTCCACCTAAACTCCACCTGAACTCCACTAGAACTCCACTAGAACTCCACCTGAACCCCACCTGAACTCCACCTGAACTCCACCTGAACTCCACCTGAACTCCACTAGAACTCCACCTGAACTCCACCTGAACTCCACTAGAACTCCACTAGAACTCCACCTGAACTCCACCTGAACTCCACCTGAACTCCACTAGAACTCCACTAGAACTCCACCTGAACTCCACCTGAACTCCACCTGAACTCCACCTGAACTCCACCTGAACTCCACTAGAACTCCACCTGAACTCCACCTGAACTCCACTAGAACTCCACCTGAACTCACTAGAACTCCACCTGAACTCACTAGAACCCCACTAGAACTCCACTAGAACCCCACTAGAACTCCACCTGAACTCACTAGAACCCCACTAGAACTCCACTAGAACCCCACTAGAACTCCACCTGAACTCCACTTGAACTCCACCAGAACTCCACCTGAACTCCACTAGAACTCCACATGAACCCCACTAGAACTCCACCTGAACTCACTAGAACCCCACTAGAACTCCACTAGAACCCCACTAGAACTCCACTAGAACTCCACCTGAACTCCACTAGAACTCCACCAGAACTCCACCTGAACTCCACTAGAACTCCACATGAACTCCACTAGACCTCCACCTGAACTCCACATGAACTCCACCTGAACTCCACCTGAACTCCACCTGAACTCCACATGAACTCCACCTGAACTCCACCTGAACTCACTAGAACCCCACTAGAACTCCAACTGAACTCCACTATAACTCCACTAGAAGTCCACCTGAACTCACTAGAACCCCACTAGAACTCCACCTGAACTCCACTAGAACTCCACTAGAACTCCACTAGAACTCCACCTGAACTCCACCTGAACTCACATGAACTCCACTAGAACTCCACCTGAACTGCACTAGAACTCCACCAGAACTCCACCTGAACTCCACTAGAACTCCACCTGAACCCCACCTGAACTCCACTAGAACTCCACCAGAACTCCACCTGAACTCCACCTGAACTCCACCTGAACTCCACTAGAACTCCACTAGAACTCCATCTGAACTCCACTAGAACTCCACTAGAACTCCACCTGAACTCCACCTGAACTCACATGAACTCCACTAGAACTCCACCTGAACCCCACCTGAACTCCACTAGAACTCCACCAGAACTCCACCTGAACTCCACTAGAACTCCACCTGAACTCCACCTGAACTCCACTAGAACTCCACTAGAACTCCACCTGAACCCCACTAGAACTCCACCTGAACTCCACTAGAACACCACTAGAACTCCACTAGAACTCCACCTGAACTCCACCTGAACTCACATGAACTCCACTAGAACTCCACCTGAACCCCACTAGAACTCCACCTGAACTCCACCTGAACTCCACCTGAACTCCACTAGAACTCCACCTGAACTCCACCTGAACTCCACTAGAACTCCACCTGAACTCACTAGAACTCCACCTGAACTCACTAGAACCCCACTAGAACTCCACTAGAACCCCACTAGAACTCCACCTGAACTCACTAGAACCCCACTAGAACTCCACTAGAACCCCACTAGAACTCCACCTGAACTCCACCTGAACTCCACTTGAACTCCACCAGAACTCCACCTGAACTCCACTAGAACTCCACATGAACCCCACTAGAACTCCACCTGAACTCACTAGAACCCCACTAGAACTCCACTAGAACTCCACCTGAACTCCACTAGAACTCCACCAGAACTCCACCTGAACTCCACTAGAACTCCACATGAAATCCACTAGAACTCCACCTGAACTCCACATGAACTCCACCTGAACTCCACCTGAACTCCACCTGAACTCCATATGTACTCCACCTGAACTCCACCTGAACTCACTAGAACCCCACTAGAACTCCACCTGAACCCCACTAGAACTCCACTAGAACTCCACCTGAACTCACTAGAACCCCACTAGAACTCCACCTGAACTCCACTAGAACTCCACTAGAACTCCACTAGAACTCCACCTGAACTCCACCTGAACTCACATGAACTCCACTAGAACTCCACCTGAACTGCACTAGAACTCCACCAGAACTCCACCTGAACTCCACTAGAACTCCACCTGAACCCCACCTGAACTCCACTAGAACTCCACCAGAACTCCACCTGAACTCCACCTGAACTCCACCTGAACTCCACTAGAACTCCACTAGAACTCCACCTGAACTCCACTAGAACTCCACTAGAACTCCACCTGAACTCACATGAACTCCACTAGAACTCCACCTGAACCCCACCTGAACTCCACTAGAACTCCACCAGAACTCCACCTGAACTCCACTAGAACTCCACCTGAACTCCACCTGAACTCCACTAGAACTCCACTAGAACTCCACCTGAACCCCACTAGAACTCCACCTGAACTCCACTAGAACTCCACTAGAACTCCACTAGAACTCCACCTGAACTCCACCTGAACTCCACCTGAACTCCACCTGAACTCCACCTGAACTCCACCTGAACTCCACTAGAACTCCACTAGAACTCCACCTGAACCCCACCTGAACTCCACCTGAACTCCACCTGAACTCCACCTGAACTCCACTAGAACTCCACCTGAACTCCACCTGAACTCCACTAGAACTCCACTAGAACTCCACCTGAACTCCACCTGAACTCCACCTGAACTCCACTAGAACTCCACCTGAACTCCACTAGAACTCCACCTGAACTCCACTAGAACTCCACCTGAACTCCACTAGAACTCCACTAGAACTCCACCTGAACTCCACCTGAACTCCACCTGAACTCCACTAGAACTCCACCTGAACTCCACTAGAACTCCACCTGAACTCCACCTGAACTCCACCTGAACTCCACTAGAACTCCACCTGAACTCACTAGAACTCCACCTAAACTCACTAGAACCCCACTAGAACTCCACCTGAACTCACTAGAACCCCACTAGAACTCCACTAGAACTCCACTAGAACCCCACTTGAACCCCACTAGAACTCCACTAGAACTCCACTAGAACTCCACCTGAACTCCACCTGAACTCACAGGAACTCACTAGAACTCCACCTGAACTCACTAGAACCCCACTGGAACTCCACTAGAACTCCACTAGAACTCTACTAGAACTCCACCTGAACTCCACCTGAACTCCACCTGAACTCACTAGAACTCCACCTGAACTCCACTTGAACTCCACTAGAACTCCACCTGAACTCCACTAGAACTCCACCTGAACTCCACTAGAACTCCACCTGAACTCCACCTGAACTCCACCTGAACTCCACTAGAACTCCACCTGAACTAACTAGAACTCCACCTGAACTCACTAGAACCCCACTAGAACTCCACCTGAACTCACTAGAACCCCACTAGAACTCCACTAGAACTCACTAGAACTCCACCTGAACTCACTAGAACCCCACTAGAACTCCACTAGAACTCCACTAGAACTCCACTAGAACTCCACTAGAACTCCACCTGAACTCCACCTGAACTCCACCTGAACTCACTAGAACTCCACCTGAACTCCACTTGAACTCCACTAGAACTCCACCTGAACTCTACTAGAACTCCACCTGAACTCCACCTGAACTCCACTTGAACTCCACTAGAACTCCACCTGAACTCCACTAGAACTCCACTAGAACTCTGTAACGTTCTGGGTCCTATCCTCCTTAGGATAGTATCCTACTGTCTGTCTGGTTTACTTCCTGTTGTTTGGGTTACACTTTGTATGTCACTGCTGATTTGCTGTCTCGCACGAATTGTCTGTCACACCTGGGTGCTGTCACTGGCTGTCATACTAGCTGTCACTAATTGACACGTTGGAATGTTTGGTATGTGCCCTTATAATGTCTGCTCTGTCTCTTGTTCTTTGCTAGAGCTTCACTTGATACTACGGGCAGGACCGCTTGGACAAATGCTGACCCAACTCTCTCTGTCTATATTAATTACTCACATGAACTCACTAGAACTCCACCTGAACTCACTAGAACCCCACTAGAACTCCACTAGAACTCCACTAGAACTCCACTAGAACTCCACTAGAACTCCACCTGAACTCCACCTGAACTCCACCTGAACTCACTAGAACTCCACCTGAACTCCACTTGAACTCCACTAGAACTCCACCTGAACTCCACTAGAACTCCACTAGAACTCCACCTGAGCTCCACTAGAACTCCACCTGAACTCCACTAGAACTCCACCTGAACTCCACCTGAACTCCACTAGAACTCCACTAGAACTCCACCTGAACTCCACCTGAACTCCACCTGAACTCCACCTGAACTCCACTAGAACTCCACCTGAACTCCACTAGAACTCCACCTGAACTCCACCTGAACTCCACCTGAACTCCACTAGAACTCCACCTGAACTCACTAGAACTCCACCTGAACTCACTAGAACCCCACTAGAACTCCACCTGAACTCACTAGAACCCCACTAGAACTCCACTAGAACTCCACTAGAACCCCACTTGAACCCCACTAGAACTCCACTAGAACTCCACTAGAACTCCACCTGAACTCCACCTGAACTCACAGGAACTCACTAGAACTCCACCTGAACTCACTAGAACCACACTGGAACTCCACTAGAACTCCACTAGAACTCCACTAGAACTCCACCTGAACTCCACCTGAACTCCACCTGAACTCACTAGAACTCCACCTGAACTCCACTTGAACTCCACTAGAACTCCACCTGAACTCCACTAGAACTCCACCTGAACTCCACTAGAACTCCACCTGAACTCCACCTGAACTCCACCTAAACTCCACTAGAACTCCACCTGAACTCACTAGAACTCTACCAGAACTCACTAGAACCCCACTAGAACTCCACCTGAACTCACTAGAACTCCACCTGAACTCCACTAGAACTCCACTAAAACTCCACTAGAACTCCACCTGAACTCCACCTGAACTCACATGAACTCCACTAGAACTCCACCTGAACTGCACTAGAACTCCACCAGAACTCCACCTGAACTCCACTAGAACTCCACCTGAACCCCACCTGAACTCCACTAGAACTCCACCAGAACTCCACCTGAACTCCACCTGAACTCCACCTGAACTCCACTAGAACTCCACTAGAACTCCAACTGAACTCCACTAGAACTCCACTAGAACTCCACCTGAACTCACTAGAACCCCACTGGAACTCCACTAGAACTCCACTAGAACTCCACTAGAACTCCACCTGAACTCCACCTGAACTCCACCTGAACTCACTAGAACTCCACCTGGACTCCACTTGAACTCCACTAGAACTCCACCTGAACTCCACTAGAACTCCACCTGAACTCCACTAGAACTCCACCTGAACTCCACCTGAACTCCACCTGAACTCCACTAGAACTCCACCTGAACTCACTAGAACTCCACCTGAACTCACTAGAACCCCACTAGAACTCCACCTGAACTCACTAGAACTCCACCTGAACTCCACTAGAACTCCACTAAAACTCCACTAGAACTCCACCTGAACTCCACCTGAACTCACATGAACTCCACTAGAACTTCACCTGAACTGCACTAGAACTCCACCAGAACTCCACCTGAACTCCACTAGAACTCCACCTGAACCCCACCTGAACTCCACTAGAACTCCACCAGAACTCCACCTGAACTCCACCTGAACTCCACCTGAACTCCACTAGAACTCCACTAGAACTCCACCTGAACTCCACTAGAACTCCACTAGAACTCCACCTGAACTCCACCTGAACTCACATGAACTCCACTAGAACTCCACCTGAACCCCACCTGAACTCCACTAGGACTCCACCATAACTCCACCTGAACTCCACTAGAACTCCACCTGAACTCCACCTGAACTCCACTAGAACTCCACTAGAACTCCACCTGAACCCCACTAGAACTCCACCTGAACTCCACTAGAACTCCACTAGAACTCCACTAGAACTCCACCTGAACTCCACCTGAACTCACATGAACTCCACTAGAACTCCACCTGAACCCCACTAGAACTCCACCTGAACTCCACCTGAACTCCACCTGAACTCCACTAGAACTCCACCTGAACTCCACCTGAACTCCACTAGAACTCCACCTGAACTCACTAGAACTCCACCTGAACTCACTAGAACCCCACTAGAACTCCACTAGAACCCCACTAGAACTCCACCTGAACTCACTAGAACCCCACTAGAACTCCACTAGAACCCCACTAGAACTCCACCTGAACTCCACCTGAACTCCACTTGAACTCCACCAGAACTCCACCTGAACTCCACTAGAACTCCACTAAAACTCCACTAGAACTCCACCTGAACTCCACCTGAACTCACATGAACTCCACTAGAACTCCACCTGAACTGCACTAGAACTCCACCAGAACTCCACCTGAACTCCACAAGAACTCCACCGGAACCCCACCTGAACTCCACTAGAACTCCACCAGAACTCCACCTGAACTCCACCTGAACTCCACCTGAACTGCACTAGAACTCCACTAGAACTCCACCTGAACTCCACTAGAACTCCACTAGAACTCCACCTGAACTCCACCTGAACTCACATGAACTCCACTAGAACTCCACCTGAACCCCACCTGAACTCCACTAGAACTCCACCATAACTCCACCTGAACTCCACTAGAACTCCACCTGAACTCCACCTGAACTCCACTAGAACTCCACTAGAACTCCACCTGAACCCCACTAGAACTCCACCTGAACTCCACTAGAACTCCACTAGAACTCCACTAGAACTCCACCTGAACTCCACCTGAACTCACATGAACTCCACTAGAACTCCACCTGAACCCCACTAGAACTCCACCTGAACTCCACCTGAACTCCACCTGAACTCCACTAGAACTCCACCTGAACTCCACCTGAACTCCACTAGAACTCCACCTGAACTCACTAGAACTCCACCTGAACTCACTAGAACCCCACTAGAACTCCACTAGAACCCCACTAGAACTCCACTAGAACTCCACTAGAACTCCACCTGAACTCCACCTGAACTCCACCTGAACTCACTAGAACTCCACCTGAACTCCACTTGAACTCCACTAGAACTCCACCTGAACTCCACTAGAACTCCACCTGAACTCCACTAGAACTCCACCTGAACTCCACTAGAACTCCACCTGAACTCCACCTGAACTCCACTAGAACTCCACTAGAACTCCACCTGAACTCACTAGAACCCCACTAGAACTCCACCTGAACTCACTAGAACTCCACCTGAACTCCACTAGAACTCCACTAAAACTCCACTAGAACTCCACCTGAACTCCACCTGAACTCACATGAACTCCACTAGAACTCCACCTGAACTGCACTAGAACTCCACCAGAACTCCACCTGAACTCCACTAGAACTCCACCTGAACCCCACCTGAACTCCACTAGAACTCCACCAGAACTCCACCTGAACTCCACCTGAACTCCACCTGAACTCCACTAGAACTCCACTAGAACTCCACCTGAACTCCACTAGAACTCCACTAGAACTCCACCTGAACTCCACCTGAACTCACATGAACTCCACTAGAACTCCACCTGAACCCCACCTGAACTCCACTAGAACTCCACTAGAACTCCACCTGAACCCCACTAGAACTCCACCTGAACTCCACTAGAACTCCACTAGAACTCCACTAGAACTCCACCTGAACTCCACCTGAACTCACATGAACTCCACTAGAACTCCACCTGAACCCCACTAGAACTCCACCTGAACTCCACCTGAACTCCACCTGAACTCCACTAGAACTCCACCTGAACTCCACCTGAACTCCACTAGAACTCCACCTGAACTCACTAGAACTCCACCTGAACTCACTAGAACCCCACTAGAACTCCACTAGAACCCCACTAGAACTCCACCTGAACTCACTAGAACCCCACTAGAACTCCACCTGAACTCCACTAGAACCCCACTAGAACTCCACCATAACTCCACCTGAACTCCACTAGAACTCCACCTGAACTCCACCTGAACTCCACTAGAACTCCACTAGAACTCCACCTGAACCCCACTAGAACTCCACCTGAACTCCACTAGAACTCCACTAGAACTCCACTAGAACTCCACCTGAACTCCACCTGAACTCACATGAACTCCACTAGAACTCCACCTGAACCCCACTAGAACTCCACCTGAACTCCACCTGAACTCCACCTGAACTCCACTAGAACTCCACCTGAACTCCACCTGAACTCCACTAGAACTCCACCTGAACTCACTAGAACTCCACCTGAACTCACTAGAACCCCACTAGAACTCCACTAGAACCCCACTAGAACTCCACCTGAACTCACTAGAACCCCACTAGAACTCCACCTGAACTCCACTAGAACCCCACTAGAACTCCACCTGAACTCCACCTGAACTCCACTTGAACTCCACCAGAACTCCACCTGAACTCCACTAGAACTCCACTAAAACTCCACTAGAACTCCACCTGAACTCCACCTGAACTCACATGAACTCCACTAGAACTCCACCTGAACTGCACTAGAACTCCACCAGAACTCCACCTGAACTCCACTAGAACTCCACCTGAACCCCACCTGAACTCCACTAGAACTCCACCAGAACTCCACCTGAACTCCACCTGAACTCCACCTGAACTCCACTAGAACTCCACTAGAACTCCACCTGAACTCCACTAGAACTCCACTAGAACTCCACCTGAACTCCACCTGAACTCACATGAACTCCACTAGAACTCCACCTGAACCCCACCTGAACTCCACTAGAACTCCACCATAACTCCACCTGAACTCCACTAGAACTCCACCTGAACTCCACCTGAACTCCACTAGAACTCCACTAGAACTCCACCTGAACCCCACTAGAACTCCACCTGAACTCCACTAGAACTCCACTAGAACTCCACTAGAACTCCACCTGAACTCCACCTGAACTCACATGAACTCCACTAGAACTCCACCTGAACCCCACTAGAACTCCACCTGAACTCCACCTGAACTCCACCTGAACTCCACTAGAACTCCACCTGAACTCCACCTGAACTCCACTAGAACTCCACCTGAACTCACTAGAACTCCACCTGAACTCACTAGAACCCCACTAGAACTCCACTAGAACCCCACTAGAACTCCACCTGAACTCACTAGAACCCCACTAGAACTCCACTAGAACCCCACTAGAACTCCACCTGAACTCCACCTGAACTCCACTTGAACTCCACCAGAACTCCACCTGAACTCCACTAGAACTCCACATGAACCCCACTAGAACTCCACCTGAACTCACTAGAACCCCACTAGAACTCCACTAGAACCCCACTAGAACTCCACTAGAACTCCACCTGAACTCCACTAGAACTCCACCAGAACTCCACCTGAACTCCACTAGAACTCCACATGAACTCCACTAGAACTCCACCTGAACTCCACATGAACTCCACCTGAACTCCACCTGAACTCCACCTGAACTCCACATGAACTCCACCTGAACTCCACCTGAACTCACTAGAACCCCACTAGAACTCCACCTGAACTCCACTAGAACTCCACTAGAACTCCACCTGAACTCACTAGAACCCCACTAGAACTCCACCTGAACTCCACTAGAACCCCACTAGAACTCCACTAGAACTCCACCTGAACTCCACCTGAACTCACATGAACTCCACTAGAACTCCACCAGAACTCCACCTGAACCCCACCTGAACTCCACTAGAACTCCACCAGAACTCCACCTGAACTCCACCTGAACTCCACCTGAACTCCACTAGAACTCCACTAGAACTCCACCTGAACTCCACTAGAACTCCACTAGAACTCCACCTGAACTCACATGAACTCCACTAGAACTCCACCTGAACCCCACCTGAACTCCACTAGAACTCCACCAGAACTCCACCTGAACTCCACTAGAACTCCACCTGAACTCCACCTGAACTCCACTAGAACTCCACTAGAACTCCACCTGAACCCCACTAGAACTCCACCTAAACTCCACTAGAACTCCACTAGAACTCCACTAGAACTTCACCTGAACTCCACCTGAACTCCACCTGAACTCCACCTGAACTCCACCTGAACTCCACCTGAACTCCACTAGAACTCCACTAGAACTCCACCTGAACCCCACCTGAACTCCACCTGAACTCCACCTGAACTCCACCTGAACTCCACTAGAACTCCACCTGAACTCCACCTGAACTCCACTAGAACTCCACTAGAACTCCACCTGAACTCCACCTGAACTCCACCTGAACTCCACCTGAACTCCACTAGAACTCCACCTGAACTCCACTAGAACTCCACCTGAACTCCACTAGAACTCCACCTGAACTCCACCTGAACTCCACTAGAACTCCACTAGAACTCCACCTGAACTCCACCTGAACTCCACCTGAACTCACTAGAACTCCACCTGAACTCCACTTGAACTCCACTAGAACTCCACCTGAACTCCACTAGAACTCCACCTGAACTCCACTAGAACTCCACCTGAACTCCACCTGAACTCCACCTAAACTCCACTAGAACTCCACCTGAACTCACTAGAACTCTACCAGAACTCACTAGAACCCCACTAGAACTCCACCTGAACTCACTAGAACTCCACCTGAACTCCACTAGAACTCCACTAAAACTCCACTAGAACTCCACCTGAACTCCACCTGAACTCACATGAACTCCACTAGAACTCCACCTGAACTGCACTAGAACTCCACCAGAACTCCACCTGAACTCCACTAGAACTCCACCTGAACCCCACCTGAACTCCACTAGAACTCCACCAGAACTCCACCTGAACTCCACCTGAACTCCACCTGAACTCCACTAGAACTCCACTAGAACTCCACCTGAACTCCACTAGAACTCCACTAGAACTCCACCTGAACTCACTAGAACCCCACTGGAACTCCACTAGAACTCCACTAGAACTCCACTAGAACTCCACCTGAACTCCACCTGAACTCCACCTGAACTCACTAGAACTCCACCTGGACTCCACTTGAACTCCACTAGAACTCCACCTGAACTCCACTAGAACTCCACCTGAACTCCACTAGAACTCCACCTGAACTCCACCTGAACTCCACCTGAACTCCACTAGAACTCCACCTGAACTCACTAGAACTCCACCTGAACTCACTAGAACCCCACTAGAACTCCACCTGAACTCACTAGAACTCCACCTGAACTCCACTAGAACTCCACTAAAACTCCACTAGAACTCCACCTGAACTCCACCTGAACTCACATGAACTCCACTAGAACTTCACCTGAACTGCACTAGAACTCCACCAGAACTCCACCTGAACTCCACTAGAACTCCACCTGAACCCCACCTGAACTCCACTAGAACTCCACCAGAACTCCACCTGAACTCCACCTGAACTCCACCTGAACTCCACTAGAACTCCACTAGAACTCCACCTGAACTCCACTAGAACTCCACTAGAACTCCACCTGAACTCCACCTGAACTCACATGAACTCCACTAGAACTCCACCTGAACCCCACCTGAACTCCACTAGGACTCCACCATAACTCCACCTGAACTCCACTAGAACTCCACCTGAACTCCACCTGAACTCCACTAGAACTCCACTAGAACTCCACCTGAACCCCACTAGAACTCCACCTGAACTCCACTAGAACTCCACTAGAACTCCACTAGAACTCCACCTGAACTCCACCTGAACTCACATGAACTCCACTAGAACTCCACCTGAACCCCACTAGAACTCCACCTGAACTCCACCTGAACTCCACCTGAACTCCACTAGAACTCCACCTGAACTCCACCTGAACTCCACTAGAACTCCACCTGAACTCACTAGAACTCCACCTGAACTCACTAGAACCCCACTAGAACTCCACTAGAACCCCACTAGAACTCCACCTGAACTCACTAGAACCCCACTAGAACTCCACTAGAACCCCACTAGAACTCCACCTGAACTCCACCTGAACTCCACTTGAACTCCACCAGAACTCCACCTGAACTCCACTAGAACTCCACTAAAACTCCACTAGAACTCCACCTGAACTCCACCTGAACTCACATGAACTCCACTAGAACTCCACCTGAACTGCACTAGAACTCCACCAGAACTCCACCTGAACTCCACAAGAACTCCACCGGAACCCCACCTGAACTCCACTAGAACTCCACCAGAACTCCACCTGAACTCCACCTGAACTCCACCTGAACTGCACTAGAACTCCACTAGAACTCCACCTGAACTCCACTAGAACTCCACTAGAACTCCACCTGAACTCCACCTGAACTCACATGAACTCCACTAGAACTCCACCTGAACCCCACCTGAACTCCACTAGAACTCCACCATAACTCCACCTGAACTCCACTAGAACTCCACCTGAACTCCACCTGAACTCCACTAGAACTCCACTAGAACTCCACCTGAACCCCACTAGAACTCCACCTGAACTCCACTAGAACTCCACTAGAACTCCACTAGAACTCCACCTGAACTCCACCTGAACTCACATGAACTCCACTAGAACTCCACCTGAACCCCACTAGAACTCCACCTGAACTCCACCTGAACTCCACCTGAACTCCACTAGAACTCCACCTGAACTCCACCTGAACTCTACTAGAACTCCACCTGAACTCACTAGAACTCCACCTGAACTCACTAGAACCCCACTAGAACTCCACTAGAACCCCACTAGAACTCCACTAGAACTCCACTAGAACTCCACCTGAACTCCACCTGAACTCCACCTGAACTCACTAGAACTCCACCTGAACTCCACTTGAACTCCACTAGAACTCCACCTGAACTCCACTAGAACTCCACCTGAACTCCACTAGAACTCCACCTGAACTCCACTAGAACTCCACCTGAACTCCACCTGAACTCCACTAGAACTCCACTAGAACTCCACCTGAACTCACTAGAACCCCACTAGAACTCCACCTGAACTCACTAGAACTTCACCTGAACTCCACTAGAACTCCACTAAAACTCCACTAGAACTCCACCTGAACTCCACCTGAACTCACATGAACTCCACTAGAACTCCACCTGAACTGCACTAGAACTCCACAAGAACTCCACCTGAACTCCACTAGAACTCCACCTGAACCCCACCTGAACTCCACTAGAACTCCACCAGAACTCCACCTGAACTCCACCTGAACTCCACCTGAACTCCACTAGAACTCCACTAGAACTCCACCTGAACTCCACTAGAACTCCACTAGAACTCCACCTGAACTCCACCTGAACTCACATGAACTCCACTAGAACTCCACCTGAACCCCACCTGAACTCCACTAGAACTCCACTAGAACTCCACCTGAACCCCACTAGAACTCCACCTGAACTCCACTAGAACTCCACTAGAACTCCACTAGAACTCCACCTGAACTCCACCTGAACTCACATGAACTCCACTAGAACTCCACCTGAACCCCACTAGAACTCCACCTGAACTCCACCTGAACTCCACCTGAACTCCACTAGAACTCCACCTGAACTCCACCTGAACTCCACTAGAACTCCACCTGAACTCACTAGAACTCCACCTGAACTCACTAGAACCCCACTAGAACTCCACTAGAACCCCACTAGAACTCCACCTGAACTCACTAGAACCCCACTAGAACTCCACCTGAACTCCACTAGAACCCCACTAGAACTCCACCATAACTCCACCTGAACTCCACTAGAACTCCACCTGAATTCCACCTGAACTCCACTAGAACTCCACTAGAACTCCACCTGAACCCCACTAGAACTCCACCTGAACTCCACTAGAACTCCACTAGAACTCCACTAGAACTCCACCTGAACTCCACCTGAACTCACATGAACTCCACTAGAACTCCACCTGAACCCCACTAGAACTCCACCTGAACTCCACCTGAACTCCACCTGAACTCCACTAGAACTCCACCTGAACTCCACCTGAACTCCACTAGAACTCCACCTGAACTCACTAGAACTCCACCTGAACTCACTAGAACCCCACTAGAACTCCACTAGAACCCCACTAGAACTCCACCTGAACTCACTAGAACCCCACTAGAACTCCACCTGAACTCCACTAGAACCCCACTAGAACTCCACCTGAACTCCACCTGAACTCCACTTGAACTCCACCAGAACTCCACCTGAACTCCACTAGAACTCCACTAAAACTCCACTAGAACTCCACCTGAACTCCACCTGAACTCACATGAACTCCACTAGAACTCCACCTGAACTGCACTAGAACTCCACCAGAACTCCACCTGAACTCCACTAGAACTCCACCTGAACCCCACCTGAACTCCACTAGAACTCCACCAGAACTCCACCTGAACTCCACCTGAACTCCACCTGAACTCCACTAGAACTCCACTAGAACTCCACCTGAACTCCACTAGAACTCCACTAGAACTCCACCTGAACTCCACCTGAACTCACATGAACTCCACTAGAACTCCACCTGAACCCCACCTGAACTCCACTAGAACTCCACCATAACTCCACCTGAACTCCACTAGAACTCCACCTGAACTCCACCTGAACTCCACTAGAACTCCACTAGAACTCCACCTGAACCCCACTAGAACTCCACCTGAACTCCACTAGAACTCCACTAGAACTCCACTAGAACTCCACCTGAACTCCACCTGAACTCACATGAACTCCACTAGAACTCCACCTGAACCCCACTAGAACTCCACCTGAACTCCACCTGAACTCCACCTGAACTCCACTAGAACTCCACCTGAACTCCACCTGAACTCCACTAGAACTCCACCTGAACTCACTAGAACTCCACCTGAACTCACTAGAACCCCACTAGAACTCCACTAGAACCCCACTAGAACTCCACCTGAACTCACTAGAACCCCACTAGAACTCCACTAGAACCCCACTAGAACTCCACCTGAACTCCACCTGAACTCCACTTGAACTCCACCAGAACTCCACCTGAACTCCACTAGAACTCCACATGAACCCCACTAGAACTCCACCTGAACTCACTAGAACCCCACTAGAACTCCACTAGAACCCCACTAGAACTCCACTAGAACTCCACCTGAACTCCACTAGAACTCCACCAGAACTCCACCTGAACTCCACTAGAACTCCACATGAACTCCACTAGAACTCCACCTGAACTCCACATGAACTCCACCTGAACTCCACCTGAACTCCACCTGAACTCCACATGAACTCCACCTGAACTCCACCTGAACTCACTAGAACCCCACTAGAACTCCACCTGAACTCCACTAGAACTCCACTAGAACTCCACCTGAACTCACTAGAACCCCACTAGAACTCCACCTGAACTCCACTAGAACCCCACTAGAACTCCACTAGAACTCCACCTGAACTCCACCTGAACTCACATGAACTCCACTAGAACTCCACCAGAACTCCACCTGAACCCCACCTGAACTCCACTAGAACTCCACCAGAACTCCACCTGAACTCCACCTGAACTCCACCTGAACTCCACTAGAACTCCACTAGAACTCCACCTGAACTCCACTAGAACTCCACTAGAACTCCACCTGAACTCACATGAACTCCACTAGAACTCCACCTGAACCCCACCTGAACTCCACTAGAACTCCACCAGAACTCCACCTGAACTCCACTAGAACTCCACCTGAACTCCACCTGAACTCCACTAGAACTCCACTAGAACTCCACCTGAACCCCACTAGAACTCCACCTAAACTCCACTAGAACTCCACTAGAACTCCACTAGAACTTCACCTGAACTCCACCTGAACTCCACCTGAACTCCACCTGAACTCCACCTGAACTCCACCTGAACTCCACTAGAACTCCACTAGAACTCCACCTGAACCCCACCTGAACTCCACCTGAACTCCACCTGAACTCCACCTGAACTCCACTAGAACTCCACCTGAACTCCACCTGAACTCCACTAGAACTCCACTAGAACTCCACCTGAACTCCACCTGAACTCCACCTGAACTCCACCTGAACTCCACTAGAACTCCACCTGAACTCCACTAGAACTCCACCTGAACTCCACTAGAACTCCACCTGAACTCCACCTGAACTCCACTAGAACTCCACTAGAACTCCACCTGAACTCCACCTGAACTCCACCTGAACTCCACCTGAACTCCACTAGAACTCCACCTGAACTCCACTAGAACTCCACCTGAACTCCACCTGAACTCCACCTGAACTCCACTAGAACTCCACCTGAACTCACTAGAACTCCACCTGAACTCACTAGAACCCCACTAGAACTCCACCTGAACTCACTAGAACCCCACTAGAACTCCACTAGAACTCCACTAGAACCCCACTTGAACCCCACTAGAACTCCACTAGAACTCCACTAGAACTCCACCTGAACTCCACCTGAACTCACAGGAACTCACAGGAACTCACTAGAACTCCACCTGAACTCACTAGAACCCCACTGGAACTCCACTAGAACTCCACTAGAACTCCACTAGAACTCCACCTGAACTCCACCTGAACTCCACCTGAACTCACTAGAACTCCACCTGAACTCCACTTGAACTCCACTAGAACTCCACCTGAACTCCACTAGAACTCCACCTGAACTCCACTAGAACTCCACCTGAACTCCACCTGAACTCCACCTGAACTCCACTAGAACTCCACCTGAACTCACTAGAACTCCACCTGAACTCACTAGAACCCCACTAGAACTCCACCTGAACTCACTAGAACCCCACTAGAACTCCACTAGAACTCCACTAGAACTCCACTAGAACTCCACTAGAACTCCACCTGAACTCCACCTGAACTCCACCTGAACTCACTAGAACTCCACCTGAACTCCACTTGAACTCCACTAGAACTCCACCTGAACTCTACTAGAACTCCACCTGAACTCCACCTGAACTCCACCTGAACTCCACTAGAACTCCACCTGAACTCCACTAGAACTCCACTAGAACTCTGTAACGTTCTGGGTCCTATCCTCCTTAGGATAGTATCCTACTGTCTGTCTGGTTTACTTCCTGTTGTTTGGGTTACACTTTGTATGTCACTGCTGATTTGCTGTCTCGCACGAATTGTCTGTCACACCTGGGTGCTGTCACTGGCTGTCATACTAGCTGTCACTAATTGACACGTTGGAATGTTTGGTATGTGCCCTTATAATGTCTGCTCTGTCTCTTGTTCTTTGCTAGAGCTTCACTTGATACTACGGGCAGGACCGCTTGGACAAATGCTGACCCAACTCTCTCTGTCTATATTAATTACTCACATGAACTCACTAGAACTCCACCTGAACTCACTAGAACCCCACTAGAACTCTACTAGAACTCCACTAGAACTCCACTAGAACTCCACTAGAACTCCACCTGAACTCCACCTGAACTCCACCTGAACTCACTAGAACTCCACCTGAACTCCACTTGAACTCCACTAGAACTCCACCTGAACTCCACTAGAACTCCACCTGAACTCCACTAGAACTCCACCTGAACTCCACTAGAACTCCACCTGAACTCCACCTGAACTCCACTAGAACTCCACTAGAACTCCACCTGAACTCCACCTGAACTCCACCTGAACTCCACCTGAACTCCACTAGAACTCCACCTGAACTCCACTAGAACTCCACCTGAACTCCACCTGAACTCCACCTGAACTCCACTAGAACTCCACCTGAACTCACTAGAACTCCACCTGAACTCACTAGAACCCCACTAGAACTCCACCTGAACTCACTAGAACCCCACTAGAACTCCACTAGAACTCCACTAGAACCCCACTTGAACCCCACTAGAACTCCACTAGAACTCCACTAGAACTCCACCTGAACTCCACCTGAACTCACAGGAACTCACTAGAACTCCACCTGAACTCACTAGAACCCCACTGGAACTCCACTAGAACTCCACTAGAACTCCACTAGAACTCCACCTGAACTCCACCTGAACTCCACCTGAACTCACTAGAACTCCACCTGAACTCCACTTGAACTCCACTAGAACTCCACCTGAACTCCACTAGAACTCCACCTGAACTCCACTAGAACTCCACCTGAACTCCACCTGAACTCCACCTGAACTCCACTAGAACTCCACCTGAACTCACTTGAACTCCACCTGAACTCACTAGAACCCCACTAGAACTCCACCTGAACTCACTAGAACCCCACTAGAACTCCACCTGAACTCACTAGAACCCCACTAGAACTCCACCTGAACTCCACTAGAACTCCACTAGAACTCCACTAGAACTCCACCTGAACTCCACCTGAACTCACATGAACTCCACTAGAACTCCACCTGAACTGCACTAGAACTCAACCAGAACTCCACCTGAACTCCACTAGAACTCCACCTGAACCCCACCTGAACTCCACTAGAACTCCACCAGAACTCCACGTGAACTCCACCTGAACTCCACCTGAACTCACAGGAACTCACATGAACTCACTAGAACTCCACCTGAACTCACTAGAACCCCACTAGAACTCTACTAGAACTCCACTAGAACTCCACTAGAACTCCACTAGAACTCCACCTGAACTCCACCTGAACTCCACCTGAACTCACTAGAACTCCACCTGAACTCCACTTGAACTCCACTAGAACTCCACCTGAATTCCACTAGAACTCCACCTGAACTCCACTAGAACTCCACCTGAACTCCACTAGAACTCCACCTGAACTCCACCTGAACTCCACTAGAACTCCACTAGAACTCCACCTGAACTCCACCTGAACTCCACCTGAACTCCACCTGAACTCCACTAGAACTCCACCTGAACTCCACTAGAACTCCACCTGAACTCCACCTGAACTCCACCTGAACTCCACTAGAACTCCACCTGAACTCACTAGAACTCCACCTGAACTCACTAGAACCCCACTAGAACTCCACCTGAACTCACTAGAACTCCACTAGAACTCCACCTGAACTCCACCTGAACTCACAGGAACTCACTAGAACTCCACCTGAACTCACTAGAACCCCACTGGAACTCCACTAGAACTCCACTAGAACTCCACTAGAACTCCACCTGAACTCCACCTGAACTCCACCTGAACTCACTAGAACTCCACCTGAACTCCACTTGAACTCCACTAGAACTCCACCTGAACTCCACTAGAACTCCACCTGAACTCCACTAGAACTCCACCTGAACTCCACCTGAACTCCACCTGAACTCCACTAGAACTCCACCTGAACTCACTAGAACTCCACCTGAACTCACTAGAACCCCACTAGAACTCCACCTGAACTCACTAGAACCCCACTAGAACTCCACCTGAACTCACTAGAACCCCACTAGAACTACACCTGAACTCCACTAGAACTCCACTAGAACTCCACTAGAACTCCACCTGAACTCCACCTGAACTCACATGAACTCCACTAGAACTCCACCTGAACTGCACTAGAACTCAACCAGAACTCCACCTGAACTCCACTAGAACTCCACCTGAACCCCACCTGAACTCCACTAGAACTCCACTAGAACTCCACTAGAACTCCACCTGAACTCCACCTGAACTCCACTAGAACTCCACTAGAACTCCACCTGAACCCCACCTGAACTCCACTAGAACTCCACCAGAACTCCACCTGAACTCCACTAGAACTCCACCTGAACTCCACTAGAACTCCACCTGAACCCCACTAGAACTCCACCTGAACTCCACTAGAACTCCACTAGAACTCCACTAGAACTCCACCTGAACTCCACCTGAACTCCACCTGAACTCCACCTGAACTCCACTAGAACTCCACTAGAACTCCACCTGAACCCCACCTGAACTCCACCTGAACTCCACCTGAACTCCACCTGAACTCCACTAGAACTCCACCTGAACTCCACCTGAACTCCACTAGAACTCCACTAGAACTCCACCTGAACTCCACCTGAACTCCACCTGAACTCCACCTGAACTCCACTAGAACTCCACCTCAACTCCACTAGAACTCCACCTGAACTCCACTAGAACTCCACCTGAACTCCACTAGAACTCCACCTGAACTCCACCTGAACTCCACTAGAACTCCACTAGAACTCCACCTGAACTCCACCTGAACTCCACCTGAACTCCACCTGAACTCCACTAGAACTCCACCTGAACTCCACTAGAACTCCACCTGAACTCCACCTGAACTCCACCTGAACTCCACTAGAACTCCACCTGAACTCACTAGAACTCCACCTGAACTCACTAGAACCCCACTAGAACTCCACCTGAACTCACTAGAACCCCACTAGAACTCCACTAGAACTCCACTAGAACCCCACTTGAACCCCACTAGAACTCCACTAGAACTCCACTAGAACTCCACCTGAACTCCACCTGAACTCACAGGAACTCACAGGAACTCACTAGAACTCCACCTGAACTCACTAGAACCCCACTGGAACTCCACTAGAACTCCACTAGAACTCCACTAGAACTCCACCTGAACTCCACCTGAACTCCACCTGAACTCACTAGAACTCCACCTGAACTCCACTTGAACTCCACTAGAACTCCACCTGAACTCCACTAGAACTCCACCTGAACTCCACTAGAACTCCACCTGAACTCCACCTGAACTCCACCTGAACTCCACTAGAACTCCACCTGAACTCACTAGAACTCCACCTGAACTCACTAGAACCCCACTAGAACTCCACCTGAACTCACTAGAACCCCACTAGAACTCCACTAGAACTCACTAGAACTCCACCTGAACTCACTAGAACCCCACTAGAACTCCACTAGAACTCCACTAGAACTCCACTAGAACTCCACCTGAACTCCACCTGAACTCCACCTGAACTCACTAGAACTCCACCTGAACTCCACCTGAACTCCACTTGAACTCCACTAGAACTCCACCTGAACTCTACTAGAACTCCACCTGAACTCCACCTGAACTCCACCTGAACTCCACTAGAACTCCACCTGAACTCCACTAGAACTCCACTAGAACTCTGTAACGTTCTGGGTCCTATCCTCCTTAGGATAGTATCCTACTGTCTGTCTGGTTTACTTCCTGTTGTTTGGGTTACACTTTGTATGTCACTGCTGATTTGCTGTCTCGCACGAATTGTCTGTCACACCTGGGTGCTGTCACTGGCTGTCATACTAGCTGTCACTAATTGACACGTTGGAATGTTTGGTATGTGCCCTTATAATGTCTGCTCTGTCTCTTGTTCTTTGCTAGAGCTTCACTTGATACTACGGGCAGGACCGCTTGGACAAATGCTGACCCAACTCTCTCTGTCTATATTAATTACTCACATGAACTCACTAGAACTCCACCTGAACTCACTAGAACCCCACTAGAACTCCACTAGAACTCCACTAGAACTCCACTAGAACTCCACTAGAACTCCACCTGAACTCCACCTGAACTCCACCTGAACTCACTAGAACTCCACCTGAACTCCACTTGAACTCCACTAGAACTCCACCTGAACTCCACTAGAACTCCACCTGAACTCCACTAGAACTCCACCTGAACTCCACTAGAACTCCACCTGAACTCCACCTGAACTCCACTAGAACTCCACTAGAACTCCACCTGAACTCCACCTGAACTCCACCTGAACTCCACTAGAACTCCACCTGAACTCCACTAGAACTCCACCTGAACTCCACCTGAACTCCACCTGAACTCCACTAGAACTCCACCTGAACTCACTAGAACTCCACCTGAACTCACTAGAACCCCACTAGAACTCCACCTGAACTCACTAGAACCCCACTAGAACTCCACTAGAACTCCACCTGAACTCCACCTGAACTCACAGGAACTCACTAGAACTCCACCTGAACTCACTAGAACCCCACTGGAACTCCACTAGAACTCCACTAGAACTCCACTAGAACTCCACCTGAACTCCACCTGAACTCCACCTGAACTCACTAGAACTCCACCTGAACTCCACTTGAACTCCACTAGAACTCCACCTGAACCCCACCTGAACTCCACTAGAACTCCACCAGAACTCCACCTGAACTCCACTAGAACTCCACCTGAACTCCACCTGAACTCCACTAGAACTCCACTAGAACTCCACCTGAACCCCACTAGAACTCCACCTAAACTCCACTAGAACTCCACTAGAACTCCACTAGAACTTCACCTGAACTCCACCTGAACTCCACCTGAACTCCACCTGAACTCCACCTGAACTCCACCTGAACTCCACTAGAACTCCACTAGAACTCCACCTGAACCCCACCTGAACTCCACCTGAACTCCACCTGAACTCCACCTGAACTCCACTAGAACTCCACCTGAACTCCACCTGAACTCCACTAGAACTCCACTAGAACTCCACCTGAACTCCACCTGAACTCCACCTGAACTCCACCTGAACTCCACTAGAACTCCACCTGAACTCCACTAGAACTCCACCTGAACTCCACTAGAACTCCACCTGAACTCCACCTGAACTCCACTAGAACTCCACTAGAACTCCACCTGAACTCCACCTGAACTCCACCTGAACTCCACCTGAACTCCACTAGAACTCCACCTGAACTCCACTAGAACTCCACCTGAACTCCACCTGAACTCGACCTGAACTCCACTAGAACTCCACCTGAACTCACTAGAACTCCACCTGAACTCACTAGAACCCCACTAGAACTCCACCTGAACTCACTAGAACCCCACTAGAACTCCACTAGAACTCCACTAGAACCCCACTTGAACCCCACTAGAACTCCACTAGAACTCCACTAGAACTCCACCTGAACTCCACCTGAACTCACAGGAACTCACAGGAACTCACTAGAACTCCACCTGAACTCACTAGAACCCCACTGGAACTCCACTAGAACTCCACTAGAACTCCACTAGAACTCCACCTGAACTCCACCTGAACTCCACCTGAACTCCACTTGAACTCCACTAGAACTCCACCTGAACTCCACTAGAACTCCACCTGAACTCCACTAGAACTCCACCTGAACTCCACCTGAACTCCACCTGAACTCCACTAGAACTCCACCTGAACTCACTAGAACTCCACCTGAACTCACTAGAACCCCACTAGAACTCCACCTGAACTCACTAGAACCCCACTAGAACTCCACTAGAACTCCACTAGAACTCCACTAGAACTCCACTAGAACTCCACCTGAACTCCACCTGAACTCCACCTGAACTCACTAGAACTCCACCTGAACTCCACTTGAACTCCACTAGAACTCCACCTGAACTCTACTAGAACTCCACCTGAACTCCACCTGAACTCCACCTGAACTCCACTAGAACTCCACCTGAACTCCACTAGAACTCCACTAGAACTCTGTAACGTTCTGGGTCCTATCCTCCTTAGGATAGTATCCTACTGTATGTCTGGTTTACTTCCTGTTGTTTGGGTTACACTTTGTATGTCACTGCTGATTTGCTGTCTCGCACGAATTGTCTGTCACACCTGGGTGCTGTCACTGGCTGTCATACTAGCTGTCACTAATTGACACGTTGGAATGTTTGGTATGTGCCCTTATAATGTCTGCTCTGTCTCTTGTTCTTTGCTAGAGCTTCACTTGATACTACGGGCAGGACCGCTTGGACAAATGCTGACCCAACTCTCTCTGTCTATATTAATTACTCACATGAACTCACTAGAACTCCACCTGAACTCACTAGAACCCCACTAGAACTCTACTAGAACTCCACTAGAACTCCACTAGAACTCCACTAGAACTCCACCTGAACTCCACCTGAACTCCACCTGAACTCACTAGAACTCCACCTGAACTCCACTTGAACTCCACTAGAACTCCACCTGAACTCCACTAGAACTCCACCTGAACTCCACTAGAACTCCACCTGAACTCCACTAGAACTCCACCTGAACTCCACCTGAACTCCACTAGAACTCCACTAGAACTCCACCTGAACCCCACCTGAACTCCACTAGAACTCCACCAGAACTCCACCTGAACTCCACTAGAACTCCACCTGAACTCCACTAGAACTCCACCTGAACCCCACTAGAACTCCACCTGAACTCCACTAGAACTCCACTAGAACTCCACTAGAACTCCACCTGAACTCCACCTGAACTCCACTAGAACTCCACTAGAACTCCACCTGAACTCCACCTGAACTCCACCTGAACTCCACCTGAACTCCACTAGAACTCCACCTGAACTCCACTAGAACTCCACCTGAACTCCACTAGAACTCCACTAGAACTCCACTAGAACTCCACCTGAACTCCACTAGAACTCCACCTGAACCCCACCTGAACTCCACCTGAACTCCATCTGAACTTCACCTGAACTCCACTAGAACTCCACCTGAACTCCACCTGAACTCCACTAGAACTCCACTAGAACTCCACCTGAACTCCACCTGAACTCCACCTGAACTCCACCTGAACTCCACTAGAACTCCACCTGAACCCCACTAGAACTCCACTAGAACTCCACTAGAACTCCACTAGAACTCCACCTGAACTCCACCTGAACTCCACCTGAACTCACTAGAACTCCACCTGAACTCCACTTGAACTCCACTAGAACTCCACCTGAACTCTACTAGAACTCCACCTGAACTCCACCTGAACTCCACCTGAACTCCACTAGAACTCCACCTGAACTCCACTAGAACTCCACTAGAACTCTGTAACGTTCTGGGTCCTATCCTCCTTAGGATAGTATCCTACTGTCTGTCTGGTTTACTTCCTGTTGTTTGGGTTACACTTTGTATGTCACTGCTGATTTGCTGTCTCGCACGAATTGTCTGTCACACCTGGGTGCTGTCACTGGCTGTCATACTAGCTGTCACTAATTGACACGTTGGAATGTTTGGTATGTGCCCTTATAATGTCTGCTCTGTCTCTTGTTCTTTGCTAGAGCTTCACTTGATACTACGGGCAGGACCGCTTGGACAAATGCTGACCCAACTCTCTCTGTCTATATTAATTACTCACATGAACTCACTAGAACTCCACCTGAACTCACTAGAACCCCACTAGAACTCCACTAGAACTCCACTAGAACTCCACTAGAACTCCACTAGAACTCCACCTGAACTCCACCTGAACTCCACCTGAACTCACTAGAACTCCACCTGAACTCCACTTGAACTCCACTAGAACTCCACCTGAACTCCACTAGAACTCCACCTGAACTCCACTAGAACTCCACCTGAACTCCACTAGAACTCCACCTGAACTCCACCTGAACTCCACTAGAACTCCACTAGAACTCCACCTGAACTCCACCTGAACTCCACCTGAACTCCACTAGAACTCCACCTGAACTCCACTAGAACTCCACCTGAACTCCACCTGAACTCCACCTGAACTCCACTAGAACTCCACCTGAACTCACTAGAACTCCACCTGAACTCACTAGAACCCCACTAGAACTCCACCTGAACTCACTAGAACCCCACTAGAACTCCACTAGAACTCCACTAGAACCCCACTTGAACCCCACTAGAACTCCACTAGAACTCCACCTGAACTCCACCTGAACTCACAGGAACTCACTAGAACTCCACCTGAACTCACTAGAACCCCACTGGAACTCCACTAGAACTCCACTAGAACTCCACTAGAACTCCACCTGAACTCCACCTGAACTCCACCTGAACTCACTAGAACTCCACCTGAACTCCACTTGAACTCCACTAGAACTCCACCTGAACTCCACTAGAACTCCACCTGAACTCCACTAGAACTCCACCTGAACTCCACCTGAACTCCACCTGAACTCCACTAGAACTCCACCTGAACTCACTAGAACTCCACCTGAACTCACTAGAACCCCACTAGAACTCCACCTGAACTCACTAGAACCCCACTAGAACTCCACTAGAACTCACTAGAACTCCACCTGAACTCACTAGAACCCCACTAGAACTCCACTAGAACTCCACTAGAACTCCACTAGAACTCCACTAGAACTCCACCTGAACTCCACCTGAACTCCACCTGAACTCACTAGAACTCCACCTGAACTCCACTTGAACTCCACTAGAACTCCACCTGAACTCTACTAGAACTCCACCTGAACTCCACCTGAACTCCACCTGAACTCCACCTGAACTCCACTAGAACTCCACCTGAACTCCACTAGAACTCCACTAGAACTCTGTAACGTTCTGGGTCCTATCCTCCTTAGGATAGTATCCTACTGTCTGTCTGGTTTACTTCCTGTTGTTTGGGTTACACTTTGTATGTCACTGCTGATTTGCTGTCTCGCACGAATTGTCTGTCACACCTGGGTGCTGTCACTGGCTGTCATACTAGCTGTCACTAATTGACACATTGGAATGTTTGGTATGTGCCCTTATAATGTCTGCTCTGTCTCTTGTTCTTTGCTAGAGCTTCACTTGATACTACGGGCAGGACCGCTTGGACAAATGCTGACCCAACTCTCTCTGTCTATATTAATTACTCACATGAACTCACTAGAACTCCACCTGAACTCACTAGAACCCCACTAGAACTCCACTAGAACTCCACTAGAACTCCACTAGAACTCCACTAGAACTCCACCTGAACTCCACCTGAACTCCACCTGAACTCACTAGAACTCCACCTGAACTCCACTTGAACTCCACTAGAACTCCACCTGAACTCCACTAGAACTCCACCTGAACTCCACCTGAACTCCACCTGAACTCCACTAGAACTCCACCTGAACTCGCTAGAACTCCACCTGAACTCACTAGAACCCCACTAGAACTCCACTAGAACCCCACTTGAACCGCACTAGAACTCCACTAGAACTCCACCTGAACTCCACCTGAACTCACTAGAACTCCACTAGAACTCCACCTGAACTCCACCTGAACTCACATGAACTCACTAGAACTCCACCTGAACTCACTAGAATCCCACTAGAACTCCACTAGAACTCCACTAGAACTCCACTAGAACTCCACTAGAACTCCACCTGAACTCCACATGAACTCCACCTGAACTCACTAGAACTCCACCTGAACTCCACTTGAACTCCAATAGAACTCCACCTGAACTCCACTAGAACTCCACCTGAACTCCACCTGAACTCCACCTGAACTCCACTAGAACTCCACTAGAACTCTGTAACGTTCTGGGTCCTATCCTCCTTAGGATAGTATCCTACTGTCTGTCTGGTTTACTTCCTGTTGTTTGGGTTACACTTTGTATGTCACTGCTGATTTGCTGTCTCGCACGAATTGTCTGTCACACCTGGGTGCTGTCACTGGCTATCATACTAGCTGTCACTAATTGACACGTTGGAATGTTTGGTATGTGCCCTTATAATGTCTGCTCTGTCTCTTGTTCTTTGCTAGAGCTTCACTTGATACTACGGGCAGGACCGCTTGGACAACTGCTGACCCAACTCTCTCTGTCTATATTAATTACTCTTCTCTTGAAATAAAGAGTTAAACCTGTTTTGAAGAGTAAACAATTCTCCGTCTCATTTCCTCGACAACTGGAACTCTCACTTACCTGTCATTCGTAACAGAACTCCACCAGAACTCCACCTGAACTCCACTAGAACTCCACTAGAACTCCACCTGAACTCCACCTGAACTCCACTAGAACTCCACTAGAACTCCACCTGAACTCCACTAGAACTCCACTAGAACTCCACCAGAACTCCACAAGAACTCCACTAGAACTCCACCTGAACTCCACTAGAACTCCACCTGAACTCCACTAGAACTCCACCTGAACTCCACTAGAACTCCACTAGAACTCCACCAGAACTCCACTAGAACTCCACCTGAACTCCACTAGAACTCCACCAGAACTCCACTAGAACTCCACCAGAACTCCACTAGAACTCCACCTGAACTCCACTAGAACTCTGTAACGTTCTGGGTCCTATCCTCCTTAGGATAGTATCCTACTGTCTGTCTGGTTTACTTCCTGTTGTTTGGGTTACACTTTGTATGTCACTGCTGATTTGCTGTCTCGCACGAATTGTCTGTCACACCTGGGTGCTGTCACTGGCTATCATACTAGCTGTCACTAATTGACACGTTGGAATGTTTGGTATGTGCCCTTATAATGTCTGCTCTGTCTCTTGTTCTTTGCTAGAGCTTCACTTGATACTACGGGCAGGACCGCTTGGACAACTGCTGACCCAACTCTCTCTGTCTATATTAATTACTCTTCTCTTGAAATAAAGAGTTAAACCTGTTTTGAAGAGTAAACAATTCTCCGTCTCATTTCCTCGACAACTGGAACTCTCACTTACCTGTCATTCGTAACAGAACTCCACCAGAACTCCACCTGAACTCCACTAGAACTCCACTAGAACTCCACCAGAACTCCACCTGAACTCCACTAGAACTCCACTAGAACTCCACCTGAACTCCACTAGAACTCCACTAGAACTCCACCAGAACTCCACAAGAACTCCACTAGAACTCCACCTGAACTCCACTAGAACTCCACCTGAACTCCACTAGAACTCCACCTGAACTCCACTAGAACTCCACTAGAACTCCACCAGAACTCCACTAGAACTCCACCTGAACTCCACTAGAACTCCACCAGAACTCCACTAGAACTCCACCAGAACTCCACTAGAACTCCACCTGAACTCCACTACAACTCCACCAGAACTCCACCTGAACTCACTAGAACTCCACCTGAACTCACTAGAACTCCACCTGAACTCACTAGAACTCCACTAGAACTCCACCTGAACTCCACTAGAACTCTACATGAACTCACTAGAACTCCACCTGAACTCCACTAGAACTCCACCTGAACTCACTAGAACTCCACTAGAACTCCACTAGAACCCCACTAGAACTCCACTAGAACTCCACCTGAACTCCACTAGAACTCCACTAGAACTCCACCAGAACTCCACCTGAACTCCACCTGAACTCCACTAGAACTCCACCTGAACTCCACCTGAACTCCACCTGAACTCCACTAGAACTCCACCTGAACTCACTAGAACTCCACCTGAACTCCACCTGAACTCACATGAACTCCACCTGAACTCCACTAGAACTCCACCTGAACTCACATGAACTCCACCTGAACTCCACTAGAACTCCACTAGAACTCCACCTGAACTCCACCTGAACTCCACTAGAACTCCACCTGAACTCCACCTGAACTCCACCTGAACTCACATGAACTCCACTAGAACTCCACCTGAACTCCACCTGAACTCCACCTGAACTCCACCTGAACTCCACTTGAACTCACTAGAACCCCACCAGAACTCCACCTGAACTCACTAGAACTCCACCTGAACTCACTAGAACCCCACTAGAACTCCACCTGAACTCACTAGAACCCCACTAGAACTCCACTAGAACTCCACTAGAACCCCACTTGAACCCCACTAGAACTCCACTAGAACTCCACTAGAACTCCACCTGAACTCCACCTGAACTCACAGGAACTCACAGGAACTCACTAGAACTCCACCTGAACACACTAGAACCCCACTGGAACTCCACTAGAACTCCACTAGAACTCCACTAGAACTCCACCTGAACTCCACCTGAACTCCACCTGAACTCCACTTGAACTCCACTAGAACTCCACCTGAACTCCACTAGAACTCCACCTGAACTCCACTAGAACTCCACCTGAACTCCACCTGAACTCCACCTGAACTCCACTAGAACTCCACCTGAACTCACTAGAACTCCACCTGAACTCACTAGAACCCCACTAGAACTCCACCTGAACTCACTAGAACCCCACTAGAACTCCACTAGAACTCCACTAGAACTCCACTAGAACTCCACTAGAACTCCACCTGAACTCCACCTGAACTCCACCTGAACTCACTAGAACTCCACCTGAACTCCACTTGAACTCCACTAGAACTCCACCTGAACTCTACTAGAACTCCACCTGAACTCCACCTGAACTCCACCTGAACTCCACTAGAACTCCACCTGAACTCCACTAGAACTCCACTAGAACTCTGTAACGTTCTGGGTCCTATCCTCCTTAGGATAGTATCCTACTGTATGTCTGGTTTACTTCCTGTTGTTTGGGTTACACTTTGTATGTCACTGCTGATTTGCTGTCTCGCACGAATTGTCTGTCACACCTGGGTGCTGTCACTGGCTGTCATACTAGCTGTCACTAATTGACACGTTGGAATGTTTGGTATGTGCCCTTATAATGTCTGCTCTGTCTCTTGTTCTTTGCTAGAGCTTCACTTGATACTACGGGCAGGACCGCTTGGACAAATGCTGACCCAACTCTCTCTGTCTATATTAATTACTCACATGAACTCACTAGAACTCCACCTGAACTCACTAGAACCCCACTAGAACTCTACTAGAACTCCACTAGAACTCCACTAGAACTCCACTAGAACTCCACCTGAACTCCACCTGAACTCCACCTGAACTCACTAGAACTCCACCTGAACTCCACTTGAACTCCACTAGAACTCCACCTGAACTCCACTAGAACTCCACCTGAACTCCACTAGAACTCCACCTGAACTCCACTAGAACTCCACCTGAACTCCACCTGAACTCCACTAGAACTCCACTAGAACTCCACCTGAACCCCACCTGAACTCCACTAGAACTCCACCAGAACTCCACCTGAACTCCACTAGAACTCCACCTGAACTCCACTAGAACTCCACCTGAACCCCACTAGAACTCCACCTGAACTCCACTAGAACTCCACTAGAACTCCACTAGAACTCCACCTGAACTCCACCTGAACTCCACTAGAACTCCACTAGAACTCCACCTGAACTCCACCTGAACTCCACCTGAACTCCACCTGAACTCCACTAGAACTCCACCTGAACTCCACTAGAACTCCACCTGAACTCCACTAGAACTCCACTAGAACTCCACTAGAACTCCACCTGAACTCCACTAGAACTCCACCTGAACCCCACCTGAACTCCACCTGAACTCCATCTGAACTTCACCTGAACTCCACTAGAACTCCACCTGAACTCCACCTGAACTCCACTAGAACTCCACTAGAACTCCACCTGAACTCCACCTGAACTCCACCTGAACTCCACCTGAACTCCACTAGAACTCCACCTGAACCCCACTAGAACTCCACTAGAACTCCACTAGAACTCCACTAGAACTCCACCTGAACTCCACCTGAACTCCACCTGAACTCACTAGAACTCCACCTGAACTCCACTTGAACTCCACTAGAACTCCACCTGAACTCTACTAGAACTCCACCTGAACTCCACCTGAACTCCACCTGAACTCCACTAGAACTCCACCTGAACTCCACTAGAACTCCACTAGAACTCTGTAACGTTCTGGGTCCTATCCTCCTTAGGATAGTATCCTACTGTCTGTCTGGTTTACTTCCTGTTGTTTGGGTTACACTTTGTATGTCACTGCTGATTTGCTGTCTCGCACGAATTGTCTGTCACACCTGGGTGCTGTCACTGGCTGTCATACTAGCTGTCACTAATTGACACGTTGGAATGTTTGGTATGTGCCCTTATAATGTCTGCTCTGTCTCTTGTTCTTTGCTAGAGCTTCACTTGATACTACGGGCAGGACCGCTTGGACAAATGCTGACCCAACTCTCTCTGTCTATATTAATTACTCACATGAACTCACTAGAACTCCACCTGAACTCACTAGAACCCCACTAGAACTCCACTAGAACTCCACTAGAACTCCACTAGAACTCCACTAGAACTCCACCTGAACTCCACCTGAACTCCACCTGAACTCACTAGAACTCCACCTGAACTCCACTTGAACTCCACTAGAACTCCACCTGAACTCCACTAGAACTCCACCTGAACTCCACTAGAACTCCACCTGAACTCCACTAGAACTCCACCTGAACTCCACCTGAACTCCACTAGAACTCCACTAGAACTCCACCTGAACTCCACCTGAACTCCACCTGAACTCCACTAGAACTCCACCTGAACTCCACTAGAACTCCACCTGAACTCCACCTGAACTCCACCTGAACTCCACTAGAACTCCACCTGAACTCACTAGAACTCCACCTGAACTCACTAGAACCCCACTAGAACTCCACCTGAACTCACTAGAACCCCACTAGAACTCCACTAGAACTCCACTAGAACCCCACTTGAACCCCACTAGAACTCCACTAGAACTCCACCTGAACTCCACCTGAACTCACAGGAACTCACTAGAACTCCACCTGAACTCACTAGAACCCCACTGGAACTCCACTAGAACTCCACTAGAACTCCACTAGAACTCCACCTGAACTCCACCTGAACTCCACCTGAACTCACTAGAACTCCACCTGAACTCCACTTGAACTCCACTAGAACTCCACCTGAACTCCACTAGAACTCCACCTGAACTCCACTAGAACTCCACCTGAACTCCACCTGAACTCCACCTGAACTCCACTAGAACTCCACCTGAACTCACTAGAACTCCACCTGAACTCACTAGAACCCCACTAGAACTCCACCTGAACTCACTAGAACCCCACTAGAACTCCACTAGAACTCACTAGAACTCCACCTGAACTCACTAGAACCCCACTAGAACTCCACTAGAACTCCACTAGAACTCCACTAGAACTCCACTAGAACTCCACCTGAACTCCACCTGAACTCCACCTGAACTCACTAGAACTCCACCTGAACTCCACTTGAACTCCACTAGAACTCCACCTGAACTCTACTAGAACTCCACCTGAACTCCACCTGAACTCCACCTGAACTCCACCTGAACTCCACTAGAACTCCACCTGAACTCCACTAGAACTCCACTAGAACTCTGTAACGTTCTGGGTCCTATCCTCCTTAGGATAGTATCCTACTGTCTGTCTGGTTTACTTCCTGTTGTTTGGGTTACACTTTGTATGTCACTGCTGATTTGCTGTCTCGCACGAATTGTCTGTCACACCTGGGTGCTGTCACTGGCTGTCATACTAGCTGTCACTAATTGACACATTGGAATGTTTGGTATGTGCCCTTATAATGTCTGCTCTGTCTCTTGTTCTTTGCTAGAGCTTCACTTGATACTACGGGCAGGACCGCTTGGACAAATGCTGACCCAACTCTCTCTGTCTATATTAATTACTCACATGAACTCACTAGAACTCCACCTGAACTCACTAGAACCCCACTAGAACTCCACTAGAACTCCACTAGAACTCCACTAGAACTCCACTAGAACTCCACCTGAACTCCACCTGAACTCCACCTGAACTCACTAGAACTCCACCTGAACTCCACTTGAACTCCACTAGAACTCCACCTGAACTCCACTAGAACTCCACCTGAACTCCACCTGAACTCCACCTGAACTCCACTAGAACTCCACCTGAACTCGCTAGAACTCCACCTGAACTCACTAGAACCCCACTAGAACTCCACTAGAACCCCACTTGAACCGCACTAGAACTCCACTAGAACTCCACCTGAACTCCACCTGAACTCACTAGAACTCCACTAGAACTCCACCTGAACTCCACCTGAACTCACATGAACTCACTAGAACTCCACCTGAACTCACTAGAATCCCACTAGAACTCCACTAGAACTCCACTAGAACTCCACTAGAACTCCACTAGAACTCCACCTGAACTCCACATGAACTCCACCTGAACTCACTAGAACTCCACCTGAACTCCACTTGAACTCCAATAGAACTCCACCTGAACTCCACTAGAACTCCACCTGAACTCCACCTGAACTCCACCTGAACTCCACTAGAACTCCACTAGAACTCTGTAACGTTCTGGGTCCTATCCTCCTTAGGATAGTATCCTACTGTCTGTCTGGTTTACTTCCTGTTGTTTGGGTTACACTTTGTATGTCACTGCTGATTTGCTGTCTCGCACGAATTGTCTGTCACACCTGGGTGCTGTCACTGGCTATCATACTAGCTGTCACTAATTGACACGTTGGAATGTTTGGTATGTGCCCTTATAATGTCTGCTCTGTCTCTTGTTCTTTGCTAGAGCTTCACTTGATACTACGGGCAGGACCGCTTGGACAACTGCTGACCCAACTCTCTCTGTCTATATTAATTACTCTTCTCTTGAAATAAAGAGTTAAACCTGTTTTGAAGAGTAAACAATTCTCCGTCTCATTTCCTCGACAACTGGAACTCTCACTTACCTGTCATTCGTAACAGAACTCCACCAGAACTCCACCTGAACTCCACTAGAACTCCACTAGAACTCCACCAGAACTCCACCTGAACTCCACTAGAACTCCACTAGAACTCCACCTGAACTCCACTAGAACTCCACTAGAACTCCACCAGAACTCCACAAGAACTCCACTAGAACTCCACCTGAACTCCACTAGAACTCCACCTGAACTCCACTAGAACTCCACCTGAACTCCACTAGAACTCCACTAGAACTCCACCAGAACTCCACTAGAACTCCACCTGAACTCCACTAGAACTCCACCAGAACTCCACTAGAACTCCACCAGAACTCCACTAGAACTCCACCTGAACTCCACTACAACTCCACCAGAACTCCACCTGAACTCACTAGAACTCCACCTGAACTCACTAGAACTCCACCTGAACTCACTAGAACTCCACTAGAACTCCACCTGAACTCCACTAGAACTCTACATGAACTCACTAGAACTCCACCTGAACTCCACTAGAACTCCACCTGAACTCACTAGAACTCCACTAGAACTCCACTAGAACCCCACTAGAACTCCACTAGAACTCCACCTGAACTCCACTAGAACTCCACTAGAACTCCACCAGAACTCCACCTGAACTCCACCTGAACTCCACTAGAACTCCACCTGAACTCCACCTGAACTCCACCTGAACTCCACTAGAACTCCACCTGAACTCACTAGAACTCCACCTGAACTCCACCTGAACTCACATGAACTCCACCTGAACTCCACTAGAACTCCACCTGAACTCACATGAACTCCACCTGAACTCCACTAGAACTCCACTAGAACTCCACCTGAACTCCACCTGAACTCCACTAGAACTCCACCTGAACTCCACCTGAACTCCACCTGAACTCACATGAACTCCACTAGAACTCCACCTGAACTCCACCTGAACTCCACCTGAACTCCACCTGAACTCCACTTGAACTCACTAGAACCCCACCAGAACTCCACCTGAACTCACTAGAACTCCACCTGAACTCCACCTGAACTCACTAGAACCCCACCTGAACTCACTAGAACTCCACCTGAACTCCACTAGAACTACACCTGAACTCCACTAGAACTCCACCAGAACTCCACCTGAACTCACTAGAACTCCACTAGAACTCCACCTGAACTCCACTAGAACTCCACCTGAACTCACTAGAACTCCACTAGAACTCCACCTGAACTCCACCTGAACTCCACCTGAACTCACTAGAACTCCACCTGAACTCCACTTGAACTCCACTAGAACTCCACCTGAACTCCACTAGAACTCCACCTGAACTCCACTAGAACTCCACCTGAACTCCACTAGAACTCCACCTGAACTCCACCTGAACTCCACTAGAACTCCACTAGAACTCCACCTGAACTCCACCTGAACTCCACCTGAACTCCACCTGAACTCCACTAGAACTCCACCTGAACTCCACTAGAACTCCACCTGAACTCCACCTGAACTCCACCTGAACTCCACTAGAACTCCACCTGAACTCACTAGAACTCCACCTGAACTCACTAGAACCCCACTAGAACTCCACCTGAACTCACTAGAACCCCACTAGAACTCCACTAGAACTCCACTAGAACCCCACTTGAACCCCACTAGAACTCCACTAGAACTCCACCTGAACTCCACCTGAACTCACAGGAACTCACTAGAACTCCACCTGAACTCACTAGAACCCCACTGGAACTCCACTAGAACTCCACTAGAACTCCACTAGAACTCCACCTGAACTCCACCTGAACTCCACCTGAACTCACTAGAACTCCACCTGAACTCCACTTGAACTCCACTAGAACTCCACCTGAACTCCACTAGAACTCCACCTGAACTCCACTAGAACTCCACCTGAACTCCACCTGAACTCCACCTGAACTCCACTAGAACTCCACCTGAACTCACTAGAACTCCACCTGAACTCACTAGAACCCCACTAGAACTCCACCTGAACTCACTAGAACCCCACTAGAACTCCACTAGAACTCACTAGAGCTCCACCTGAACTCACTAGAACCCCACTAGAACTCCACTAGAACTCCACTAGAACTCCACTAGAACTCCACTAGAACTCCACCTGAACTCCACCTGAACTCCACCTGAACTCACTAGAACTCCACCTGAACTCCACTTGAACTCCACTAGAACTCCACCTGAACTCTACTAGAACTCCACCTGAACTCCACCTGAACTCCACCTGAACTCCACTAGAACTCCACCTGAACTCCACTAGAACTCCACTAGAACTCTGTAACGTTCTGGGTCCTATCCTCCTTAGGATAGTATCCTACTGTCTGTCTGGTTTACTTCCTGTTGTTTGGGTTACACTTTGTATGTCACTGCTGATTTGCTGTCTCGCACGAATTGTCTGTCACACCTGGGTGCTGTCACTGGCTGTCATACTAGCTGTCACTAATTGACACATTGGAATGTTTGGTATGTGCCCTTATAATGTCTGCTCTGTCTCTTGTTCTTTGCTAGAGCTTCACTTGATACTACGGGCAGGACCGCTTGGACAAATGCTGACCCAACTCTCTCTGTCTATATTAATTACTCACATGAACTCACTAGAACTCCACCTGAACTCACTAGAACCCCACTAGAACTCCACTAGAACTCCACTAGAACTCCACTAGAACTCCACTAGAACTCCACTAGAACTCCACCTGAACTCCACCTGAACTCCACCTGAACTCACTAGAACTCCACCTGAACTCCACTTGAACTCCACTAGAACTCCACCTGAACTCCACTAGAACTCCACCTGAACTCCACCTGAACTCCACCTGAACTCCACTAGAACTCCACCTGAACTCGCTAGAACTCCACCTGAACTCACTAGAACCCCACTAGAACTCCACTAGAACCCCACTTGAACCGCACTAGAACTCCACTAGAACTCCACCTGAACTCCACCTGAACTCACTAGAACTCCACTAGAACTCCACCTGAACTCACATGAACTCACTAGAACTCCACCTGAACTCACTAGAATCCCACTAGAACTCCACTAGAACTCCACTAGAACTCCACTAGAACTCCACCTGAACTCCACCTGAACTCCACCTGAACTCACTAGAACTCCACCTGAACTCCACTTGAACTCCAATAGAACTCCACCTGAACTCCACTAGAACTCCACCTGAACTCCACCTGAACTCCACCGGAACTCCACTAGAACTCCACTAGAACTCTGTAACGTTCTGGGTCCTATCCTCCTTAGGATAGTATCCTACTGTCTGTCTGGTTTACTTCCTGTTGTTTGGGTTACACTTTGTATGTCACTGCTGATTTGCTGTCTCGCACGAATTGTCTGTCACACCTGGGTGCTGTCACTGGCTGTCATACTAGCTGTCACTAATTGACACGTTGGAATGTTTGGTATGTGCCCTTATAATGTCTGCTCTGTCTCTTGTTCTTTGCTAGAGCTTCACTTGATACTACGGGCAGGACCGCTTGGACAACTGCTGACCCAACTCTCTCTGTCTATATTAATTACTCTTCTCTTGAAATAAAGAGTTAAACCTGTTTTGAAGAGTAAACAATTCTCCGTCTCATTTCCTCGACAACTGGAACTCTCACTTACCTGTCATTCGTAACAGAACTCCACCAGAACTCCACCTGAACTCCACTAGAACTCCACTAGAACTCCACCAGAACTCCACCTGAACTCCACTAGAACTCCACTAGAACTCCACCTGAACTCCACTAGAACTCCACTAGAACTCCACCAGAACTCCACTAGAACTCCACTAGAACTCCACCTGAACTCCACTAGAACTCCACCTGAACTCCACTAGAACTCCACCTGAACTCCACTAGAACTCCACTAGAACTCCACCAGAACTCCACTAGAACTCCACCTGAACTCCACTAGAACTCCACCAGAACTCCACTAGAACTCCACCAGAACTCCACTAGAACTCCACCTGAACTCCACTACAACTCCACCAGAACTCCACCTGAACTCACTAGAACTCCACCTGAACTCACTAGAACTCCACCTGAACTCACTAGAACTCCACTAGAACTCCACCTGAACTCCACTAGAACTCTACATGAACTCACTAGAACTCCACCTGAACTCCACTAGAACTCCACCTGAACTCACTAGAACTCCACTAGAACTCCACTAGAACCCCACTAGAACTCCACTAGAACTCCACCTGAACTCCACTAGAACTCCACTAGAACTCCACCAGAACTCCACCTGAACTCCACCTGAACTCCACTAGAACTCCACCTGAACTCCACCTGAACTCCACCTGAACTCCACTAGAACTCCACCTGAACTCACTAGAACTCCACCTGAACTCCACCTGAACTCACATGAACTCCACCTGAACTCCACTAGAACTCCACCTGAACTCACATGAACTCCACCTGAACTCCACTAGAACTCCACTAGAACTCCACCTGAACTCCACCTGAACTCCACTAGAACTCCACCTGAACCCCACCTGAACTCCACCTGAACTCACATGAACTCCACTAGAACTCCACCTGAACTCCACCTGAACTCCACCTGAACTCCACCTGAACTCCACTTGAACTCACTAGAACCCCACCAGAACTCCACCTGAACTCACTAGAACTCCACCTGAACTCCACCTGAACTCACTAGAACCCCACCTGAACTCACTAGAACTCCACCTGAACTCCACTAGAACTACACCTGAACTCCACTAGAACTCCACCAGAACTCCACCTGAACTCACTAGAACGCCACTAGAACTCCACCTGAACTCCACTAGAACTCCACCTGAACTCACTAGAACTCCACTAGAACTCCACCTGAACTCCACTAGAACTCCACCTGAACTCCACCTGAACTCCACCTGAACTCCACTAGAACTCCACTAGAACTCCACCAGAACTCCACCTGAACTCCACCTGAACTCCCTAGAACCCCACTAGAACTCCACTAGAACTCCACTAGAACCCCACTTGAACCCCACTAGAACTCCACTAGAACTCCACTAGAACTCCACCTGAACTCCACCTGAACTCCACCTGAACTCCACCTGAACTCCACTTGAACTCACTAGAACCCCACCAGAACTCCACCTGAACTCACTAGAACTCCACCTGAACTCCCCCTGAACTCACTAGAACCCCACCTGAACTCACTAGAACTCCACCTGAACTCCACTAGAACTACACCTGAACTCCACTAGAACTCCACCAGAACTCCACCTGAACTCACTAGAACTCCACTAGAACTCCACCTGAACTCCACTAGAACTCCACCTGAACTCCACCTGAACTCCACCTGAACTCCACTAGAACTCCACTAGAACTCCACCAGAACTCCACCTGAACTCCACCTGAACTCCACTAGAACTCCACTAGAACTACACCTGAACTCCACCTGAACTCCACCTGAACTCCACCTGAACTCCACATGAACTCCACCTGAACTCCACCTGAACTCCACCTGAACTCCACTAGAACTCCACCTGAACTCCACCTGAACTCCACCTGAACTCCACTAGAACTCCACTAGAACTCCACCTGAACTCCACCTGAACTCCACCTGAACTCCACCTGAACTCCACTAGAACTCCACCTGAACTCACTAGAACTCCACCTGAACTCACTAGAACCCCACTACAACTCCACCTGAACTCACTAGAACCCCACTAGAACTCCACTAGAACCCCACTTGAACCCCACTAGAACTCCACTAGAACTCCACTAGAACTCCACCTGAACTCCACCTGAACTCACATGAACTCACTAGAACTCCACCTGAACTCACTAGAACTCCACTAGAACTCCACTAGAACTCCACCAGAACTCCACCTGAACTCACTAGAACTCCACCTGAACTCACTAGAACCCCACTAGAACTCCACCTGAACTTACTAGAACTCCACTAGAACTCCACCTGAACTCCACTAGAACTCCACCTGAACTCACTAGAACTCCACTAGAACTCCACCTGAACTCACTAGAACCCCACTAGAACTCCACCTGAACTTACTAGAACTCCACTAGAACTCCACCTGAACTCCACTAGAACTCCACCTGAACTCACGAGAACTCCACTAGAACTCCACTAGAACCCCACTAGAACTCCACCTGAACTCCACAAGAACTCCACTAGAACTCCACCTGAACTCCACTAGAACTCCACTAGAACTCCACCAAAACTCCACCTGAACTCCACCTGAACTCCACCTGAACTCCACCTGAACTCACTAGAACTCACATGAACTCCACTTGAACTCCACTAGAACCCCACCTGAACTCCACCTGAACTCACATGAACTCCACTAGAACTCCACCTGAACTCCACCTGAACTCCACTAGAACTCCACCTGAACTCCACCTGAACTCACATGAACTCCACTAGAACTCCACCAGAACTCCACCTGAACTCCACTAGAACTCCACCAGAACTCCACCTGAACTCACTAGAACTCCACTAGAACTCCACCTGAACTCCACTAGAACTCCACCTGAACTCACCAGAACTCCACTAGAACTCCACCTGAACGCCACTAGAACTCCACCTGAACTCCACTAGAACTCCACTAGAACTCCACCTGAACTCACCAGAACTCCACTAGAACTCCACCTGAACTCCACTAGAACTCCACCTGAACTCCACTAGAACTCCACTAGAACTCCACCTGAACTCCACTAGAACTCCACCTGAACTCTACTAGAACTCCACCTGAACTCCACTAGAACCCCACTAGAACTCCACCTGAACTCCACTAGAACTCCACCTGAACTCCACTAGAACTCCACCTGAACTCACTAGAACTCCACTAGAACTCCACTAGAACCCCACCTGAACTCCACTAGAACCCCACCTGAACTCCACTAGAACTCCACCTGAACTCACTAGAACTCCACCTGAACTCCACCTGAACTCCACTAGAACTCCACTAGAACCCCACCTGAACCTTTGATTGCCACACAACCTCATTGTCACTGGGATACTTGGGAGTGAGAACGGGGCTCGTCGAAGGGGTCCTCTTTACGGCTGACCCCGGGTCAGTCACGTATGTTTGGAGGGTCAAATACGAAACTGGATTATTCTGAAAACATGGAATTATATTGGAACTATATTGATTTATATTAGAAGCACCGTTATCATCCTCATGTAGAACCTGGTCGTCTGCTGTTTGGAATGGTAGATGAGAGACACCCTTTTCATAGTTTAGTTTAGTTCATTAGGATCCCCAATCTACAGCATTGCAGTAGCTATTCTTCCTGGGGTCCACAAAAAACTTACATTGTGCAACATACTACTTACATCACAACAAATAATATTACAAGTAAACATAACAACGGTCTAGTACACACACACACAGACATAATACTTACATCATAACATGACATTACAAGTAGACATAACAAAGGTCTAGTACACACACACAGACATAATACTTACATCATAACATGACATTACAAGTAGACATAACAAATGACTAGTACACACACAGACATAATACTTACATCACAACATATACCATTACAAGTAGACATAACAAAGGACTAGTACACACACACACACACACACACACACACACACACACACACACACACACACACACACACACACACACACACACACACACACACACACACACACACACACACACACACACACACACACACACACACACACACACACACACACACACACACACACACACACACACACACACACACACACAGATATAATACTTACACCATAACATGACATTACAAGTAGACATGACAATGGACTAGTACACACACACAGACATAATACTTACATCATAACATGACATTACAAGTAAATATGACAAAATAATAGAAACTTGGACTAGTATATGCCCACACAGGTGTGAGATTATTAGATCTTATTACGTTAGATGGACCGTATTATGGTCCTTGTCACTTTGAATCACTTCATCTTCTCGCTGGTCAGCCGTCTCCTCTGCTCCTCAAACGGGACAAGTATTTGGCAGGACTGTCAGAGAGTGAGGATCAAATGAAAGCTCTGACAGACTTACTGGTCAGTGGTCACACATGAGCTCATACTGTAACTCGACGCTCAAGAGCCTTTAGCTAATCGCCAAAGCTATAAAACGAATGGGAACGATTTCCGGCATATCAACATACTTCATGCTCTTCAAAAACCAATAGTTATTATTCTCCAGAACTCCGAGGCTGTGTGTGTGTGTGTGTGTGTGTGTATGTTTGACTGTGGGGCGGTTCTGAAAGCGTTTTAATTGTGTTTTTCCCCCCTAGAAGTCTTGGGGTGTGTGTAGCGCTGCAGTCTGTGACCTCATCCTGAGTGGGAACCACCCACGGGGAATCCCCTGGCCTACGATGTGTGTCAGTGTGACTTTATCTGTATCTCTGTTACATACTGCTGAAGTAATGGGCGTCTTCAGCCGGGGCAGCGACTCGTCCCCGAACCGGAAACTCTGGGTGGTCCTGGACCTCATCTACACACACAATAGCTTTTTATTATTAAAAATTGATTAAAATGTATTGTCATTATACAGCACAAGTAAAGTACAACGGAAATAAGTGTTGAGTGCAAATGTAACAGTAAAGTGCAATAGTAATGGTGATTCAACTGGGTATAATATATATAAATGAGTTCTACTGAGTAATAGTGCTAATCAGATGTACAGAGTTGTAGTATTAATATCTACAGTGATACAGGTATAAAGACACTATGGTAGTAAGTCCTACTGGCCAGCAGCATAACTAGCGTAAGTAGGTAAGGGATGTACAGATGATATAGTAACTGCAGATATGTAAAAAGGATTATACGCAGGTATGTACAGACAGATGTGGATAGATATATAGTAAGAATATGTGTTATATGCAGGATATATATTAGGATATGGCACATGGTGTGGGTCACAACATGGGTCAAAGCTGTCTTAATGCAGTGTAAATGTCTAAACTAACAGACCAATGGCCTGGAGGAGTTGGCCGGATAGCAGCTGTGATCGTTTTCGCAGCTGTGATGGCCGCTGGCAGTCGCGGACGCAAGTAATGGAAGTGAGTTCTAAGCCTCTCGAATTTATTCAAATAAATTCAACTTTTATTTGATCTCACCGGAGTCCGTTTTCTCTCCCTTTCCGCCCTACGCACGCACGCACGCACGCCCCGAAACGGCACGCGCTCACACACAAACAAACGTATACGCGGGCAAATGTATGTGGCAGTATGTGCTCACAAACATGCATAATGTGTACATTTGCCCGCGTATATGTTTGTGTGCTGTTGCCGGCGTGCGTCACTGTTTTCCCGCGTATACGTTTGTTTGTGAGCGTGTGCAATGGTCACATACAGTAGAGCAGCAGCTATTAGGCCCAGGTGGGAGGTCCGCAGTGGAAGCTATTATCATGAAAGAGAGAGCAACGGCAGCCCTTCCTGTATACTCTGTTCTAACTCATCTCTATACAAGAAAAACACCCAGGCACACAATATTCTGATACCGGTGACCCCACAGGAAAGGATAGGTATCAATCACTCCGGTGGGAGCTCTGTGGGCGTGTGTGCGTGTGTGTACGTGTGTACGTGTGTGTATATTTGTCTGCAGGTGTTTGTGTGTTTTGTGCGCTCGCACGCATACTGTAAAGCACGGTCATATGCGAGGCCTTTGTGTGTGAATGTGTTTGTTTTTGGGTAGTTTTTGGGCGTTCGACAGCAGTGGAAAGTGGTGGCACTTTGAAGTCCCTGGGAAGCGAGTCGGAGCGGGAACTCCTCGTGGAGCAGACGGGACCTCCCTGCTGCCAGCCTCATCCTCCTCATCCTCCCCCCCCCCCCTCCTCCTCCTGTCTGGGTCGGGGCACAACACAGGCCTAATACATACTCCAAAAACACCCAACACACTAACATGCGTTGGCTGCACATACCGCATAGACGTTATTTTTTCACGTTCTAGTTGTTTGTTTTTGCGCATGCGTCTGTCTCTGCACCGGAAAAACGAGATATGAATGCAACACCCACCGCAAGGATTAAGACCTGTTAGAGTGGTTCTCAGAAGAGGGTTCTATACAGCCACCACATCGCCTAACGCTGTAACACACACACCTTACACTGACAACAATCATTCCCAAACCCTAACATTAACCCCTCAACGAACTCCTTTCCACCGTACGGACATGCTGCCATTGCCAACACTCTCTATTATGTCAACAAGTCACTGACTCTCGTATTGAGTCTTAAAAATCTCCTTAAATGTTTCCTTGCTCCGAGATGAAGATATTCTCAAAACATGCAAAATGGTTGAAGCCGGAGTGACTCATTTAAGGATATTGTCAATATTTTGGAAAACGCTGGGTTGGACCGAGTGAAACTCCCTCACTGCTTTGGTTTATTAAGTTGTTTTTCTAAAAGTATGATTGTAGGAGTCAATAGAATCTTGACATACTTGTAATGGTGGGGATTTCTGCAGTGCAGATAAATAAGTCCTCGTTTCCAACTCTCTAGACCGCCAACTGGTCCTCCTCACAAGTAGTCATACAAGCGTACACACACACAATATTCACACACACATGCATGCATAGGGGAGAACGGGGATGGTTGTCACACGTTTTACTTTAGTGTGAATTGCTCATCATCAAAACATCTTTCAATAGTCATTCCTACATTAAATTGAAGCTTAAGATGTTGGCTTGAAATGTGTATCCCTCTCATTTTCCAACGTATTGTAACAAAGAGGAAATTACCTATCAAAGACACTCTGACACATTGTGACAACCAATCCCATCACAGGGATGGTTGTCACACACTATGGGGTTGGTTGTCACTATGTGTTTTAATGGGAAAAGTCAAGAAGGCAAGAAGGAAGAACTAAATTTGAAAGTTGAATTGCATTGCCAAGTTGACAAATACATAACTGAATGCATCTTAACATGAACATAAACAGGAAAGACATCTTTAGGCCATCCTATATAACAAAATAAATAGGCCTAACAATAATAGCCAACACAACTATAGGCTACACTCATTCACTATCCGAGTTACAATGATGGCAAATGTCGGGTCTGGGCACTCCAACTAAGCAGAGCTTAATTGTGTGCCCACTGGTTGCATACTCCCATACCTCCCCTGAACGGCTGTTGGATAACGTTTCCAAACTTTCCATACAAACCAAACAAAAACAATCATCTTCATCTGATGAAGACTCCTCCTGTCTTTCTTTTCTGTTTCTTCTTCTTGCTGGCTGCCTTTTCCAGCTGGGGTGGAGTACACTGGGATGTACTAGGCTTGGCAGGTGGTCTAGGCTGGGATGTACTAGGCTTGGCAGGTGGTCTAGGCTGGGATGTACTAGGCTTGGCAGATGTACTAGGCTTGGCAGATGGTCTAGGCTGGGATGTACTAGGCTTGGTAGGTGGGCTGGGGTGCATTGGGCTCTGCTTGGTCTGTCCTCAGCTCATCCATCACCTCCAAGTTGGTGAAGAAACGGTCCATGTTGTGCTCATTAAAAGCACTATCATGTGCTTGTCACATGTGACAACCAACCCCAAAGAAAATGTGACGACCAACCCCAACTGGAATGTCTTGCTAGTATCAAGGCTAACAACCATCTAAAAATGTGTTAGTTAGCAAACAACAATCTAAAGTAACTATAGCTTTTCCCTTTAAGGGTAACAATTGTTTCATTATAAACCAATTGTGTAAAAGCCTAGAAAGAAAATACTGAGGAGCTGAATATTTACAATTCCACATGAAAAACACAAAAAGTCCTCTCACCTAAAGTTCAGCTGTCTTACTCCAAAGAAGACTATGTAGGTGAGCTCTGATCCCAATTCTGGACATTTCCATACCAAAATATGGGAGAAAACGCCTTTTGGTAGCGAAATATAATGAATGTGACAACCTAACCGTGTGACAACCATCCCTGTTCTCCCCTACATTCTCTCTCACACAGTCACACACACACACACACACACACACACACACACACACACACACACACACACACACACACACACACACACACACACACACACACACACACACACACACACACACACACACACACACACACACACACACACACACACACACACACACACACACACACACACACACACACAGAGTACATACACACAAGATACACACACTCACAAAGTACATACACACAAGATTCACACATGCACATACACACAAGATTCACACACACACACACACATACTCATAAAGTACATACACACAAGATTCACACACACACACACAAAGTACATACACATAAGATTCACACACACACACACACACTCGACTGGCAATGGGCCTGGTCTACAAGATACACTACACCAGTTCAGGACCCATGTACATGTCGAAATACTTCCCAAAGGTCAGTGAATTCCACGACCACATCAGAGGGAGTTCCACAAATCATGTTCAACCCAGATTCGGCTCAAACAAGGGACTAAACATGTTTAGCAATTATGCCACAATAATGTGGAACGCCCTACCCACAGCCGTAAAGGAATGTGAATCCCTACCCTCCTTCAAAACCGCTCTCAAAGAGGTGGCTGCAATTAGAAACTGGCCCCGGTAAATGTCAAAATCCCCCCTGCCCCGCAATCAATCAATCAATCAATAAATCAATCACACACACACAAGTCCAGACTGCTAGTGTGTGTCTTGGTACTGTTTCAGATTGGACTGTAATGGAGCCATACAGCCAGAGGATCCATCATGCGATCGCTTCCTGGAGCTCCACTGCTCTGTATTGATGAGGCCTCAGAAAGGCAGCTTGTCCCTGTATGTTTTCAACTCTGCATTTTACACACACACACACACACACACACACACACACACACACACACACACACACACACACACACACACACACACACACACACACACACACACACACACACACACACACACACACACACACACACACACACACACACACACACACACACACACACACACACACACACACACACACACACACACACACACACACACACACACACACACACATAAAAAACACATACCAACACACCAAGTTGTTTACAATACTTTTCCATGTTTGTTTTATACAGATCAGATGTGGCCACATGCTGCACGCAAACCACCCACACACATATGCGTACTAACTTGTGAGGACCCTACCTCTCCTCAATTCATGCCCAACCTAATCCTGTGTGGCTCGGTGGAAGGCACCAACACTGCCAGGGTTAGGGGTTCGATACCCACTGCACCCCCCCCCCCCATACTGCAAAGATAACACCATTCATGCCATTGTAGAGTGCTTTGAGTAGTACTAAATATATATATATTTTTAAATGCAGTCATTAACCCTTAACATAACCAGTACCCTAACCCTAACCTTAGAATGGCCTACTTTAAAGCGAGAACCGGCGAGAAAATGTCCTCACTTAAATGGATTCCCCCCCATCAATCCATGTGGTTGATTTGGTCCTCACAAAAATAGATGTACAAGAACACACACACTCTGCGTCTCCTCTGTTGAAAGGACCGGAGCCACTTATGCGGTATGACATTTACAGTGGAGTTCTTAGAGTATGACCTCACAGCACACAGTGAAAGGGGGATTTACTGTACAGTCAGAGCGCCACCCTTTGTGTCGGCCCCGGCCAGGTGATAACCATCTATCTCTATTGTCCAGATCGCTGATCTTATGACACCTGGAAACTCCTCCCTTTGGACGGTGTTCTATTTCTTCTCTGCTGACTAAGGCGATGTGTGGGAAAAGGGCCTGGTTGGAAATGGCACACAGATAACCAAAACAAAAGATGACATTTTATTGAAGACCTCTTTTTTTTCTCCTCTCTCTGCCAAAGCTCTGATCTCAGTTCCAACGGGAAGAAGGGAAAGAATTCAAATGAGAAAATATGGACACGCAGTCAATATTGTAGATAAGATAATAGGACGTGGCGTGTGTTGTAGTCGGTGTATATTACAGGAAACCCTACGGTGGATTATTCGCTTTACACTGGCTGCTCGTTTTTGAAAGGACTGAATTAAGAATTCAATGCTTTTTCCATCTGCACACATTGAGCTCGTTAAGAGCCAACATGATCTAAAGATGGTGAGTCATGGTACCGACCTACAGCAGGACTAGTAAAAGGCCCGTCGTCTCGAACCCGACGTCAGTGTAAACAACATGGGCGGAGTCATCCACCCACACACACAGATACAGGGTGCCAAGACAACTATAGCATTTAATGGATGACATGATTAATGGTAAGCAGACTATAATTAGCGCACATCATTGCGTAGGTATTTATGCGGTGCAGAGTATAATAGCACCAGAACCTATCATTCTTAATTATGAATCGACTAACTGAGGCTGTGTATCCCCACTTAGGCATTATATGAATAACATATACAATCGTTATAATGGTCTTGACATGCGCAAATATGTGCTTTTGGGCGATGTTGACGGAGCTATGGCGTGTTCCAGCTCTCATTAAGCCAAGAATATGTCCGCCCACTTTTAGATCAATCGATTAATTTGATTTCATATTTTCATATTGCTGATCTCTGGACATTTAACGTTGTTTGGGTGATACTAAATATGTAATAATGTTTGGGCTAGAAGTGGGCTATATCTAGCCTCGACACAGCCGGATATCGAGAAATTGCGATTAAGATCATCTTAGCACAATATATGGACTTACAGACATATTCTGGGGCTATATGAGGGCTACGACATAACCTCAAGGTTGAAATCGGCGTCTACTGCTTGAACTGGGTTCTAGGCAGCTTCGCTCCAGTCTCACTCACACCTACTGTACAAAATAATAACAATTAAAAAGATTTCACAGGAAATTCACTGTATTATTTTACAGATTAGTTTTGTTTTTCTACTTTAAGTGTAAATGCCATAAAAATACAGTAAATTACTTTTGATACAAATATTAACCATTAAATAAAGGTTGTAATCTGTAAATTGATTTACTAAGAAATTATAATTTTTTTTTTTTTACAGGATTCGTCTTGAATGTTAAATTACATTGAATTATATGTAAAATAATATTAAAATAAAAAGATATTCTGTAAATTTCTTTTCCACTTTATTTTAATTTGGGTATTTTACTGTAATTTGACAGTAAATATTTGGCAACCGTTGCTGCCAGACATTTACATTTTTTGTAAATTTTTTATTTTTTTACAGTTATAGTGTAATAAAACATCAAAACATAATATTGGGAGTTAAGGACGCGCCCCGCCCGCCGGTGGTCACTGGTCGCTGAGCAGAGTGCGGGCCTGCCAGTAGTCTCCATTACACTGTGTGAGAATGTCCTCCAGGATCTCCCTCTCACAGAACAGGAACGCGCCCACCAGCTTCATCACCGCCCAGTCGTAGTCGGGATCCGCTTCTGGAAAACACAGGAATATTCGTGACACAGGGGAAGCCTTTATCTTCATTAAAGGGGGTACTTCACCAAAAAAAATTAAACAATGGCGATTTATTTTGCACATAATCTCACGCAGGTCCGAGAACGGTTCACGGGGAGAGGCATAGCGCACGTTCGTTTAGTTTGACGGTTATTGACAGTGAAGGAGTTTGAATATGGCCACCGGGGTGATATCATCGGGGGAAATGGAATCCTTGTGTTGTGTTAATTACAGCGCCATGAAATGATGTGGATGAAGCTGTAATTTCTGAGCTATAATTAACACAACACCCGAGTGTTTAATGTCGCAGATGACATCACCGGTGGCCATATTAAAACTCATTCACACTCAATAACTGTCAAAACTAAATTCATGTGTGCAAAACTGTTTTTGTTTTTGGATCTATGGGAGATCGTGTGCATGTTCCTTTTGGTGAAGTGCCCCAACCTGTTCCACCCCAGGTGAAATCTGCATAAAATGTATACCTAGGTAAATGGAATATTGTTCCACTTCTACAAGGGCTATTTGCATATTCTTGGTATCTAGGAACATCTATGGACCTCAATGAATGTATTCTCAGTGTCAGAAATATTGTGTCTATTACTAGGCTTGCTTAAATTCTGATGAAACAAAGGAAAATATGAATTATGATTTTTCTTTTCATCTTTGACAGTGAATAAAACCATGATAATAATGACCAAACTTATTTTTTTTTTTTTTTTTTATTGATATTTTCCCCCCTCCATTTTCCTCCGATTTTCTCCCATCCCAATGTTAGTCGTATGCCAATTCCCAGTCCCTTCCTGGTCGCTGCGCACTTACCCCCCACAGTCAGATCATCTGGGAGAGTGGAGGCTACCACGTGCTTCCTCCGACACACGTCCAGCCAATCACCGCTTCTTTTCACCTGGCAGCGCGGATTCTCATCGAGAGGGCGTAGCGTGTGGGAGGACCACACTATCCCCCTCAAGTCCTATCCGCGCTTAGCAGGCGCCCCGACCAAACTGTAGGAGTCGCTGTTTACAACGACCCGGACCCACCCGCCAGCTTCTCCCACCCTCTAATACAGCCAATTGTATTAGTGCAGACGGCCAGCCAAGCTGGTGACAACCCCGGAGCTGTGAGCTGGATTCGAACAGGCGAATCCAGCTCACAGCTCCGGGGTTGGTGACGAACGCAATCTCCGCTCGGCCACCTAACCGCCCAGTGTAATCATTTTGTAACTAATTTCAGATCTAATTATTCCTACATGATTACAATAGTGTGGAGAAACTGACTGCGTTTCAATATTTGTCAAAAACGTTACCTTTTGTAGCTTATTATCGCGAATCATAACAATTATTGATATGATTCATTCAGAACGCCGAACTTTGAACGACCATAGCGGACCACAGGAAGTGTAGTTTTGAGAAATTCCGACGCTGGCAGATAGACCACCGTAACACTTCCGGGATTCTGAAATCAGGGAGGAGATTGCGGGGGGGTCAAATGAATGAATGTGGACGAGAGCCGTGATGTAAGTGGTTGCCGATACGGCTGTGGGGGTGCTAGAGACATGATCGAATAGACGTTTATGCGCCTCGCTCTCCTGAACACGGCGTGACCCATAACTAATCGATCAGAACTAAATCGGCAGAGAAAAAGCCCGTTTTAAAGCACCTATTCCGCATGGACATGCGCAGAGTGCCCATGGAGTCTGGACGACGCGAGATGACGCTCGAATGAATGTGGACTGTTCCATCAGAGGGGGGAGCTTCGATGGTCATGTAAGTGGCTACAGACCGCTGCACTTAAATATAAACATTAGTCTACCTGTAGACTCAATGAGGTAATTGTAGATGTCGCCATAAGACGCGTCTGGCCATTTAGTGGGATCATTTTTTCATTATCCTGTTCGGCTGAAAGGACATTGGCCACCGAAGCTCCCCCCTCTGATAGAACAGTCCACATTCATTCGAGCGTCATCTCGCGTCGTCCAGACTCCATGGGCACTCTGCGCATGTCCATGCGGAATAGGTGCTTTAAAATGGGCTTTTTCTCTGCCGATTTAGTTCTGATCGATTAGTTATGGGTCACGCCGTGTTCAGGAGAGCGAGGCGCATAAACGTCTATTCGATCATGTCTCTAGCACCCCCACAGCCGTATAGGCAACCACTTACATCACGGCTCTCGTCCACATTCATTCATATGCACCCCCCGCAATCTCCTCCCCGATTTCAATGTAACGCGGAAGTGTAGTGGTCTATAGCTGGCGAGGCGCTCTTCAAAATGGCCGCAAAAAAACTACAATTCCCATGGTTCAACATTTCCATTTCCGCTTCCGCGTCAAAAACGCAAGTGAAAAATAAAAACTTAAAATGATATAAACTCACTTTTAACCTATTGCTAAACTATTGCCAACCTAACGTTTTACATTCTACATGTATTTGTGACATAGTAGTGATAATAATACTTGAAAACGTTTGATTTTAAAAACGTTAATTTATTGCATCACTCATAAAAATATTAATATATGATAATGTCAAAAAGGGGTCGGTACCGTCCCCGTGGGGTGGAACAGGTTTTAATGGACAATTTAATATAGTAGCTGGATTTCCACCTATATAGTAGTATATATATTCAGATTCAAATTTTGTATTGCCTATATTCATTGTAACGTATAACCGATAGGGCATGTATACCCTCATCTGCACCTTTGTTTACACTGTTTATTTTTTCTCATACCTTTATATTCAGATCCAATTTGATTGCCTATATTTTTGTCTCTCTACTATTACCCTGCCCATACCTGTACCTCCCCTCCCCCCTGCCCCACGCTGCTACAATGCCTGAATTTCTGATAAGACCACCTGGTGGCTCTTATAGTCCTCTGAGGGGGGGCGACCTGGTGGCTCTTATAGTCCTCTGAGGAGGGGCCACCTGGTGGCTCTTATAGTCCTCTGAGGGGGGGCGACCTGGTGGCTCTTATAGTCCTCTGAGGAGGGGCCACCTGGTGGCTCTTATAGTCCTTTGAGGAGGGGCCACCTGGTGGCTCTTATAGTCCTCTGAGGAGGGGCCACCTGGTGGCTCTTATAGTCCTCTGAGGAGGGGCCACCTGGTGGCTCTTAGGGGCCTTTCTCACTCACCATTCGGGGTCAAATCAGCGGCGGGTCGAAGGGTGTGTCCGTCTGAGTGAGAACACTCCCCCCCGTCCCCGTTCCCCGCTGATTCGTCCCCGGGGGCACTGAACCTGGACCGATGAAATAGGTGGTCTCGGGTGCGGGCCAGTGGGAGCGGGGGGCGTGACACACACAACGTCGTTACTGTAATGCTTTCATGCTTGCTTGAATTTTGGGCAGATAAAACCACACAGCAACAACTGGACAATACCCACAAAAACGATATTTATGGGCAATTTGAGAGCTCAGACCTCAACCAAAAACAAGCATATGGAGCCTCACAGCTCAGTGGATGAAAACATGAAGCCACGTTACACAAAGCACACTTCCCTGGCTCGCATTAGGCCTGGCAATTTTGTTTGCCATTGCTATGTCTATACATTGGTTTCTTGTTCGAATGCATTTATTTCTATTAGACCAGTGGTGCCCAACCAGTCGGCCGTGGTCGACCAGTAGATCAATGACATGCAATATAATTGCCACGAGCGATGGGATAATGTTAGCTGCTGAACAGGCTAAGCTAACTAGCATTAGCTGTTAGCTTAGCGTTTGCCATTGCTATGTCTACTATACTTCTTGTTCGAATACATTTATTTCTATAGACCAGTGGTGTCTCTAATGTTATCTAGCTACTGATAGCTCCCGATATCATCAGTTTGGTGCTGGCTGGCTAACTAACGTGAGCTAACGTTAGCTGCTAGCCACAATGCTATACTGTTATACTAGCATATTCCATTCACGTTAGCATGTAAGCTAACAAAATCTGCGCCGATGAGACTAAACTCCGCTTTTGGTGTTCAATTGTGTTGATGTTAGTTTTGTTTCACCAACAAATGAGAGGCAGAACACAGTGAATGTATCCGTTTTGTTTATTGCACGTTCTTTGCTGAAAAATAAGTGCTACAGTGGCTATACTAGACTAGTATTAACACTCTTCCTGTTAACATTTTCGAGCGTGACATCATCGCCTACGGCAAGCATACACGCTCAAAACGCAAACCGTAAACAGAACCCGGAGCAAACCAAGACTGATGTTGTGTACACAAACTAGAGGGGGGAGAGGGAGGGGGGAAGTTCGCACCCAACCCGGAATGAAGACGGTACGGACCGGAACGGACCGGAATGGTGAGTGAGAAAGCACCCTTATAGTCCTCTGAGGGGGGCCACCTGGTGGCTCTTATAGTCCTCTGAGGGGGGCCACCTGGTGGCTCTTATAGACCTCTGAGGGGGGGCCACCTGGTAGCTCTTATAGACCTCTGAGGGGGGCCACATGGTGGCTCTTATAGTCCTCTGAGGAGGGGCCACCTGGTGGCTCTTATAGTCCTCTGAGGGGGGCCACCTGGTGGCTCTTATAGACCTCTGAGGGGGGCCACCTGGTGGCTCTTATAGACCTCTGAGGTGGGCCACCTGGTGGCTCTTATAGACCTCTGAGGAGGGCCACCTGGTGGCTCTTTCTTTTCCTGTCGCTGCCCAAAGACTCCACCAGCCCCCGAGTATGAGATCATCTGATTCGGAGGCACAGTGATGCACAATAAATGGACTGCATTTATATAGCAGCTTTTATCCGAAGCGATTTATAACTTTTATGTTGCGTTTTTATGTTAAAATAAAAATGTTACTTAGACTTTGTGAAGCACTCTGTTATTTGGCTGCATTGAAAGATGCTATGCAAATAATCTAAGTGCACTTGTACATACATACTGTACACACATACTGTACACATACACTCAGACAAGATGGTCAGATGTACAGAAAGAGATAGAGAGAGAGAGAGGGAGAGGAAATAATAGAGGGGACCTAATGTGCGAGCGGGTGAAAAAGAAAACATGGGTCCTTCCGCCACAGTCGTTCAACTAGCCTGCCAGCCAACTAACCAACCAGCGTGCCAGCCTACCAGCCAACCAACCAACCAACCAACCAACTAGCCTGCCAACCTACCAGCCAACCAACCAACCAACCAGCCTACCAGCCAAACAGCCAACCAGCCTGCCAACCAGCCAACCAACCTGCCAGCCAACCAGCAAACCAGCCTGCCAGCCAACCAACCAACCAGTCTGCCAACCAACCAACCAGCCAACCAACCAACCAACCAACCAACCAACCAACCAACCAACCAACCAACCAACCAACCAACCAACCAACCAACCAACCAACCAGCCAGCCAGCCAGCCAACCAGCCAACCAACCACCCAGCCTGCCAGCCAACCAGCCTGCCAACCAACCAGCCAACCAACCAGCCAACCAGCCAACCAACCAACCAGCCTGCCAGCCAACCAGCCAACCAGCCTGCCAACCAGCCAACCAACCTGCCAGCCAACCAGCAAACCAGCCTGCCAGCCAACCAACCAACCAGTCTGCCAACCAACCAGCCAACCAACCAACCAACCAGCCAGCCAGCCAACCAGCCAACCAACCACCCAGCCTGCCAGCCAACCAGCCTGCCAACCAACCAGCCAACCAACCAGCCAACCAACCAGCCAACCAACCAACCAGCCTGCCTGCCAGCCAACCAGCCTACCAGCCGCTCATGTCAGGCGGTCCTGCCAACGTGTGCCATCCTGCCTCCCTGGCTAACCACACTTCTACCAGACCCTGTCAAAGGAACGGAAGCCTGGTGGTACTCTGGCCCCCGTCCCTA
>NC_140167.1:171782653-171796994 GCF_963971535.1 Notolepis coatsorum
GTCTTGTTTCAGGCCCATTCTGTTCAGTCTTATAGGAGTCAAGTATGTCCTGTGAATATAGTTAAGATTGATTTGTTGATGGTCCGGGTTCCTTGATGTAAGACGGACATTTGCCCATGCTTCTTGCCAATCAAAGTCACTTTCCAGGTCTGGAATATCCCTCCTCCAGACAGTGTCTAGTTGAAGGGTTTCATACGAGGACGTTAGTAATTGATAGTAAAAACCTGATACAAAACCTCCCAATGTTTCTCTTTCATAGAAGAATTTGTGGTATCTGTGGTGTTCAACTGGTATGTCTAATGGAACACTGTGAGACCTCAAACATAGGCGTAACTGTATGTAAAAAAGCCATGTGGACTCGGTGAGGTTAAACTTTGTGCATATTTCTCCATAACTACAAAAGCCCTGGTTATTAAAAATATCCCCTAATGAGTGTATGCCTTGCTCTTCCCATATAGGGAATCTTATAGGACGTTTTTCCATTAAGAGTGCATTGTTATTGAATATGGGAGTGTGATTATGCCATTTTTGAGGGTTAGGATATTTTTTTTGTGTTTCCCGCCATGTTCGGATTGCATGGGTAATTATGGGGCCAAATTTCCACTCACAGTGCTTGATTGGAAGTTTAGTGTGTGCTATGTCCTTCAGTCTCTGTGGGGCTACTATGTTTTCTTCCAATTCTCTCCAAGATACCAAAGCCTGGGGATCAAACCATATTGTCAATGGTCTTAATGTGTAAGCCTTAAAATATTGGAGAAAATCTGGAACTGCCATGCCACCGTCTGCTTTATTTCTCTGTGCGGTGGATCTTTTTATGCGAGGTGGTTTGTTATTCCAAATAAATTTGTATGTGGAGGAGTGTAATCTTTTCCAGTAGCCCTCTGGAGGGGGTAACGGTAGCATTGAGCTGATGAAGTTGATTCTTGGTAGTACATCCATCTTAACTATTGATACCCTTGCCTGTACTGAGTTTTTAAGTTTTGCCCACCTGTCCAGGTCGTCTTTGATTTTGTTCTGTATTTTTGTGTAATTGTGCTTCACCGTTTGTCTTATGGTGGGAAATATTTCCACACCCAAGCATCTAAAATGTTTTACCATGGGTATCGCACCTGGGAGGGTTGTGTCTTTTTTTGCATGGATGTTAAGTGGAAGGAAAGCCGACTTCGGCCAATTTTCAGTAATCTTGTATGGTATTGTGATACTAGTTGGTTCTGTAACATTTGGTTTGTTATACTAGGGCAGGTGTCGGCAACGCGACATGCGGCCGCATGCAGCTCTTCAGCCCCTCTGCAGTGGCTCCATGTAGCTTATTATAAAATTATAATAATATGGCTATTATTAAGAAGAAATTAGGATCGAGGTGATACTGTGAACTGAAATTAAAAAGTATTTATAGCTTACATTATACAACGGCATGCAAATTTCTCGATTCTGATTGGCTGAAACAGTCCATTTACACGTCTTTATTGGCAACAATCCAGGGTCCTGGGCTCAGGACCCGCCCACAACCGAATCACATATCACTCCTGGGCGTGACAATGTCTGATGACCTGTCCTGGGGGGTCAGCATTGCCTCTGCTGTGGGCAAAGCACAGCAGCGCCTTTTCTATCTTAGGAAGCTTAAATGGGCTAAACTCCCACAGGGACTGATGGCCAACTTCTACCACTGCGCAGTAGAGAGTGTACTCACGTACGGACTACTGGTGTGGTTTACTGGCTGCACCAGGGCAGAGAAGGAGGCCCTCCACAGAGTGGTCAAGGCTGCGAGGAGGATCACTGGAGCTAGCCTCCCAGATATCTCCACAGTCTTTACCTCCCGCTGCCTACGGCGTATAAATAACATCTTACTAGACCAGTACCACCCAGCAAACCATCTCTTTCAACTGTTGCCCTCTGGTCGAAGGTACAGATCCATCCAGTCCGGAACCAGCAGACTGACCAACAGCCTCTACCCACGGGCTGTCAGGCTGCTCAACGACGAACATCAACTTGCCCCCCCCCGCATCCCACCCCCGGTGACATAACTCCCACTCCAACATTACAACAATAACTGTGAACCGGACTTGCATTGCTGCACTATACAATACTTCATCCTTTGCAAGTCAACGCCCCCCCCCCCCCCCCCCCCTCCTTCCATCAACTCACTGGACTGAAATATTTATATTTATAAATTTATTTGCACAAGCACTAGATGCACTTGGGACAATGATGGTATGTTATATATTGGGACATTGGGACATTGATACTCTATTATTTTATTACTATATTACTATTATTATTGACATTATTATTTTGCACATGTTATATCTTATGTTGTATGCCAGTGGTGATGTTCCTAACAAATTTCGTTGTACCAACAATGACAAATAAAGATCTATTCTATTCTATTCTACTCCGCCGGCTCACTCCGGGATAAAACAAGATCGCGGACAACAAATGGATATGTTGATAGCGCCATAACGACTAAATATGAAGCGATTCTGTCACTGCGAATGTGTTAGTCCTTTAAACAATGTTGGATGATGTAATTGATGGGTCTTGAGTCATTCTAGAACAAAAGAAAAATCGAGATTTGATTGATTGATTAATTAGCATTTTTTTTTTCAATTTATTTTTCTTTCTCTCTGACTGTCAGCGCTAGCTCTAGTCTCCACCCACCGCCACACACACACACCCCCCCCCCCACACACACACACACACACACACACACACACACACACACACACACACACACACACACACACACACACACACACACACACACACACACACACACTCCTGTCTGCACACTACTGAGAGAGAGCTGGGTGCTGCGCTGTTCTAAGTGAGCATGGCCTATTGAGTTGATTGATTGATTGATTGCTAATTGTATTACTGTACGCTTGGTTTCCAACTGGTTAAGTTTAGGCCCTCTACAGTAGGTTTAAAAAAATAAATAAAAAAATAGGGCGAAGAAAACGTTTTTTTCCTATAGGGCAAAGAAAACGTTTTAATTTGTTTTACCTACTTTCTATAGAAGCATCTAAGAATGAAGTTCTATGGAAAGTAGGTCTGCATTCCCTTAACAATTGTGTGTATTGAGCCGTACTGTATTGTACCCATTCTGCATCTGGTAATAAAATTTTCAATCAATCATTCCAATAATACACAGTTGGATGTGTTAGTTGGTTGGATGCACTTCAAGCTGCTTCCACATGAGGCAACTTCTCTCAATCATTCCAATAATACACAGTTGGATGTGTTAGTTGGTTGGATGCACTTCCGATCTGCTTCCACATGGAGGCAAATTGTCTTTTTTGTAGTTGTGGGAACTACTTTTTCTGGCGGATGGTTTTTTCAATAAATCTTTGATTAATGTGTGTTTATTGTATAGAAATAAGGTTGGATGAATGTGGCAGTTGTATAAAAGCTTTACACCACTTGCAGTCGTGATTTGTGAACAATAAACCATGCCTAGGGGGGTCTAACGACCACCCCTAGGCATGGTTTATTGTTCACAAACCACTCCTGCGCGTGATGTAATGCTTAATTACATATCAACTAAAATATACGTCACACCCGCACCTCTCCCTGCCATCTGCAGGTGGCTAATCATCAGTTTACGACCCCCAAGTAAGCTAACCATGGATAAATCCCCAAAAATAAAAGTCTCTGAGGATTTAATTCAGCGTGGACAGATTAATTAGCTTTCACTACTAACGATGCAGGCTTACCTGTATGCTTGATATTTGGCGAGAAATGAGTGAACAACAAAAAAACGTCACTTGCCACTTAAAAAAATGAAAAGCATGTATTAAAAAAAAAAATATATATATATATATATATATATATATATATATATATATATATATATATATATATATATATATATATATATATATATATATCTAAACACAGTTTTATAAATAAATAAATGTCGACAAAAATGTCCAATAGGCCTAACTAAATAACAGATAGGCCCATAAAACGCTGAAAACAACAAACTGTACTAATGAAGCAACACAAGTATTTTAACTAGAGGTGGGCATAGATTAATTTTTTTAATCTAGATTAATCTATCTGCAATCCTGGGTTTAATCTAGATTAATCTAGATTAAAATGGCTCAAAAAAGAAAAGAAAAAACCTGCCGAAGGCATTCAAAATATGTGTGTTCTACCCAAATAATGACCAGAAGTAAGTCCTTACTTTTTCTTTCCTCCTTATGTTTCTCAGGCCAGGTGGCCCATTACACCATGAGCCCATCTCCCGTTTCCAAAATGCATTACAGACTGTTTGAAAAAGCTGTTTTGCTATGATAATTGGTAATGAAATATCAAAATAATGTTCAATAAGATGTACTTGTGTTTAATAAGTTGTTTTATTCAGAAGTTAACACAAATACATAATATTACCAGTACAGTACAGTATCTAGCACACTCTCAGGAGCAAAACAGAAAGAATCATTTGCTCAGTTGCTCAGTGGCCAATGGTGTCAACTGTGGTTGTACTGGGCAGCTCCCAGGTGTGAATGGAAAAGAACATCCGTGCTCAGCGAACCTACCCTGGGTAAATAAAGGTAGAAAAAAAAATGTAAAAAAAAAAAAAAAAACATTTTTTTTTAATTTTTTTTAAGATTAATGCGTTAATTATATTATCGCGCGGTACTAGTATAGCGTTAACGCAGCACGTTAACGCCGTTAACGGCCCAGCTCTAATTGTAACGTATTCGGGCCGACGTGCCCGTGGGCGGAACGCACAAAGTCACGGCACTTTGCGAGCGTCTAGCGGCTTAAGGCTGCTTTTTCGCTCAACTGTTTGAAAGATCTATTTGTTGCCGTTTGAACGCCACCTCACTCGACCAAACCCGTGCCTTGGTTCTCGAGTTACATGACAATTATGTCAGGCGAGCGTGTTTTTACGTGCGTACATCAGATGACCACTCCGGACTCCCGACGCTCCAGAACTGCCAATCATCCCCTGATGGCAAAAATTATTGGTCAGCGTTGTAGCCAATTCTCCACTTGCACAAATTGAAAGTAGGCACTTCCGGCTGACTTCCGGTTGCCAATAGTACTTCCTGTCCCATCCAAATACATTGGTTTTAGCTACTTTTCTCCCCTTATTTAAACAACTTTGTCGGCACAGAGAGGCAATGAAACGTTTGTATTATTATAGTATAGAATGTATTTAATAAGCAAACGTTTGTCAGCAGGGTTTTTGGGCTGTATTTCATGTAAAAACGTTTACTGTTAGTTTCCTTGCTCAGCCAGCATTAGCCTTCATTAGCTAACAGAAGCTAGTGGTTAAACAGGCCGGATTAGCTTTGAGCTAACTATCTTTCCCGACCCATGTATTCATTCCATTCTAAACATAACGTTAGTTTACAAAACATGACCTGTCTATATAACGTTGAGGAACAAATTATAAGTGTGTGGGTGTGTGTTTTGGTGAACATTGGACTGCAAACAGAAAATGCATCACAGTTAGACACTAGCTACTGTTAGCTGCCCTTCCGGATTAGCTTTGAGCTAACTATCTTTCCCGACCCATGTATTCATTCCATTCTAAACATAACGTCAGTTTACAAAACATGACCTGTCTATATAACGTTGAGGAACAAATTATAAGTGTGTGGGTGTGTGTTTTGGTGAACATTGGACTGCAAACAGAAAATGCATCACAGTTAGACAGTAGCTACTGTTAGCTGCCCTTCCGGATTAGCTTTGAGCTAACTATCTTTCCCGACCCATGTATTCATTCCATTCTAAACATAACGTCAGTTTACAAAACATGACCTGTCTATATAACGTTGAGGAACAAATTATAAGTGTGTGGGTGTGTGTTTTGGTGAACATTGGACTGCAAACAGAAAATGCATCACAGTTAGACAGTAGCTACTGTTAGCTGCCCTTCCGGATTAGCTTTGAGCTAACTATCTTTCCCGACCCATGTATTCATTCCATTCTAAACATAACGTCAGTTTACAAAACATGACCTGTCTATATAACGTTGAGGAACGTTATCTCCCGGGACGAGTAGCCACGTTAGTTAGCCAACAACCAGCCAGGCAGCGCCGTTATCTCCCGGGACGAGTAGCCACGTTAGTTGTTGATCTGCTGGAGCCAGCTAACGTTAGGTTGGCTCCAGCAGCTTGTCGATCTGCTGGAGCCAGCTAACGTTAGGTTGCTGAGGCTATTAGCACATCGACAAGCTGCTGGAGCTCCCGATGCTGGTTGAAGTGGAGCTAGGTAGCCAGCAGGCTAAATGCTCCCGACGACATCGACAAGCTGCTGGAGCCAGCTAACGTTAGCTTGACTGGTTGCTGGCTAACTAACGTGGCTACTCGTCCCGGGAGACAACGGCGCTGCCTGGCTGGTTGTTGGCTAACTAACGTGGCTACTCGTCCCGGGAGATAACGTTCCTCAACGTTATATAGACAGGTCATGTTTTGTAAACTGACGTTATGTTTAGAATGGAATGAATACATGGGTCGGGAAAGATAGTTAGCTCAAAGCTAATCCGGAAGCGTGTAGCTTTATGCCAAGCAAGCAGTGCAAAAATTTACCTTAGTGGCATGCAGTAATGCGCCTTTCATTTTCCGCCGCCCAGCGCCCAGGTCGCGCGGAAATAGGCTGTCTATTGCCATTCTCTTTGACAAACTCTAACCTTAACCAGCTCCTTAACAACGCCTAAACTTAACCGTTCTAACCTTAACCAACTCCGAAACCATGCCTAACCTTAACCATAGAAATTATATTGCCATTCTCTTTGACAAACTCTAACCTTAACCAGCTCCTTAACAGCGCCTAAACTTAACCGTTCTAACCTTAACCAACTCCGAAACAATGCCTAACCTTAACCTTAACCTTAACCATGCCTAACCTTAACCGGCGAAATAACCTTAACCGGCGAAATAATACACGTTAAAAAAAAATCACGTTAAAAAATATTTTCGATGGGATTCGAACTCGCCAGCAAACAAGCCATAGGATCCACAGCCATGTGTCCTTGCCAATTGAGCTATTGGTAGATACTGAATAAGGGGCGGTGACTTATATATATTGAGCTCCGCTCAAGGCGGGATCTCATGCGCATGCGCGGGCACCTCGCGCGAGCACGCCGGCGCACGCACGCACCTGAGCGAGCACGCCGCCGCCGGTGCACGCACGGTAGCATTTGTCTGAAAAGAAGGGCGCTTTACCGCACTAGCGTGCGGTGACGAATGCGGAAGCATTTTTGCACTGCTTGCTTGGCATTAACGTACAGGCAATCCGGAAGGGCAGCTAACAGTAGCTACTGTCTAACTGTGATGCATTTTCTGTTTGCAGTCCAATGTTCACCAAAACACACACCCACACACTTATAATTTGTTCCTCAACGTTATATAGACAGGTCATGTTTTGTAAACTGACGTTATGTTTAGAATGGAATGAATACATGGGTCGGGAAAGATAGTTAGCTCAAAGCTAATCCGGAAGGGCAGCTAACAGTAGCTACTGTCTAACTGTGATGCATTTTCTGTTTGCAGTCCAATGTTCACCAAAACACACACCCACACACTTATAATTTGTTCCTCAACGTTATATAGACAGGTCATGTTTTGTAAACTGACGTTATGTTTAGAATGGAATGAATACATGGGTCGGGAAAGATAGTTAGCTCAAAGCTAATCCGGAAGGGCAGCTAACAGTAGCTACTGTCTAACTGTGATGCATTTTCTGTTTGCAGTCCAATGTTCACCAAAACATACACCCACACACTTATAATTTGTTCCTCAACGTTATATAGACAGGTCATGTTTTGTAAACTGATGTTATGTTTAGAATGAAATGAATACATGGGTCGGGAAAGATAGTTAGCTCAAAGCTAATCCGGAAGGGCAGCTAACAGTAGCTACTGTCTAACTGTGATGCATTTTCTGTTTGCAGTCCAATGTTCACCAAAACACACACCCACACACTTATAATTTGTTCCTCAACGTTATATAGACAGGTCATGTTTTGTAAACTAACGTTATGTTTAGAATGGAATGAATACATGGGTCGGGAAAGATAGTTAGCTCAAAGCTAATCCGGCCTGTTTAACCACTAGCTTCTGTTAGCTAATGAAGGCTAATGCTGGCTGAGCAAGGAAACTAACAGTAAACGTTTTTACATGAAATACAGCCCAAAAACCCTGCTGACAAACGTTTGCTTATTAAATACATTCTATACTATAATAATACAAACGTTTCATTGCCTCTCTGTGCCGACAAAGTTGTTTAAATAAGGGGAGAAAAGTAGCTAAAACCAATGTATTTGGATGGGACAGGAAGTACTATTGGCAACCGGAAGTCAGCCGGAAGTGCCTACTTTCAATTTGTGCAAGTGGAGAATGAGAGAACCTTTCCAATGATACCCCACGTGGGGGGTGCGAATAAGGTATCTAGGTGAAAGTTGATGAGCGAAAACCATAAGTGAATCATACTTGAGAATGAATGGCCATGGATGAGGAAATTAATTTTGGCGCACAGTTTACCCGGATCTCTCTCAAAGACCCATTTCTGAACGGACTTTTATCAAATTTGGACGTACTACATAAGACTTCAGGCTATGGACCAGCTTATACCTATTTGCAACCACTACAGAATCTTCATTTTAAAAGTAAATTTTTTTTGTGGCTCCAGATGAATTACATTTTTCATGCAGGAGGGGGCAAAATTGGCTCTTTTGATAGTAAAGGTTGCCGACCCCTGTACTAGGGCAAGACTGTGGTCTCATGACAACTCTTAAGATGCACCATGCCAGGGCAGGTCTCCGGGCTTCGCTCCCTCTCTCCACCTGCACTCTGCCCCTGTAGTCGGTCCAGGAAGGCTGAGTTCACCCTGTAAAGACATCAGGAATGGCTACTTTAGTTTCCATGTTTTCTATTATTCCCAACAGTATAATTCTGACTTTTCTTTTCTAAAGGAGATGGAGAAGGGTCAATATCAATATATTAACCTCCCAGAGTACATTATGAGACAGGGTGGAAAGTGGTTCAGGAGGTAGTCCGGGCGTCTGGTAATCGGAAGGTTCTCCCAAGCAGTGTGTTAAAGTGTCCTTGAGCAAGACACTTAACCCCTAATTGCTCCCGATGAGCACCTTGCTTGGTTGCCTCCGCCGTCGGTGTGTGAATGTGTGAGTGAATTGGTGAATATGAGGAACAAAATTGTAAAGCGCTTTGGATAAAAGCTGCTATATAAATGCACAATTTACCATTTACTCACACTCAGGAAAAAGAAAAACACATCTTTAAGAGATTTATTAGCTCAAAGATCTGCTGGTGCACTAGTGCAGGGGTTCCCAAAGTGGGGGTCGCGATATAAAAAAATATATATATATATCCAAAAAAGAATATATATATTTTTTTTATGCAGTCAGGCCACTGAACTTAGAAGCAGGCCAGGCCAGTGTTTCTAGTTGCAGCAGCGCAATAGTTAGATAACCTAGGTGAGGAACAACCAGGAGATCACTGCAACTCACACAAGTTGGAGAACTATCTCTCTCTCTCTTGCTCTCACACACACACAAAGGGAGCCGCATGTGATTGGTGGAGGCGGGACCCTTACAAAAAACTGTTGTTGCTAATCATTGACACATGCTAGCCTGTAATAATCCCCCCCAGAAAAATCTACTTTGCATTTGATATATTGCAAATATATGCCATCACACACACTGGCATTTAAAGGGTTAGAATTATCAAATTAATATGTGGTGTTATGATCGGGGCTGAAGTTGAATAAAAGATTGTATTTTTTTCAATCTGACATTACAAAAAAACAGAAAATCCATCAAAATCAGTGTTGTTGCTAATCATAATTATGCTAGCCTGTTTTTTAACAATAATTTGTGATGCCATCACAAACACTGGCATTTAAAGGGTACAAATAAAAAAATTCCTGTACCAGAATGCAGGAAATGAAGTCTTTGTAACAAAAGAATTCCTGTGGGGGACCCCCAGACCCCCTGCTTAAAAAGTGGCCTGACTGGGGCTATATTTTGCACTATATTTCTTGGCCTGAATGATTTCCCCAGTCCGGCCCTGGTTAAAAGCCTCCAATGCTTATTAGTGTGTGTGTGTGCGTTTGAACGTTTGCATGTTTCAACCATACATTTCCATTTATTAAAAAGAAAAAAAAATATATACATATATTAAAAAAAAAACAAAAAAAAACAGATAACAGTCCCTATAAGACAAGCTAATGCTATTGCTATTTTTTCATCTACATCATTTCATGGTGCTGTAATTAACACAACACAAGGATTCAATGTAACCGATGACATCACTGGTGGCTATATTCAAACTCCTTTACTCCCAATAACTGTCAAACTGAATGAATGGGTGCATAACTGTGCATTATGTGCAAAATAAATCAACATTGTTTTTTGGTGAAGTGCCCCTTTAAAGAGATTTAAAGAGATGTATTTATTTTCACAATTAGTGCAGGTTCGTTAGATATCTGCATCTTGGAGAAGTGCAGATATCACAGTTGAGAGTTCATGCCGGAGTTTCCCAGTTGACTTGCAAATTCCGACTTTTATTATTTACCGTCAGTCTTTTCTTGAGAACCAATGCCCCCATGATTAATGGACTAATTATATGGTCAGATGCAAAACAATCCGTTGGTACAAAGTTGAAAATCTTGCCACATACCGCCTTTGGTCAAGCTGAACTTCTCTCCTCCTCTCCTCTCTCTGTTTCTCCTCCAAGGCTTCACTCTGAGCAAACAAGTTAATTAGTGCAATCAATCAGCTTTTCTGAATCAAGGACAAAAACTAAGCTAATCAAAGGAGAAGTGTGCCTAATACTCAGAAGTCAAGGTGGTTGCGAAGGTTGCGGCGAGCCGAAGATATAGCCATTTGTAGAGGCTATATCTATCATAGAGGTTCGGCGGTGTACTGTGTGGTGGAACCGCACTTTATGTTGTAGACGGATATTCATGATCAATATAGGTTTGCCCTCACCTGCCGGCTCCGGCGTGGGAATGTTATAAACTTTGGACCTGTACTGTAGATAAGACTTCAGGCTATGGAACCGTGGTGTTTTCCAGCTCCTACCTCTATGCTGGAACTTAAAAACAGGCATCTGGCAACCACTAAACAGAAATGGGAGTACACACAACTTCTACTTCAGTGTGTTCAAACCTCTGTTACTCTATTTCATTAGCGCTCAAAGTGATTTTGTCTTTATTGTGTTAGAAACTTCAGAATGTCACCTTTCAAAAGAGACCAGACTCATGCATGTGCTATAAGTATAAAGTATAAAGTTAAGCTTTGCAAAAAAGATATGCAGTCGTCAAAAACTAAAGCAAAAATGGCCCAATTTTTGCCCGATGCTTATCTGGTTAATAGTGAAAACATACAAGGTAGGTAATCAGAGGAGCTCAGAGGAGTGCTCTCGTCACAGGCTCTGGATGAACACTGAGCTCACAAGTAGAGAGGGGCTGTGGCCACTTGGTTCTCACCAAGGTATGAGATTTCGGGCGACCAAAAGGGATTCCTCAACCACTGACATGGAAATATGTCGGTCTAGCTCCCAGGCGCTAAATATCGACGACAACCGACGCATATCTCGGCCTTTACAGTACAAGGCGATATGCCCTTGGGAATGGGGGAAAAAAATCTGAAATCTGTGTGTTATCTATCAGTAGTGGTTATTGTACTGGTTATCAGTGACTATGGTAAACATTTAACTGAGCCACGGGACCGATCTGATCAAAGCTCTCAATGAAACTATACCATAATTGGGGAAACTCCAGTCTAAAACATACGTGACTCATAACGCGATTCCTTTGATCTCGTGGACCGTTCCGTCTTGATTTGTGAGAGCAACAAGGCACTCCCAACGCTGGAACCGAGAGAGAGAGTCAAGGCTCCCTGCATGATGTCACCCAGAGACGAAGGCTGGAGCTACTCCATTGGCAGGGAACTCGAGACTCACGAGCATTTCTGGCACCGTGTGGACACAGTGTGATCTTGTAATTATAACGTTGCGTCTGGGATCAAATATTGAGCTTTATTGAGTTTTCACATCCTAGGGCGTCTGGGTAGTGTTAAGAGGGCAGAGGCACCGCAGAGGCCACGGGTTCAGTTCCCGGGTACTTCCGACTTGGGTCGGGCGTTCCAGCGAAAAAACACAACCGGCAGTGTTTGCGGGTGGGAAGGTGCTATGCTTGCTCATTATGCTAATTAGCGTTAGCGGTCACGTTGGCGAGAGATTATCCGAGTCGTCTGCCAACTAAAGGAATGTCAACACACGTTATTATTGACGACTGCTGTGACCGATACTTCTGGTCACTTTCCCTAATTATTAACCGCTTCAGATGCATTTTGCTATGTATTCAAAAAAATCCATTCATCACGATTAACATGGAATTTGGGAATCTATGGAACCCGTTGTAGTGACTGGCTGATCCTTACGTGAGTTTGCTCAAACAGAGTAAATTTTGCATTTTACTAGGATGCCCCTCTAGCTCATGGACTCCAACAGTCCTTAAAGCTTGAGATTCTCCCCTCTGTTGCAGAGTTTAAAACCTTTGTCAGTCAAGTTGTACGTGTTTGAATTGATTTGTTATCCATGCTTTTTGCCTCGTCTTGTTGTCTCTCTGTTATGATTTCATATGCTGTGTGATTTGATATGCTTCTTTGTTTATTTTCTTATTTCTCTATGGAAACTCGCCGTAACTGTAAATGAGGGAAACCTCAGTTGCCTCTCGAGTTTAAATAAAGGTTTGAAAGGAAACGTAAGCCTATTGACGTGTGATTAACGCATTTTTTTTTTATAGATCGACACTTCACCCAGGTTCTGGGGTGATTCCAACAAGCTAGTCACAAGCCGCCTAACCTTCCCAGGAACGGCCGGAATTCAGCTTCAACCGCAAACACACTGAGGCTCATTCCCTTCTTCACCTTCATCCTCTGCTCATCCCTCATCAGCTGCAGGGCTGCGTTCTCCTCTTCCCTGTGCGCCTCCTTGTACTCCTGCGCTCGGAGCTGTGGTGGGGGGTGAAGGAGAGGGCAACGGCCTTTTAGAGTGGAACAAGCAGCCTCCGCTTTCTCCTTCTCTCTCTCTCCTTACCTCTCTCTCTCGCTCTCTCTCCTTAACTCTCTCTCTCGCTCTATATCCTCTCTCTCTCGCTCTCTCTCCTTCTCTCTCTCTTGCTCTATCTCCTTTTCTCTCTCTCCCTCTTGCTCTTTCTCCTTCTCTCTCGCTCTTTCTCCTCTCTCACTTTCTCCTTCTCTATCTCTCTCTCCTCTTCTCTTTGTCTCGCTTTCTCCTTCTCTTTCTCTCTCGCTTTCTCCTTCTCTCATGCTCTATCCCTCTCTCTCTTTCCCTCTCTCTTTACCTGTCTCAGGAGTGAGCTGTGAGGCAGGGTTGGGGTTGTTTGGGATGACCTGAGAGCAGGGAGGTTCGGTGCAGGCCCACCTGCCCTCTGCTTAGTGTACAAGCTTCCACACACATACGCACGTACACACACACACAGACACGCAAGCACACACACACACACACACACACACACACACACACACACACACACACACACACACACACACACACACACACACACACACACACACACACACACACACACACACACACACACACACACACGCACACACACACACACACACACAAACATAGGATGTGAGGGGAGATTAATGTGCCTTGTGGAACCCTCTCTGCCAGAACAACAGATCCCAGAGTCCCAGTCAAAACCACATCAAGACGTCCGTCTCTCACTGCTCCGCGCCTCAAGGCTTTCATCCCCCGCCCTGTGACGTTTGGCGGGGAGAACTGTGTTACTGCAGCTAGGGAGCTCCTTCAGAGGAGCGCGCGATAATATGTAAGAGAGGAGGGGAGGAGGAGGAGAGGAGGAGGAGGGGAGGGGGGAGGGGAGGGGGAGAGGAGGAGAGGAGGGGAGGAGGAGGGGAGGGGGGAGGAGGAGGGAGGAGGGAGGAGGGGAGGAGGGGAGGGGGAGGAGGGGGGAGAGGAGGAGAGGAGGGAGGAGGGGGAGGGGAGGGAGGGGAGGAGGAGGGAGGAGAGGAGGGGAGGAGGGAGGAGAGGAGGAGAGGAGGAGGAGGGGAGGGAGGAGGGAGGGAGGAGGGGAGGAGAGGAGGAGGGGAAGAGGAGGAGGAGAGGAGGGGAGGAGGGAGGAGGGGGAGGAGGAGGGGAGGAGGAGGAGGGAGGAGAGGAGAGGAGAGAGGAGGGGAGGAGGGAGGGGAGGAGAGGAGGGCGGAGGGGGAGGAGGAGGAGGGAGGAGGAGGGAGGAGGAGGGGAGAGGAGGAGGAGGAGAGGAGGAGGAGGGGGGGAGGAGGAGGGGAGGAGGAGGAGGGGAGGAGA
>NC_140167.1:171797194-171964946 GCF_963971535.1 Notolepis coatsorum
CGACCGCGGCCGGCGGAGGGAGAGCGTGGCCTGAACCAACGCTGCGTCAAGACCCGATGCCGCTGAATCGTCTTGTGACATTCGAAACGATTGTTTTGAAAACACCGGTGACGGTTCATAGGATTTCACTTGACCGTCTAGCAGCAGGAGCTAAAGCCTTCTTTGAGTAATAAACATCACTCACTTACTTCTCCATCACGATAAAATGCAGATGATCACAGTTATACCATTGATCACCAATGATCACCAATTGTACCAATTATAGCGTATATATATATGTATACAACGGCATGCAAATTTCTCGATTCTGATTGGCTGAAACAGTCCATTTACACGTATGTATTGCGACAGTCCACGCTTGCTGGCCCAGGACCCGCCCACAACCGAATCACATCACATCAATCCGCCGGATCACAAGAAGGTGGACAATAATCTTTACAAATGGATATGTTGATAGCGACTAAACAACTAAATATCAAGCGATTCTGTTCACAGCGAATGTCTTAGTCGTTTAAACAATGTTGGATGATGTAATTGATGGGTCTTGAATCATTCTGTAACAAAAGAAAAATCGCGGATTGATTGATTGATTAATTTTCAAATTTTTTTCAATTTTTTTTCCGTTCGACTGTCAGCGCTCGCTCTAGTCTCCACCCACCGCCCCCCCCCCCCCCCCCCACACACACACACACACACACACACGCACACACACGCACACACACACACACACTCTGCCTGCAACGCGGGGGATAGTCAGACTGAGAGAGAGCTGGGTGCTGCGCTGTTCTAAGTGAGCATGGCCTATTGAGTTGATTGATTGATTGATTGCTAATTTTATTACTGTACGCTTGGTTTCCAACTGGTTAAGTTTAGGCCCTCTACAGTAGGTTTAAAAAAATAAATAAAAGAATAGGGCGAAGAAAACATTTTTTTCCTATAGGGCAAAGAAAACCTTTTAATTTGTTTTACCTACTTTCTATAGAAGCATCTAAGAATGAAGTTCTATGGAAAGTAGGTCTGCATTCCCTTAACAATTGTGTGTATTGAGCCGTACTGTATTGTACCCATTCTGCATCTGGTAAATGGTAATAAAATGTTCAATCAATCATTCCAATAATACACAGTTGGATGTGTTAGTTGGTTGGATGCACTTCAAGCTGCTTCCACATGAGGCAACTTCTCTCAATCATTCCAATAATACACGGTTGGATGTGTTAGTTGGTTGGATGCACTTCCGATCTGCTTCCACATGGAGGCAAATTGTCTTTTTTGTAGTTGTGGGAACTACTTTTTCTGGCGGATGGTTTTTTCAATAAATCTTCGATTAATGTGTGTTTATTGTATAGAAATAAGGTTGGATGAATGTGGCAGTTGTATAAAAGCTTTACACCACTTGCAGTCGTGATTTGTGAACAATAAACCATGCCTAGGGGGGTCTAACGACCACCCCTAGGCATGGTTTATTGTTCACAAACCACTCCTGCGCGTGATGTAATGCTTAAATATATATATATATATTTGAATAAGATTCACATTTTATTTCCTCACAAAGGCTGTTTTCACATAACATGCATCAATCTGAAATCCCCCCCTGCCCTCCCTCTCCTGTCTCCCCCTCTCCTGCCCTCCCTCTCTTGTCTCCCCCTGCCCTCCCTCTCCTGTCTCCCCCCACCTGTCTCCCCCCCTGCCCTCCCTCTCCTGTCTCCCCCTCACCTGCCCTCCCTCTCCTGTCTCCCCCTCACCTGCCCTCCCTCTCCTGTCTCCCCCTCACCTGCCCTCCCTCACCTGCCCTCCCTCTCCTGTCTCTCCCTCACCTGCCCTCCCTCTCCTGTCTCCCCCTCACCTGCCCTCCCTCTCCTGTCTCTCCCTCATCTGCCCTCCCTCTCCTGTCTCCCTCTCCTGTCTCCCCCTCTCATGTCTCCCTCTCCTGTCTCCTCCTCTCCTGTCTCCCTCTCCTGTCTCCCCCTCACTTGCCCTCCCTCTCCTGTCTCCCCCTCTCCTGCCCTCCCTCTCCTGTCTCCCCCTCACCTGCCCCCCCTCTCCTGTCTCCCTCCCCTGCCCTCCCTCACCTGTCTCCCCCTCACCTGCCCTCCCTCTCCTGTCTCCCCTCACCTGCCCTCCCTCTCCTGCCCTCCCTCTCCTGTCTCCCCCTCACTTGCCCTCCCTCTCCTGTCTCCCCCTCTCCTGCCCTCCCTCTCCTGTCTCCCCCTCTCCTGCTGCCCTCCCTCTCCTGTCTCCCCTCACCTGCCCTCCCTCTCCTGTCTCCCCCTCTCCTGCCCTCCCTCTCCTGTCTCCCCCTCTCCTGCCCTCCCTCTCCTGTCTCCCCCTCACCTGCCCTCCCTCTCCTGTCTCCCCCTCTCCTGTCTCCCCCTCTCCTGCCCTCCCTCTCCTGGCTCCCCCTCACCTGTCTCCCCCCCACCTGCCCTCCCTCACCTGTCTGCATCTGATACCATCTGTTTGTTCATTCATTTTCACAACAAGTCGCCAAAAGAAAACACTCTCTCTCTCCTCTCTATGTCTCTCCCTCCCTCTCTATGTCTCTCCCTCTCTCTCTCTCCTTTTAATAGGTCAGCGCAGGATCAGATATTTGACAATCATCCTTTATGTAAAAAGGCTACGTGGAAAATGGGTGTAATCTGATCCCAGATCTACGAGTGAGGGGGGGGGAACACACACACACACACACACACACGACAATACCACACAGTGACAGTACCACGGGCCAAGAGAACCTGATCCAGGGTCTGACCTGAGTTGATCCTGTCTCCTCCCCAGAGCGTCCTGACATCTCCTCTCCTCCAGCCTGTCAGCCTGAAACACAGCACAGCTCATCAGTCACGCGGGGGGGGGGGGGGGGCTGTGCAGACGTCACCCGTCCTACAAGACCACGGCGTTCTTCATGACATGCCTCCGTGAGTTAGAGTGCTGCTCTACTGGCACTGAAACAACTTGGCTTCCCGAGATGCAGCACCGTGTGGACTAGCTCTGTTTTGAATCCTTTGTGTTTGTGTAAAACATGTATAAATAACATTCTCCTACATGTCATGTTCTTATGTTAGCTTATGTTTGTATGTTGCTGTCTGGGGTAATGGATAATTAATAATGGTAACTAACTGTGAACCTTTTTTATAAATCATTGTCAGTGTGTCATTCTGTCACTCACTGAAAATAATCATAAAAAATATATGATGAAAAAATATAAAGGTTACATATTTAATAAATAAATGTAAAAATAACATTGTATATGCATACAACATCATATATGCACATACAACATCATATATGCACATACAACATCATATATACACTGATATATATATACAAGATCACTGAGCTGACTACACTGTGATCTTGCTGAGTAAAGTAAGTTAGTACCCAATCCATTGTATATTTTGGTAATTGTTTGTTCTCTGAATCAATCAGGCTCTGTTCACCCCATAGGGTTTGACTTGAGCAGCATGTGCTAATTAGTCCAATCACTCAGAGTCAAGGCCTGTGTTAAATACAGCTGCCTGTAGCTCACTTTGCTCTAAGCTGAGCTGACTACACTGTGATCTTGCTGAGTAAAGTAAGTTAGTACCCAATCCATTGTATATTTTGGTAATTGTTTGTTCTCTGAATCAATCAGGCTCTGTTCACCCCATAGGGGTTGACTTGAGCAGCCTGTGCTAATTAGTCCAATCACTCAGAGTCAAGGCCTGTGTTAAATACAGCTGCCTGTAGCTCACTTTGCTCTAAGCTGAGCTGACTACACTGTGATCTTGCTGAGTAAAGTAAGTTAGTACCCAATCCATTGTATATTTTGGTAATTGTTTGTTCTCTGAATCAATCAGGCTCTGTTCACCCCATAGGGTTTGACTTGAGCAGCCTGTGCTAATTAGTCCAATCACTCAGAGTCAAGGCCTGTGTTAAATACAGCTGCCTGTAGCTCACTTTGCTCTAAGCTGAGCTGACTACACTGTGATCTTGCTGAGTAAAGTAAGTTAGTACCCAATCCATTGTATATTTTGGTAATTGTTTGTTCTCTGAAACAATCAGGCTCTGTTCACCCCATAGGGGTTGACTTGAGCAGCCTGTGCTAATTAGTCCAATCACTCAGAGTCAAGGCCTGTGTTAAATACAGCTGCCTGTAGCTCACTTTGCTCTAAGCTGAGCTGACTACACTGTGATCTTGCTGAGTAAAGTAAGTTAGTACCCAATCCATTGTATATTTTGGTAATTGTTTGTTCTCTGAATCAATCAGGCTCTGTTCACCCCATAGGGTTTGACTTGAGCAGCCTGTGCTAATTAGTCCAATCAGTCAGAGACCAGCCCCCTACAGGTGTGGGACAATATTCATTAGGGATTTAAGTGTAGTCTATCCAAGCGCCAGCAGAGCGCCGGCGACCGACTAAGACAGACAAAGACTTGGAGTTTTCCTGCTGGAGTTTTCAGAGGAGGCAACCGAGTGCATTAGAGTATCTACTGCCCCTCACTTGCCCTCCTCCAGCAGGCCACTCTTTTGTACCTGCATTTTCTGGTGTTGCCTTGTTAGCTTGTCAACAAACTCGACCTACTGGTTTTAGCTCTTTAGCTAAACCTTCAATCGGCTTCATACACATAGCCTTTAGCAGTTGATCCATAGTACTTCGTATTTTTATTTGTTCCTGCTCTACCTGGTGTAAGCATGGCTCTGTGTTCTGTCTGTCCCTCTCTCCTAGAAAGGTTAACTCGGTTAGAGAGTCGTGTCCTTGAACTTGAGTCAGGAAAACAGTCAGCTTTAGACGTCTCGGACACTATAGGCTTTTCTAAGGAGCCTCTAGCGAGGTCTTCTTGTCTGGAGAGTCCCAGACATAGTGCTCAGGACAAGGTCTTTGCGCCCATTACGGAGCGGCAGTGTAACCGCTCGGCCTCGGCCTCAACAGCACCTGCTCCGCAACATGATTTTACACGTGTTGCGGGTTCCGGTCCCAGTACGCAGCGGCCTCCACTGAAACCCTGTCTTCCTGTCTTCCATCACCCGGCATATTAAGCTAGGCAAGCCAGCCGAGATCAAATGTTTTGGGGGAGCCAGATCTACCGACTTTGAAGCCAACCTGAGATTTCTGGCGAATAGCATAGTCAAGGGAAAAGGTAACCCACATATCACACCCACTGAAGATAAATTCGACCATATTGTTATACACGTCGGAAATAATGACTGTAGGATGAAAGTCTCTGAGGTCACAAAGATCAACATAGTTAGGCTTTCTGACCTCGCCAGAAAGATGAGTCGGCATCGAGTAATCTTCTCTGGCCCCCTGCCTGTAAACCGGCATGAATGAATGAAAACTTTATTTAACAGATTGCAGAATGGGTACAATACAGTACGGCTCAATACATACAATTGTTAAGGGGATGCAGACCTGAGAAAGACGTTTGTCTTGTTTCCATCAGGGTCCCCCATTTTCAATTCATATAGACATTTATGACATACACAACATACATGACATTTATGGCATAGGGACATATAGGTATTTAGTACTGATACATTTGTGACATAGGCGGTATTCAAATATACAGTACTGTTACCCCTAGATCCTGACAGAGTATATACATATGATGGGGAGGGGACTGTACATTAGGAGGGGGTGGGTGGGTGGGAGGGAAATATACATACGGCGGGGAGGGAATATATACATGCGGTGGGGAGGAGACTGTCTATTAGGAGGTGGTGGGGGTTTTGGGCATTTACGGTGGCCAGTTTCGAATTGCAGCCTCCCGTAGGTGCTCTTTAAGGGCGGTTTTGAATGTGGGCAGGGATTCACATTCCTTTACAGCTTTGGGTAGGGCGTTCCACATTGTTGTGGCATAATTGCGAAACGTGTTTAGTCCCTTGTTTGAGCCGAATCTGGGTTTAACATGATTTGTTGAGCTTCTTCTGGTGTAGTGGTTGTGGTATTCACTGACCTTTGGGAAGTATTTTGACATGTACATGGGCACCCCGGTCGTATAGTGTATCTTGTAGACCAGGCCCATTGCAAGTTGCTGTACTCTGTCGTCTACTCTAAGCCATCCTAGGTTGGCAAAGTGGGCAGGGGTGAGGTGGGTTCTGGGGTTCAGGTCAAGTAGTAGTCTGACCAGTTTGTTTTGTGATGTTTGTAATTTTGTTTTAAGCGCCTTTGAGGTGCTTTGGTACCATGAGGTGCACGCATAGTCATAGTACCCTTGAATGAGTGCTCCTGCCAGAGTCTTCAGGGTATTCTTGTTTACCAGAGAGGAGATCCGGTACAAGAATCTAGTTCGTTGGTTGACTTTTTTTATTACATTGGATGCCATTTTGTCACAGGAAAGATTTGCCTCTAGGATGGAACCCAGGTAGGTAATTTCGTCTTTCCTTGTGACAATATTGTCACCCACTGTAACTAAGAAGCCGTCGGTCTTGCTGAGTTTGTTATTTGAACCGAAGAGAATGGACTCTGTTTTGCCCATGTGTAATGATAGTTTGTTATCAGCGAGCCATATGCAGATTTTGCCTAGTTCCGTGCTGAGGGTTTTTTCAACCTGCAATTTGTTCTTGTCAGAGACCAGCAGGGCTGAGTCGTCCGCAAACAGGAACAAGTTGCAGTCACAGGCTGACGACATGTCATTTGCATAAATTAGGAAGAGTAGCGGTCCTAGTATGCTTCCTTGTGGAACACCACAGCTCACTGTGAGGGGGGGGGATAGAGTACCGTTTACCTCTACCATCTGTTCTCTCCCCTCCAGGTAGGATTGCATCCAGCTCACTGATAGGCTATCAAAACCAATTGCTTTTAGTTCATGAGTAGGACAGCTTCTCTACACCGATGGCTGGAAAAATACTGTAAAGAACAGGGCTTAGGGTTCGTGGATAACTGGTCCTCTTTCTGGGGGCGCCCTGGCTTGCTGAGAAAGGACGGCGTGCATCCTAACATGCAAGGCGCCTCTCTCTTATCTCGCAATATAGACAAGATTATAGCTTCGGGCTGACAGCCACCCCACAAGCATGCCAGGGTGCAGGCTCTTAGCGAGCCTGCTAGTCATACTAAACCGATGGAGCCTGCCAATCCTTATACCTTTCTTGCTGGGTCCCTCCTCCACCAGGCTCCCCACTCCTCTCTTTCTATCTCTACCCTTAAACCGGTATACCCAATCAAAACTAGAATATCTCATTACGCTCCACTTTACCCAGCTCGTCCTTGTGCGATAAACCATGCCAACTTAATTCCGATTAAACATACCCGCATGGCTGAAAATCGCGCTGCTAAGTATACAGAGTGTGTGAAGGTTGGCCTTATCAACATCCGCTCTCTGCCAACCAAAGCTCTTTTGGTAAATGAACTGATAACAGACCATAGTCTTGACCTATTGGGCCTCACTGAGACATGGCTTAAACCTAATGACTTTCTGCCCTTAAACGAGGCCTCACCCCCTAATTTTAGTAGCTCCCACATCGCACGCACCTCCAAGAAAAGAGGCGGAGTTGCTCTAATTTACGACTCTAAGCACAACTTTACATCCGACGCAAACTGTACGTTTTCCTCGTTTGAGGTGCTCCTGTTGCGTCCCTCTCCACCCAACAGAAAGTGTGGCGGTCTGATTCCTACCTCCACTGCATCCTTTGTAATGGCTGTCCTATACCGCCCCCCAGGCCCTTACACCCTCTTCCTAGATGAATTTTCAACTTTCATCTCTGAGCTTGTTATGCGCTCAGATAACATTTTAATTGTTGGTGATTTTAACATTCATTCCAACAAAACTCTAGATCCCCTAAATAAGGCTTTTACCGACATCATTGACTCTGTCGGTCTCATTCAAATCGTTGACCAACCCACTCACAATGGTGGGAACACCCTTGACCTAGTCCTAGCCCGCGGTCTCAAATTTGACCGTCTCCCCCTATGTTCCTGCTCTCTCAGACCACTACCTCATCAAATTTCAAATTGATCTGACGGTTTTTCGCCCAGACAGTGTAGAATCCTACATGAGCCGTCGTATTAACGCCTCAACTGTCCCAACTCTAGTTAACTGCCTACCAGACACCCTCTCTCCCTTCCTCTCTTACTCTGGCCCCCTTGATCTCTTTACAGACAAACTTAATGCCGCTCTTCGTAGCACGCTCGACATTGTCGCTCCCCTTAAGCCTAAAATTAAACGTGCTCCGCAAAAACTAACTCCCTGGTTTACGGAGGAAACGCGCTCCTTTAAAAAGGCTTGTCGCAAACTTGAACATAAATGGCGTTCGACCAAACTCGAAGTATTCCGCCTCGCCTGGAATGATAGTTTACGTAACTACAAAAAGGCACTCTCACTTGCCAAAACCTCATATTTTTCCAGGCTCATAAATGAAAACAAAAACAACTAAAAGTTTCTGTTTGACACAGTTGCAAACCTTACGCAGAAACAACCAAGTGCCCTAAACCATGTGTTCTCGGCTAACGAATTCATGAATTTTTTTACCAAGAATTAGAGTAGAAATTGTTGCTTTACTCAACAATCAGAGTCCCTCCCAACCTCTGATGGGCCTTCCCCCTGACTTTGATTCCAGCCATACGCTATGCTGCCTTGAAAACGTCTCACTTAGTGCCCTCTCTAAACTGGTTGGCGCGGCTAAACCCTCAACCTGTCTGTTTGACCCTCTTCCAGCAACTCTCATCAAAAAACTCTTCCCAACTCTAGGCCCTGCCCTACTCAATATCTTCAACACCTCCTTGTCTACTGGCGTGGTGCCCCTGGCCTTTAAATCAGCCGTCATTAAACCACTACTTAAAAAACCGAACCTCGACCCTCTAATCTTGAAAAATTACAGACCTATCTCCAATCTTCCATTCCTATCCAAAGTGTTAGAACGGATCGTCGCAACGCAACTTACTGACCATTTATCAAACAATAATCTTAATGAATCTTTTCAATCTGGCTTTAGAGCAGGGGTCAGCAACCTTTTTGACATGGAGTGCCTGTTTGAAATATAGTTGTAACTAGTGTGCCTCAACAATATTCCATGCATCGTAATTTTTTTTTCTCATAATCAGGTATTTTTTATGATCATTTTTACATTATTACATCATTATTGTTATTATTAACAATATTATTATGATGGTTGTATCAACCCTAAATCTGAGTTGGGGGGGGGGGGGTGCAATGCAGACAAACAGCTGCATACAGTGCGACCATTTCACTCACATTTGCCCATTCATTTTTGGACACATCACACACCATCGGTGTGTGTACTGTACGTGTGCTGTCATAGCTCCACCTACAGGCCTAATGGAGAACACCAGGAGAACACCAGGATGTGCATGGAGGGTGAATGTGAGGTATATCGTGTAAATAAGTTTTGATTGATCGCAAGACTACACTGTAAAAAAATAAATTAAATAAGTTACCAGAACTTAAAAATGTTGAGTTCAGTTACTGTGCATTATGGTTTTCAGTTTTCAATCCATAATAAGTTAACAGAAAAATAAGTACACAACCACATTATTTCAACCTAATAAAACTATGTTTATTGTCATTGTTTTAAGAACACAAGTTGACTTGGTAATACTCACATTTTGAGTAAAAAAAATGGCTTTTAACATGTGCAATGTTCAATGAAATAGAAAAATAAATAATAAAATGTGTTGATTAATCCCACTGGTCACAATGGTGACCGTAATAATGTTTTTGTTATAAGGCTCTGCAAATGTTACTGAATGATGTAGCAATGTATTTCCAGCTAAATTGAAATAATAAACAAATAAAGGGTCTCAATTAAATATGTGGTAGTAAAAATAACCTGTGGGAGGATTTCAACAAGATAAATGCGACAACAGTGCAAAATATTTCACTATAATATTTCAAAGCAAAAAAAAAAAAAAAAAAAAAAACATTTTTAATTTTAATTTTTTTTTTACTGCTGCCCCCTGTGCCTATGCAAATGCCCCTGCATGCCTATGCAGGCACGCGTGCCTAGGGTTGCCTACCCCTGCTTTAGAGCCTTACACTCCACTGAAACGGCGGTTACCAAAGTCACAAATGACTTACTGCTCTCTCTTGACTCAAACCTCACTTCTGTGCTCTTATTGCTTGATCTCAGTGCAGCCTTTGACACTATCGATCACTCGATTCTTCTAGGTCGGCTTGAGAATCATGTTGGCATTCGGGGTCTCGCACTAGCTTGGTTTAAATCATATTTAACTGATAGAACACACTGCGTGGTCTATAATGATTTAACATCTGAGACCCTCCCAGTGCAATGTGGTGTCCCACAAGGCTCTGTCCTGGGCCCTTTGCTATTTGCGATATCATACGCAAATTTGGCATAAACTTTCATTTTTACGCTGATGACACCCAATTATATATACCTATTAAGCCAAATGATTCCTCCCAACTACAAAACCTTGAGGCCTGCTTGCTTGCCATCAAAAAATGGATGTCGCAAAACTTTCTACTCCTTAATGCAGATAAAACTGAGATGTTAATTGTTGGCCCCCCAAACCACAGAGGCCTGTTTCAGGACATCTCCCTCAACTTTGATACCTGTCATGTATCCCAGAGCTCCACCATAAAAAACCTCTGAGTCATTTTTGATTCCTCCCTCTCATTTAATGCACATATAAAAAATGTCACCAAAATTGCATTCTTCCATCTTCGTAATATCGCAAAAATTCGCCCCATTTTAACTCTGGCTGATGCTGAAACCCTGATTCATGCTTTTGTCTCATCACGTCTGGACTACTGTAATGCACTTTTTTCAGGCCTACCTAATTCAAGCATCAAAAATCTTCAACTCGTGCAAAATGCGGCTGCACGGATACTAACTAGAACTAGAAAATGTGATCACATCACACCAGTTTTGTCCGCCCTACACTGACTTCCTATCCAAGCCCGATCTGACTTTAAAGTGCTACTCCTCACCTACAAAATTTTAAATGGGCTTGCACCGCTCTATCTATCCGATCTCATCTCCCAATACTCGCCCGCTCGTGCTCTGCGCTCACAAAATGCGGGGCCCATCCAATGCGATCCCTAGGATTAAAAAGAAATCCGCCGGCCACAGAGCCTTTGTCTACCGCGCTCCCTACCTGTGGAACAAATTACCTGGGGTCATCAGGGGCGCCTGCTCTGTCGAAGCTTTTAAATCCCTGCTTAAGACCCATCTTTTCTCTCTCTCCTTCAACCTACCCTGATCTCACCTGGTTGGGGACTGACCTTTAGATTAATCTGTCTAGTTTAGTTAGGACGTTTATTTTATTTTCCCCCATGTCTGCTTTTTTGCAGCACCACAAACATGGGAACTCTCTAACTCCTCCCCGGGGAGGACGCGACCCTCTTTGCGCTGCCCCTGTGCCTCAAATAGATTCGCTACCAGCTCTATCTTCAATCTTTCAAAATGTTCAGTTGCTATCGCTATCAGCTCTATCTTTAATCTTTCAAAATGTTCAGTTGCTATTGCATGCACTCATCTGTGTTTCACTACCAGTGTTGGGACTAACGCGTTACAAAGTAACGCGTTACAGAAACGAAGTTACTTTTTGCCGCAACTAGTACTCTAACGCATTACTTTTGAAATTCAGTAACGCTACTTACGTTACTGAATGGTTCGTCACTGCGTTATTTGCGTTATATACGGCGTAGATTGATAGCGAGCGGTAGTGATTATTATTATCCTCATCCCCACCCGCGTAGAATGATACGAGGCGAGTCTGGCCACTGGCCAATCAGAAGTGCGAAAACCAGATGCGGCTACGGAAAGAAATAGACCCTCTCTATTGTAAACAAAACAAACGCTCGCTATGTGAATCCACATAAAAAGAACGCAGTAACAAACTAACAAACCATTTAGCAACTACTTGGAGAGATAATTAATATACAACATGGAAACGAGATAAAGAACATGTTTGAGGCGCTGCTGGAGTCGACTAACGTAACGTTACTACATCTCGACCACCGCAGACTTTGGTGAGTGCAACTGAAACTCAAGTTGATCAACGGATTTTGACTGTACGAAATCTGCCAGGGAATCTCATAATACTAATCAAACAATATAAATAGTCCTTTCATGCACAATTGATATCCTAACTATTCTAACGTTGCAATGCTTTGATTGATATCTTAAACAACGTTGCAACTTGCAAGATGGTGAATGAATGAATGAACACTTTATTTAACAGATTGCAGAATGGGTACAATACAGTACGGCTCAATACATACAATTGTTAAGGGGATGCAGACCTGAGAAAGACGTTTGTCTTGTTTCCATCAGGGTCCCCCATTTTCAATTCATATAGACATTTATGACATACATGACATTTATGGCATAGGGACATATAGGTATTTAGTACTGATACATTTGTGACATAAACGGTATTCAAATATACAGTACTGTTACCCGTAGGGCGTTCCACATTGTTGTGGCATAATTGCGAAACGTGTTTAGTCCCTTGTTTGAGCCGAATCTGGGTTTTACATGATTTGTGGAGCTCCCTCTGGTGTAGTGGTTGTGGTATTCACTGACCTTTGGGAAGTATTTTGACATGTACATGGGTACCCCGGTCGTATAGTGTATCTTGTAGACCAGGCCCATTGCAAGTTGCTGTACTCTGTCGTCTACTCTAAGCCATCCTAGGTTGTCAAAGTGGGCAGGGGTGAGGTGGGTTCAGGTCAAGTAGTAGTCTGACCAGTTTGTTTTGTGATGTTTGTAATTTTGTTTTAAGCGCCTTTGAGGTGCTTTGGTACCATGAGGTGCAAGCATAGTCGTAGTATGAATGAATGAATGAATGAAAACTTTATTAACAGATTGCAGAATGGGTACAGTACAGTACAGCAGTACAGTTCAAGTACCCTTGAATTATAATGGTTATAATGAAACGCTCCGGCGACATCAAGGCTGTTCCTTCAACCGCCGCACTTCTTATTATATCGACTCGGGACAACATTTGTTTGTGTCAGATTTGTGTTTGTATCTAGACCACATTGCTTAGCAGAGTTCGGTGATGTGAATGGAAACTGTCAAGTTGATCAACCGATTTTGAATACTATCTGGGGCATGGGACTCGGGAGCAATCTTTTTTTTTTATTTATTTTTTTAAATAACTAAATAGTTACTTTTCACAGTAACTCATTACTTTTGGGTGTAAGTAACTAGTACAGTAACGAAGTTACTTTGAAATGAAGTAACTAGTAAAGTAACTGAGTTACTATTTTTCAGTAACTAGCACAACACTGTTCACTACACACTTGAGTGCATGCTTACCAACTGTTAGTCTGCAACACTACTATCACCGACATCTAAGAAGGGAGATCCCCCTTGAATGGCCCTTCTAAGGTTTCTCTCCTCCACACTGCCTGTGGAGCATTTTTCCCTATTGTTAGGTTTTAGTGAGTTTTTCCTTACCTTCGCGTGGGGTATGTCTGGGAGTGCTTGCATTCTTTCATTTATTTGCATTTATTTTAAATTTGTTGGACCTTATGGTGTTCTTGTTCTGTTCTTGACTTATTGTTATGTTTTCTTCTTGACTTGTTTAAAGAAGACCTGTACGGCCCATGGGGACATTAACGTGTGTTGTCGGGCCTTATAAATAAATTTTATTTTATTTTATTTGATACACACACTAAAATCAGATGGGTCAATTCTATAACCCAATTTCTTGGTTAATCGTGTTGGGTTAAAATGGGTTAATTCTCTGAGCATAACCATTATTTGGGTTATTGAGATTTAATTTTGACCCAATTTTGACCCAATTTGTGAGTTATAATAATTATGGGTAAATTTTCTGAGACATAACCCATGTGTTGGGTCAGAGAGCTGGGTGTTTGCAAAGCTACACCCCTCCCCCACTGGGAACTATCGTACACGCCTTTTGTTCCAGTCAGTCAGACGGTCATGTTCACGTTCACAGTAAACACGGTCCAACAAACCCTCTTCACGGAATAGACTTCACTGACTCAAGGTAAGATCTCGTTTCGTTAGCACAGTATTTATATCAACCCATCCATTGTGCCTATTGCGTCGTGTTAACCATGCACTGTGAACGTTGTGGAACTAAATTAGCTAGCTCTTCACAGCTAGTCTGTCGCGTCATCAGCTAGTGGCTAGCTGGGACTCGTTAGCTAGCTAGCCACCGCAAGTTGCAACTTAGCTACTCATTTCTATAATCGGTTCATCTCTAACCTTGTAAAAATATGTGGTAACCTCTATTAATAAATAAGCCACATGACACGACACATAAATCATTACCGTTCAAGCATGCTACCGAAAGTGACCAAGTCTATGAGTATTAGTTAGGCACAAAGGTTCTGGCTAGTAGCTAGGCCTAGTTAGCCAGTACTAGTAAAGGTACTGTTATTGCTAATTTTACCGTGTTTTGGGTTGTAATGATACCAGATTAACTGGAGACTATCTATAGCTGTGTAACGTTATATGATTGATATCTTTATTAACCAAAAAAAAAAATGTATCTACGAATTCCAATCTGGCTTCAGAACATCCCACTCCACTGACACATGCCTTCTCTATTTAAACGACCACATCAAACAAGAGGTGGACGCGGGCAAATACTGCGGCATGGTCATGCTGGACCTACAAAAGGCCTTCGACACTGTCAATCACACCATTCTGATTGACAAGCTAAAAGCAATTGGTTTTGATAGTCTATCAGTGAGCTGGATGCAATCCTACCTGGAGGGGAGAGAGCAGATGGTGGAGGTAAACGGTACCCTATCCCCCCCCCTCACAGTAAACTGTGGTGTTCCACAAGGAAGCATACTAGGTCCGCTACTGTTCCTAATTTATGCAAATGACATGTCGTCAGCTTGTGACTGCAACTTGTTCCTGTTTGCGGACGACTCAGCCCTGCTGGTCTCTGACAAGAACAAATTACAGGTTGAAAAAACCCTCAGCTCAGAACTAAGCAAAATCTGCATATGGCTCGCTGATAACAAACTATCATTACACATGGGCAAAACAGAGTCCATTCTCTTCGGTTCAAATAACAAACTCAGCAAGACCGACGGCTTCTCAGTTACAGTGGGTGACAATATTGTCACAAGGAAAGAAGATATTACCTACCTGGGTTCCATCCTAGAGGCAAATCTTTCCTGTGACAAAATGGCATCCAATGTAATAAAAAAAGTCAACCAACGAACTCGTTTCTTGTACCGGATCTCCTCACTGGTAAACAAGAATACCCTGAAGACTCTAGCAGGAGCACTCATTCAAGGGTACTACGACTATGCTTGCACCTCATGGTACCAAAGCACCTCAAAGGCGCTAAAAACAAAATTACAAACATCTCAAAACAAACTGGTCAGACTACTGCTTGACCTTACTCCTAGAACCCACCTCACCCCTGCCCACTTTGACAACCTAGGATGGCTTAGAGTAGACGACAGAGTACAGCAACTTGCAATGGGCCTGGTCTACAAGATACACTACACGACCAAGGTACCCATGTACATGACTAAATACTTCCCAAAGGTCAGTGAATACCACGATCACAACACCAGAGGGAGCTCCACAAATCATGTTAAACCCAGATTCGGCTCAAACAAGGGACTAAACACGTTTCGCAATTATGCCACATCAATGTGGAACGCCCTACCTAAAGCTGTAAAGGAATGTGAATCACTACCCACTTTCAAAAACACTCTCAAAAAACACCTAAGGGAGACTGCAACTCGAAACTGGCCCCTGTAAATGTCCGAACACAACCCCCGCCAATGTACAGTAAATTACCAAGTATGGTCTTGTCAATAATCCAATGTACAGTGTTGTTTGTACAGTTGTACAGTGTCCCCCACCCACCCCTCCTACCCACCCCCCCCCCCCCCCCACCCACCCAACCACCTCCAATGTACAGTCCCCACCCCTCCTACCCAACCCCCCCCCCCCCCCCCCCACTCCTACCCACCCCCCCCCCCCCCCCAACCACCTCCAATGTACAGTCCCACCCCCACCTACCCAATCCAATGTACAGTTTCTACGCCTAATGTATATACTCTTTTCTTTCTGGACTCTTTTTGTATCACAAATACAGTACTGTAATTGCAAATCTGGTATGTCATAAATGTATAGATGTAGCAGTACTGTCTATCTGTAGGTCATGTATGTCATATATGTTACGATGAATTGGAAATGGGGGACCCTGGTGTAAACAAGACGAAAGTCTTTCTCTGGTCTGCATCCCCTTAACAATTGTATGTATTGAGCTGTACTGCACTGTACCCATTCTGCAATCTGTTAATAAAGTTTTCATTCATTCATTCATTCATGTGTGTAATAAAGCTGTTGTCCTCTCAATGCGGTGACATAGCTGGTTGGCTAGCTAGCTACATACTGTGATTTAGCGCCTTTTGCGCCATTTTGAGGTCTACATTTTCCATCATCTCTCTAATGTCCCGCGATTCGGGCATCAATTTACAACATCCTATACTAAATTAAGCAGTAGACTGCGGAAGCCAGACATGTGGTGAGGCTTTTTACACCTGAATTCAGTGCTAAATATTCTAGGCTGCTATGTCAGCTAGTACTTGGCCTATCGTTCACACGTGGCTGAGTACTTGGGCATGAGGCATTAATTAATTGCAGATGTGTTCATTTCCACATTGCTTTCTGTTTTGTTTCAGGCCAGTCTTGATGGACAGCTTTGTCACAGAAAAATGTATTGAGTGGCAATTGCCAGAGCTCACAGACAGTTTTAAAGGTGAGCATTTTTACTTTCTTGACCATGAAAATGTTTCCATGACTAAGCAGTATAGGGTTTCAACACACATGCACACACATTATTCTGTTCTTCATCTTGGTTCTCATCCTGTTCTTGTCCTGGTCTCTGGTCCTGTGTTGGAGTTTGCTGCCTGGACTGTAAAAGTCTTTTTGTTTTTTGTCTTTTGTCTTTTAGATAAAGATATCGATGAGGAGGCGTTTGAACTTTTAGATGACGAAACAATCCGGAACCTCATCCCCAAAATAGGCCCCCGGCTCAAGTTCTCAAAACTTTACAGAGAATTTGTAAGTGATCACTAAGTTAAGAGTTCTAACATATCAAGGCAGATAGCGTATACATGCTTTAAATGCAAAAGGCTAATCCCTGGTGATGCCAAGTCTCTCTTTTCACATTTACGAGTAGCACACAATATAAATGCTTCATCCACTTATATCCAATGTTGTGAGGGAGTTTGTAGCAGAACATTTTCTTTCATTCGGTCTTACAGAAAGCACTTGCAAGGAGAACATAACGACAACCAGGCCCTGACCCAGCCACCTAATGTACCAAATCAGGCTGCTAATATTTTCAATGCTGAAGAGCTAGTACTTTCTTGACCATGAAAATGTTTCCATGACTAAGCAGTATTGTTCAGTAGGGTTTCAACACACATGCATGCACACACAAATTATTCTGTTCTTCATCTTGGTTCTTATCCTGTTCTTGTCCTGGTCTCTGGTCCTGCCAGCCTGGTCCTGTGTTGGAGTTTGCTGCCACTGGATGGCACTGAAATTACTGTAAAAGTCTTTCTTTGTTTTCTGTCTTTGTCTTTCAGATCAAGATATCGATGAGGAGGCACCACCAGTACCCCCCTCACCAGAACCAGCAGTACCTCCCCTCATCAGAACCAGCAGTACCTCCCCTCACCAGAACCAGCACCTCCCTTCACCAGAACCAGCAGTACCTCCCCTCACCAGAACCAGCAGTACCTCCCCTCACCAGAACCAGCAGTACCTCCCCTCACCAGAACCACCAGTACCTCTCCTCACCAGAACCAGCAGTACCTCCCCTCACCAGAACCAGTACCTCCCCATCACCAGAACCACCAGTACCTCCCCTCACCAGAACCAGCAGTACCGCTTTTGGAGTCCGCAAAAGAGGGGTGGAGTTCTAGAGGAAGCAAGGTAAGCAAAAAAAGCCATATAATGCGCAGCTCCTCCCCCTCAGGGAATGCTACACCCATTTGCAAGGGGGAAGAACAGGAAGCACAGCCCCCCTCGTCCTTCGCATTGGCTTAGCGGGGCAGGCAAAGCAGCAAGCTTCAGAGAGCCTAACTGCTGCTTCAGAGAGCCTAACTGCTGCTTCAGAGAGCCTATCTGCTGCTTCAGAGAGCCTATCTGCTGCTTCAGAGAGCCTAACTGCTGCTTCAGAGAGCCTATCTGCTGCTTCAGAGAGCCTATCTGCAGCTTCAGAGAGCCTAACTGCTGCTTCAGAGCTTCAGAGAGCATATCTGCTGCTTCAGAGAGCCTAACTGCTGCTTCAGAGAGCCTATCTGCTGCTTCAGAGAGCCTATCTGCTGTAGAGAGCCTAACTGCTGCTTCAGAGAGCCTAACTGCTGCTTCAGAGAGCCTAACTGCTGCTTCAGAGAGCCTATCTGCTGCTTCAGAGAGCCTATCTGCTGTAGAGAGCCTAACTGCTGCTTCAGAGAACCTAACTGCTTCAGAGAGCCTAACTGCTGCTTCAGAGAGCCTATCTGCTGCTTCAGAGAGCCTAACTGCTGCTTCAGAGCTTCAGAGAGCCTATCTGCTACTTCAGAGAGCATAACTGCTGCTTCAGAGAGCCTAACTGCTGCTTCAGAGAGCCTAACTGCTGCTTCAGAGAGCCTATCTGCTGCTTCAGAGAGCCTAACTGCTGCTTCAGAGAGCCTAACTGCTGCTTCAGAGAGCCTAACTGCTGCTTCAGAGAGCCTATCTGCTGCTTCAGAGAGCCTATCTGCTGCTTCAGAGAGCCTATCTGCTGCTTCAGATAGCCTATCTGCTGCTTCAGAGAGCCTAACTGCTGCTTCAGAGAGCCTATCTGCTGCTTCAGAGAGCCTATCTGCTTCAGAGAGCCTATCTGCTTCAGAGAGCCTATCTGCTGCTTCAGAGAGCCTATAGGTTGCACCCACAGAGTTTGGTTGCACCACCACCAAGCCAAGGTCTGACAACCAAAGTCCCCCAGGCCCCCATAACTTCTATTTAAACTCGAAAAGGCATTGAGGTTTCCCTCATTTACAAAGACGAGTTAAAACCACTGTTTTGAGCACTCCAAAATGTCATTGCACGTTCCATTGGCATGAGAAAAAAATACTTGATTTAATTTAGCTCCCTAGTATAGTTGGTATAAACCTGTTATCTTGCTTATGATTTGCTGTCAACCCAAGATTCACCTGTATTTAACATTCTTTCTTTGCTTATGTGCTTGTTTTAGGTTGGGACAAAAATGGTGGAGTACCTCCAGCAGGCAAGACCCTCTCCCTCGGTTTTGGTGCTGGAACCACACACATGTTGTGCTCAGGCATTCGTGATCTATGCAGGTCGGGCACACCCTGAAAGCACAATGCTCGGGGCAGTTGATACGATAAAGTACCCCAGGCAGTGTGTTCATGCATGGGAGTTTCTCCAGCACGTTATATATAATATTGAGGGACCAGAGTCCAAGCATGTAGCATTCTTAAGGACAGCCGTACGTAACGCAAAACTTACAAATGAGGAGGAGGTGGAATAGGTGAAGTAGCAGGAGGGAAGGTGGAGGAGAGGAGGAGGAGGAGTATAAGGAGAGGAGGTGGCGTAGTGAGGAGGTGAAGTAGGAGGAGGGAAGGTGGGGGAAGAGATGGAGGAGGAGGGAGATGGGTAGACGCTAAGTCCCGTATTTCTATATATATATATTAGTGCTGTCAATTGATTAAAATATTTAACACGATTAATCGCATGATTGTCCATAGTTAACTTGCGATTAATCACAAATTAATCGAATTTTTTCTTTTTTTCTACCTTTTTTTCTACCTTAAACGGATCTTTTTCAAGTTCCAAGTTTTAATACTCTCTTATCAACATGCGAGTCAACAAATGCTTTCGTTATGCAGCCATTTAACACAAAAGGATGACCCTCATGCATTGCAAATTTGCATCAAATTCAAAACAGAGTGATGCACAAAATAACTTAAAAGAAAGAAAATTCATAAAAACAATGAATAAAGTGTACATGAAATAATAGGGGAAAGAAAACGTTAGGAACTTGTTACATTCACCCACACAAGGGCTGAGTAATCACACACACCCCCACCTCTCTCTCACACACACACACTCTCTCCCAGCTCTCTTTCTCTCTTGCCCCTTCCCTTCTCTCTCACCCCCTCTCTCTATATATATCTCACACACACACACACACACACACACACACACACACACACACACACACACACACACACACACACACACACACACACACACACACACACACACACACACACACACACACACACACACACACACACACACACTTCAGAAACAAACATAGTATCAATGAGAGCATCAATAATACACCTGAGTATAGTCTAGTAAAAAAAAATCTTAAAAGTTAATCGTGAGTTAAAAAAAATAGTGGCGTTAATAGAATCGGGCGATAACGTGTTAATACCGCGTTTTGATCTATCAATATCTGGGGGAGTGTTCCAACAGGGCAGTAAAGCAGTACAAAACCATACCGATATGTATTATTTATTATTTAAACAGGAAATCAGTTTGACATAATGTGTTTCATGGGCACTATAGCAGCAGCACAAGCACTTTTTGATGTCCACACGCCGTGACATGTATGCAACAAGTGTAATACATTTTTAAGTTAAATGTATTCTACACCTTGGTCTGTTCTTTTCATTGATTTCAGCACATTTAGACTGTTATACCTTTCAATCAAGCATCTGTGCCAACCTAATGTAGTGTACTAACTATAGCAGTTGTGTTAATAGGCCCTTTTCACAGCAGCCATCTTGACACAGCAGGGTAAACCTACATCCTGTGAACCAGACTGACACATGTGTACCTAATCATGTTGCTGTGTCCATCTGTTGGTCAATCGTTGTCAATCTGGCTCACAAGATGGCTGCTGTGAATAGGGTCTATTTGACCCTTTTGATGTAACCCAAGATTCAGTCAAAGCAACTATTTTGACCCTTAAAATGGGTCGTTTGTATAACCCATTATACAACGGCATGCAAATTTCTCGATTCTGATTGGCTGAAACAGTCATTTTACACGTCTTTATTGGCAACAATTCCACGCTGCTGGCCCAGGACCCGCCCACAACCGAACCACATCACATCACTCCGCCGGATCACAAGAAGGTGGACAATAATCTTTACAAATGGATATGTTGATAGCGACTAAACGACTAAATATCAAGCGATTCTGTCACAGCGAATGTCTTAGTCATTTAAACAATGTTGGATGATGTAATTGATGGGTCTTGAATCATTCTGTAACAAAAGAAAAATCGCGGATTGATTGATTGATTAATTTTCTATTTTTTTTCATTTTTTTTCCCTTTCGACTGTCACTAGTCTCCACCCACCGCCACACACCCCCCCCCCCCCCACACACACACACACACACGCACACACACGCACACACACACTCTGCCTGCAACGCGGGGGATAGTCAGAGAGCTGGGTGCTGCGCTGTTCTAAGTGAGCATGGCCTATTGAGTTGATTGATTGATTGATTGCTAATTTTATTACTGTACGCTTGGTTTCCAACTGGTTAAGTTTAGGCCCTCTACAGTAGGTTTAAAAAAATAAATAAAAGAATAGGGCGAAGAAAACGTTTTTTTCCTATAGGGCAAAGAAAACTTTTTAATTTGTTTTACCTACTTTATATAGAAGCATCTAAGAATGAAGTTCTATGGAAAGTAGGTCTGCATTCCCTTAACAATTGTGTGTATTGAGCCGTACTGTATTGTACCCATTCTGCATCTGGTAATAAAATCATTCCAATAATACACAGTTGGATGTGTTAGTTGGTTGGATGCACTTCAAGCTGCTTCCACATGAGGCAACTTCTCTCAATCATTCCAATAATACACAGTTGGATGTGTTAGTTTGGTTGGATGCACTTCAAGCTGCTTCCACATGGAGGCAACTTGTCTTTTTTGTAGTTGTGGGAACTACTTTTTCTGGCGGATGGTTTTACCCAATATGGGGTCAAATCAACCTGGAGGTTGGGTTATTTTGACCCTTAAAATGGGTCGTTGGTATAACCCAATATGGGGTCAAATCAACTTGGAGGTTGGGTTATTTTGACCCTTAAAATGGGTCGTTAGTATTCGTTTATTTGACCCAAGTTATGGGTCAAATTAAATAACCAATAATAATGGGTCAAATTAACCCACACACTGGTCGGGCCCTTTTTGACCAGTGAATTGGGTCAAAAATAACCCAAATTGGGTCAAATTTGACCCATCCGTTTTTAGTGTGCACCATCCTATATACACACAACACATCCTATATACACATACAACATCATATATGCACATATATAAGGGTATGAACGGTTGTGAGGGAAGCAGCGGTTGTGATTGGAGGATCAAGAAAAGAGGGCAGGGTTTGAGATAGGTCACCCTGGGACTTCTACAATGGCTACAGCTGTAGTTCACAAATTCCCATAATGACGGATAAATGTACAATCCATGAAGTCATTTTCCATCATGTCAGTGAGGGTATTTGGCAAAACCATCACAGCTATATAGGTCAATAATAGGGGAAATATTTGGACCATTATGATGACCATTTTCAAAAGCCTAGAGAAAGCTTGTCTTTCTAATCATGGTGAGTAGGGATGTCCGATATTATCGGCCTACCGATATTATCGGCCGATATCGGCATTAAAATGTGATATCGGAAAATATCGGTATCGGTTTTCAAAAAAAGAAAAAAAGAAATTTCATTTCTATAACCTTTATTTACCCATTTTATTTATTGTCAAACGTATGCATAATGTTGTGTTAATTCCACAACAAGAGATATGTAATGTTAATTACCTGAAATTATTCCATTTTTTGGGGGGGGGGGGAACCCTGCATATATCGGTATCGGTTTATAGGTATCGGAAATTAAGAGTTGGACAATATCGGTATATCGGTATCGGTAAAAAAGCCAATATCGAGCATCCCTAATGGTGAGTTATGCACGTCAATTTGATAGTATTTCTCATTGCATGCGTGTGCCTTTGGGACCTATTTCAGAACGTGCTGTGTCTAATTCTATCCACGCTGAGTCAGAGTCGGGTCACGTCTATTCCCACCCCGAGATCACTCCAATCCCAGAGAAGCGGCTATTAATAAACACGGATCTGTTCATCCGCTTGGATCGCCGGTGTTGGATCGCCGCTTGGATCCTACGGCTTCGGGAAGGTCGCGGGAAGAAAGGTCTGCGGACTACCGCCCCCCTGATCCTCGCCGTTGATCAGCCTTCCATACAGCTGCAGCCGTCTATTAACCACCATCAAGACAATAGCTCCTCTAGACACAGAGCAGAGCATGAGGGAGAACAGTGGGCTGCATGTCTGTGGCGGCTGGAAACCCCAGACATCATCAATCAGGTGAAGCTTCACGGTCGGGGTGTGGAGTATCAGTGACCGTGGCCCACCGTGATAGAGGGGCTACAGCGGGGCCGCTTGTCTGCACCGCCATCTACAGGTCGACGCTAGAACTGCAGCCTGGCAGCAGGAGAACACAGGTTGTCTTTGACAGGTGTATGATATGATATGTGATGATATGATATTTTCATTTATATTGCGACCCCTCCCCGCCAACTTTTACATCGGTACAGGGGGGTGGGGGGGGGGAGAAATTAATAGGACAGGACATTGGAGACAGGGAACCAGGCAGACGGAGACACGCAGACAGAGAACATAAGACACACAACACAACAGCAAAGTAACTCAGTGATTATCTAGAGCGAAAAGGTGGGTTTTAAGAAAGGCCTTAAAAGTCTGTAAGGTGTTGGCAGACTTGATGTTAAAAGGGAGCTTATTCCACAGTGTCGGCGCGATCACTGCAAAAGCCAGCTAACCCTTTGTCACCAGTTTGGCCCGTAGGACCCTCAGACACAGTTGGTCATTCGATCCGAGGGACCTAGAGCTGACGGGTTAGACTAAGAGTTCCTCAATGTAGGCTGGGGCGATACCGTTGAGGGCTTTGTAGACAAACATCAGGGTCCTGAATTTGACTCTCTTCCTCACTGGGAGCCAATGGAGAGAGACAGTGTACAGTGACAAAGCTGAAACTCGTGAACTAAATTTCTCTCTGATTGATTGATTGATTGATTGAAAAGTTTATTAACAGATTGCAGAATGGGTACAGTACAGTACAGCTCAATACATACAATTGTTAAGAGGATGCAGACCTGAGAAAGACTTTCGTCTTGTTTCCATCAGGGTCCCCCATTTTCAATTCATCATATGACACACATGACATACAGATAGACAGTACTGCTACATCTATACATTTATGACATACCAGATTTTCAAATACAGTACTGTTTGTGATACTAAAAAAAATCCAGAAGAAGAGTATATACATTTGACATAGAAACTGTGCATTGGGGGAGGTTGGGTAGGTGGGGTGGGGCTGTACATTGGAGGTGGGGGGGGGGGGGGGGTTGGGTAGGGGGGGGGGGGACACTGTACATTGGAATACTGACATACATTTGACATGGAAACTGTACATTGGAGGAGGTTGGGTAGGTGGGGTGGGGTTGGGTGGGGCTGTACATTGGAATAGCCATGCTTGGTCTTTATTGTACAACTGGGTTAGGACATTTGTAGGGGCCAGTTTTGAATTGCAGTCTCCCGTAGGTGTTCTTTCAGAGTGTTTTTGAAGGTGGGTAGTGATTTACATTCCTTTACAGCTTTGGGTAGGGCGTTCCACATTGTTGTGGCATAATTGCGAAACGTGTTTAGTCCCTTGTTTGAGCCGAATCTGGGTTTTACATGATTTGTGGAGCTCCCTCTGGTGTTGTGATCGTGGTATTCACTGACCTTTGGGAAGTATTTTGACATGTACATGGGTACCTTGGTCGTGTAGTGTATCTTGTAGACCAGGCCCATTGCAAGTTGCTGTACTCTGTCGTCTACTCTAAGCCATCCTAGGTTGGCAAAGTGTGCAGGGGTGAGGTGGGTTCTAGGAGTCAGGTCAAGCAGTAGTCTGACTAGTTTGTTTTGAGATGTTTGTAATTTGGTTTTTAGTGCCTTTGAGGTGCTTTGGTACCATGAGGTGCAAGCATAGTCGTAGTACCCTTGAATGAGTGCTCCTGCCAGAGTCTTCAGGGTATTCTTGTTTACCAGGGAGGAGATCCGGTACAGGAATCGAGTTCGTTGATTGACTTTTTTTATTACATTGGATGCCATTTTGTCACAGGAAAGATTAGCCTCTAGGATGGAACCCAGGTAGGTAATTTCATCTTTCCTTGTGACAATATTGTCACCCACTGTAACTGAGAAGCCGTCTGTTTTGCTGAGTTTGTTATTTGAACCTTATTGTTTTTCCCCGAATGGCGTCGTGTGAGACAGCCCGGCGCTCTCGCACGCTTTGTCACACCTGGGTTAGACGACAATAGGGGGACGAGGCCAGTTCCTCGGGTGCAGGGCTGGGCTGACAATTACGGATCAATTGGGAGAGATCTCGTGCAAACGCAACACTCGTAGAATAATACATTCAGAGCATCCAATTATGTGTTTATCTTTCTCCCTCACCTTCTCCCTCTGCTTGGCCTTCTTGTTCAGTTCATCCGCCTCGTCCTCCTGTCTCTTCTTTCTGTCCAACTCCTCTTTTCTCAGCTAAAAGCGATAGAAGGACATGGACATACAGAACAACATACAGATAAAAGCGTCGGCTAAGTGACTAAATGTAAATGTAAAATGACATTTGTTTGCTCCGATTCACACGTCACAAAGTAAAAAGCGAAATAAGGTCCATCAAACGAGCAAACAGAAGTAATGTGATGTTGCACGTCCCTCGAGCAGGGCTGTAGGTTCTATTGTCTGTCAGTTTTTTTTTATTTTTTTTTTTACTTTTTCTCCTTATTTTCTATTTTGCCGGGCCAAGCCGAAGGCAATGCTGAGACTGGGATTCGATAACGGAGTCTCTTGCATTGGTGACAAGCGCAATCTCCGCTACGCCATCCAGCCACCTATGGTCTGTCAGTTGTTGTTGTTCAGTTCAGTTGTTGCTCTGTATGTATGTCCTGCCTTTTTAATCATGTCCCCTTTCCCCTAGGGAGCTTTTTACCCCCAAATAGGCCGTTATTGAAAATAAGAACTTGTTCTTAACTAACCTGCCTATTCAAATAAAGGTTTGATGATGATGAGGTTCAGTAATGTGATGTTGCACGTCTCTTGAGCAGAGCTGTAGGTTCAGTAATGTGATGTTGCACGTCTCTTGAGCAGAGCTGTAGGTTCAGTAATGTGATGTTGCACGTCTCTTGAGCAGCAGGGCTGTAGGTTCAGTAATGTGATGTTGCACGTCTCTTGAGCAGGGCTTTAGGTTCAGTAATGTGATGTTGCACGTCTCTTGAGCAGCAGGGCTGTAGGTTCAGTAATGTGATGTTGCACGTCTCATGAGCAGCAGGGCTGTAGGTTCAGTAATGTGATGTTGCACGTCTCTTGAGCAGCAGGGCTGTAGGTTCAGTAATGTGATGTTGCACGTCTCTTGAGCAGCAGGGCTGTAGGTTCAGTAATGTGATGTTGCACGTCTCTTGAGCAGCAGGGCTGTAGGTTCAGTAATGTGATGTTGCACGTCTCTTGAGCAGGGCTGTGGGTTCAGTAATGTGATGTTGCACGTCTCTTGAGCAGCAGGGCTGTAGGTTCAGTAATGTGATGTTGCACGTCTCTTGAGCAGCAGGGCTGTAGGTTCAGTAATGTGATGTTGCACGTCTCTTGAGCAGCAGGGCTGTGGGTTCAGTAATGTGATGTTGCACGTCTCTTGAGCAGCAGGGCTGTGGGTTCAGTAATGTGATGTTGCACGTCTCTTGAGCAGCAGGGCTGTAGGTTCAGTAATGTGATGTTGCACGTCTCTTGAGCAGCAGGGCTGTAGGTTCAGTAATCACATGTGAAGGGATCAAAGTAATCTGACTACATAAATAAACACTGCTTCACATTCTATGGATCTCAGAGACCAAGGGCGGGATCCACAAAGAATGGATTGCACGGTGCTAATTGCACCCTTACTTACAATTCATTATGATTCATACATTCATACCCTGATGTAAACAAGACGAAAGTCTTTCTCTGGTCTGCATCCCCTTAACAATTGTGTGTATTAAGCCGTACTGTATTGTACCCATTCTGCAATCTGTAATTTTCAATCAATCAATCACCACGAGGGGATGCAGACCAGAGAAAGACTTTCGTCTTGTTTACATCAGGGTCCCCCATTTTCAATGCATAATGAATTGTAAGTAAGGGTGCAATTAGCACTGTGCAATCCATTCTTTGTGGATCCTGCACCAAGTGATCCGGGAAGTAGCTTCTATCCCCAGGCCATCAGGCTGCTAAACGAACAATGAATGAACACTACACAACAACAACCACCAAACACACATAGCACACACATCCACACGCACACACTCACTTTAAACAAACACACTGTAGCACCCACTCCACACACTTTATAGCACACACCCACTTTAAACAAACACACTGTAGCACCCACTCCCCACACTTTATATTTATGGATGAAGGATTGCACTACAACTCGTACACCTTACTGTAAATTGTACCTAAAATTGTACCTCATCCCATTTCTGCTTTGCACTAGATAGTACTGTACATTAGTACACTGCATAGTATTGTGTATTGTATATTATATGGTAACTCAGAACATTGTACATATGTCTATACCGAACACTGTGACCTCATTTTCTTCTTCTAAATTCATGCTATATTATGTTATTATGTTATTTGATACTATCTTGTCTAGCACAGTCTCTGGAGCGTAACAGTAAGAAGCATTTTGTATGAAAGTATTCTGTACTTCTGTATGACAACTATTAAAGAACTTGAACTTGAACTTGAACTTGAGTAACGAGCAGTAACCGCGTTATGTTCCTGAGAAAATATATAGACAGATGAAAGTTCTGAATTCATCTCTGTCACCAGTGATCTGTGATTAATTCAATTAATTGAAATCAACCCTTCCATCCCTGCCCACGTCAATACGTTTACATTGTTTGTCTTGTTTTTAATTCCACTGACACTTTTGCCAAGATCATTGTTTTAATCTTGATTGTTCTGTTCTTATGCCCTGTAAGGTGACCTTGGGTGTTTTGAAAGGCGCCTCCAAATAAAATGTATTATTATTATTATTATTATTATTATTATTATTATTATTATTATTATTATTATTATTATTATTATTATTAATACCTTTTGAATGAAGATTTTATTCTGTGAATTCAAATCATAAGAGAAAGAAACACTGGCTGGGCACGAGGCCCGTGGCTGTGATGGAGGAGTGTGTGTGTGTGTGTGTGTGTGTGTGTGTGTGTGTGTGTGTGTGTGTGTGTGTGTGTGTGTGTGTGTGTGTGTGTGTGTGTGTGTGTGTGTGTGTGTGTGTGTGTGTGTGTGTGTGTGTGTGTGTGTGTGTGTGTGTGTGTGTGTGTGTGTGTGTGTGTGTGTGTGTGTGTGTGTGTGTGTGTGTGTGTGTGTGTGTGTGTGTGTGTGTGTGTGTGTGTGTGTGTGTGTGTGTGTGTGTGTGTGTGTGTGTGTGTGTGTGTGTGTGTGTGTGTGTGTGTGTGTGTGTGTGTGTGTGTGTGTGTGTGTGTGTGTGTGTGTGTGTGTGTGTGTGTGTGTGTGTGTGCGCATATGTGTTTGGGGATACCTTCTTCTGCAGTTTGGACTGGCGCTCAGTGGGCTGCCTCTCCCTGGCCTCAGCCAATGAGACGTTACCACCACCTTGATACAGGAAACACATGGTTAACACCATTTTAGTATGGATATATGTAACTATGTGTGTGAGTTGTGTTGAGTCAGGACAGAGGTGATGTAGTTGTTAATTGGTCAGTTGGATAAGGTTACCTAGCCTCTCTGGGGTCAAAGGTTACCTAGCCTCTCTGGGGTCAGTTGGATAAGGTCACCTAGCCTCTCTGGGGTCAGTTGGATAAGGTTACCTAGCCTCTCTGGGGTCAAAGGTTACCTAGCCTCTCTGGGGTCAGATAAGGTTACCTAGCCTCTCTGGGGTCAAAGGTTACCTAGCCTCTCTGGGGTCAAAGGTTGCCTAGCCTCTCTGGGGTCAAAGGTTACCTAGCCTCTCTGGGGTCAGTTGGATAAGGTTACCTAGCCTCTCTGGGGTCAAAGGTTACCTAGCCTCTCTGGGGTCAGTTGGATAAGGTTACCTAGCCTCTCTGGGGTCAAAGGTTACCTAGCCTCTCTGGGGTCAGTTGGATAAGGTCACCTAGCCTCTCTGGGGTCAAATGTTACCTAGCCTCTCGGGGGTCAGATGGATGGGGCCGGGCCTGTTTGCCTCCTTCAACCTCTGATACGTCTCCTCACTTTTCTGCGCCGCTGTGGAACAGAAACAGACGTATTAACCCCTTCACTACCACACTACAAAGGGTTAACACTTTCACTACCACACTACAGATGGTTAAGAAACATGAATGTGATTATAACCTAAACACAGGAATGTGATTATATGATTATAATCTAAATCATGGGCTGTAGGAACAGGAATGTGATTTTTTTTTTTGTATTTTTTTTTTGTATTATTTTTTAAACAAACATAAACAAACATGACAACACACGATTAGATATACAAGCATTGTTAACAGTGCACATCAAATTAAATCACAGTTTAAATAAATGTCTTATACAAGATATGCCCCTAATACCTGCTATCTATTCCCCTACACACATATGCTCTTGCTCGCACCCCCCACCCTGGACCCCCCAATGGATAATCCATCCATTCTCATTCGCTCTTAACCAGACACTACCATTATATGCTAGCTTTTATTTTCTCCACCACTTCTAACCACATTGTCAATTTGGATTCATTGAGACCCAAAATTCTTGCTGTAGATATTTCTAGATAAATCGCATCGAGATATGTAAGGATCCAGACCTTTCGGCACATTTTTTCCGGTTGAATCCATCGTGATGCTATCAGTTTTTTAGCCACTGTAATACCAGATAAAACCAATCTCTTTAGCTGTGGATGTACTGCATACCCAAAAACATCATTCAGCAGTAATACAGAGGGGTGTACAGGTATATTCAGAGTCAAGAGATTTGATAATTGCTGGGCCACTTCTTTCCAGAATATCTTAACTGGTGGGCAGTCCCAGTACATGTGCATAAATGTCCCCTCGTCCCCATTTGTACATAAGGAGCATTTGGAGTCTTGTTTAAGACCCATTCTGTTCAGTCTTATAGGAGTCAAGTATGTCCTATGGATATAGTTAAGATTGATTTGTTGATGGTCCGGGTTCCTTGATGCAAGTCGAACATTTGCCCAGGCTTCTTGCCACACAAAATCTATTTCCAGGTCTGGTATATCCCTGCTCCAAATAGAGTCTAGGTGGAGGGTTTCATACGAGGCCGTTAGTAATTGATGATAAAAATCTGATACAAAACCTCTCGATGTCTCTCTTTCATAGAAAAATGTGTGGTATCTGTGGTGTGCAATTGGTATCCTTAATGGAACACCGTGAGACTTCAAACATAACAATAATTGTGCGTAAAAAAGATATGTGGAACCGGTGAGATACATTTTTTTTTCTATTTCATCATAGCTACAAATACCCTGTTTGTTGAAAACATCTCCTAATGTATGTATGCCTTGCTTTTCCCATCTAGGGAATCTTATAGGTCGTTTTCTAATCAGGAGTGCATTGTTATTGAATAAGGGAGTATGATTATGCTATTTATGTGGGTTAGAATATTTTTTTGTGTTTCACACCATATCTGGATCGCATGTGTAATTATGGGGCCAAATTTCAGTTTGCATTGCTTAATTGATATTTTGGTGTATACTATGTCCTGCAGTCTCTGTGGTGCTACTATATTTACTTCTAAATTTCTCCAGGATACTGATGCTTGGGGTTCAAACCAGGTTGTCAGTCGTCTTTAAAGTGTACGCCTTAAAATAGTGGAAACAATTTGGAATTGCCATCCCTCCGTCGGCTTTGTTTCTCTGTGCGGTGGATCTTTTTATACGTGGTGGTTTGTTATTCCAAATAAATTTATATGCGGAAGAGTGTAATTTTTTCCAATAACCATCTGGAGGGGGTAACGGAAGCATTGAGCTGATGAAGTTGATTCTAGGTAAGACATCCATCTTAACTATTGAAACCTGTGCCTGTACTGAGTTTTTAAGTTTTGACCACCTGTCAAGGTCGTATTTGATTTTATTTTGGATTTCTATGTAATTGTGTTTCACCGTTTGGCTTATGGTAGGGAATACTTCAACTCCCAAGCATCTAAAGTGTTTGACCATTGGTATTTCTTCTGGAAGACTTGTATTCTTTGCAGGGGCGTTCAGTGGAAGGAAAGCCGACTTTGGCCAGTTTATTTTAAATCCCGATAGGTCGCCAAAGTCATTAATCAACTTGAGAAGATGAGGCATTGCGGTGTTAGGGTTTTGCATGCCATGAACAGTATTACGTCGTCCGCATATAGACTAATTTTGTGTCTGACAATATAAAATCTGGCACACCCCATCTCGTAAAGATTTCTTTCTTCAGTATGCGGGCAATTGTCTGTGAGTTTGCTTGTCGCATGGGGAAGAATTCCACCCATTTTGTGAAATAGTCCACTAGGACAAGAAGATATTCATTTTGTTCTGGACTGCGTGGAAGGGGTCCCATTATATCCACTCCTAGCAACTAATTTGGTCCCTTTACTGAATGTTGCTGAATCATTCCTGCAGGCTTCCTGTTGTCGGACTTCAGGCTCTGACACTTCACACAGCATTTAACATGTGCCTTGACATCGGTCCACATTCCTGGCCAGAATGCCACTTCCTGAAGCCTCTTGTAGGTTTTGAAGATACCCCCATGTCCACATAGCGGGTTCTCATGGTAAGCCTGGAGGACTTGCGGAATCAGGGTTGCTGGGACATAGACCCGATAATGACACAGTCCATCTTGTCCTTGTGTTTTTCGGTACACCTTATCTTCCAGGACTGCGTAGTCATTTCCCACAGAACTTCCTTCCTCTGCCAGAGCCTTAAAGATGGTCTCAATTTTGGCATCTTTGTGTTGTTCCTCCCATATCTGTGCAAGGGATATCGGAAGTGTTCCAGAATCCTTCTTGGCGGAATACAGGTTGCATCCAGCACCTGTTGGAATCCTGGAAAGTGCATCTGGAGCACTATTCCGTTTTCCTTTTCGATATTCAATGATGAAGTCGAATCGCTGAAGTCGCAGAGCCCACCTGATCAAACGACTTGTAGTCTTCGTGGATCTCAGGACCCACTGTAAGGCAGAGTGATCAGTGATGACAGTGAAGAGTCGTGGTTCCAGATAGTGCTGCCATTTCTCCAGAGCCCAAATGATTGCAAGGCACTCTTTCTCTGTTGCAGAATAGTTGCTTTCTGCTCGGTTTAATGTCCGACTTGCGTACGCCAGCACTTCTTCAGTACCACCTTCCTTCTTCTGTGTCAGTATGGCTCCAAGACCAGTATCACTTGCGTCAGTGTACACAAGAAAAGGATGATCTGGGTTGGGATTACCCAAGATAGGAGGAGATGACAAACATTCCCTCAGTTTGTTGAATGCATTCTGGCACTCAGGACTCCATATGAATGGTCGCCCTTTCTTTTTTAGATCATTTATCGGCTCAGCAATCTTGGAGAATCCTGGAACGAATCTGTGGTACCATCCGGCAAACCCCAGGAACCGCTGAACCTCTTTGATATTCTTCGGAACTGGATAGGTTCGGATGGCCTCAACCTTGTCAGGGTCTGCACAAACTCCCTTGGCACTGACGATGTGTCCAAGAAACTTTATTTCCTGGAGGCAGAACTTGGACTTCTTCAGGTTGATGGTCAGATTTGCTTTTGCAAGCCTCTCTATGACTTGCTGTAGATGCTGGAAATGTTCGGTCACAGACGTAGAATAAGCAATGATATCATCGAGGTAGACGAGACAGATATGACCACGGAGATCTCTCAAGACAGTCTCCATTAGTCTTTGGAATGTCGCAGGAGCATTTTTCAGTCCAAAAGGCATTACGTTGAAGTGGTACAACCCACGAGATGTGATGAATGCAGTTTTTGACTTGCTCTCTGGATCCATGGGCACTTGCCAATAGCCGCTGTTGAGATCAATCGTAGAGAAGATCACTGATCCAGAGAGTGATTCCAGGATCTCGTTGATGTTGGGTAGCGGATACGCATCAGTTTCGGTCACCGCATTGACCCGTCTGAAGTCCACACAAAAACGGTGACCTCCATCCTTCTTTGGAGGCAGCACCACTGGGGAGGCCCATCCTGAGTATGATGGTTCGATGATCCCCGCACTTAGCATAATTATCTTTCAGTTGTTCCTCCACAATGGCTTGCTTTCCCGGAGACATCCTGTAAGGCCTTTGTTTGATCGGCACATTGGTGGTGGGGTATATCTTGTGAAGTAGCACATCAGTTCTCCCCGCCTCATTTGTGCACACTTTGGGGTACGACTCAAGAATTCCTCTTAACTGTTCCTTTTCATCATCTTGCAGTTGCGCTTGTGTGACAGCATTGTGGATATACTCCTTCGCATCCAGGCGTACAGGTTCCAGCGTCAACACAGGAGGAGGAAGAGCACTTATCAGGCATAATTTCCTGGGATAGTGTCGTTTCTCCTTCCTAGGACCATTTGCACTACCTGGTTGAAATGGAAATACTTCGGCAGGGTTAGATTTGAAACTATACTCCCCGTCTGCCACCTTGATTTGTAGCCCACTGAGAGAAATGAAGTCCAACCCCAGGACAACTCCAAAAGCCAGGCCTCTCTGATCCAGCACGACTACTGGTAAGGTGAAGAGTTTCCCGTGAAGGTCGATTTCCAGCTTCCCCCAACCAAGTGGAACTTGTGCCTGTCCATTAGCAAGATACAAAGGTCCATCTTCCCAGGGAGTAAGCTCTTCTTTGGTTCTGTTGAGCTCCGCCCATAGATACTCATGGAGAAGGGTGTAACTTGCACCTGTATCCAAGACAGCCTTTCCCCGCCAGGCTCCCAGAGTGATGGGTACCACCAATAGGGTAGGTGGGCCACAAGGAGAACTTTGTTTTGAAGTACTCTGAGAGAGGTTCTCCACGAAGGTTGTGCTGACTTGTCACGTCGTTTTGAGGTGACAGCTGTGGACACCAAGCTGTTACTTGGGTGTTGACCTTTCGGCGCAGAATAGGTTTTTTGTTGTCGATTGAAAGATTTGGAGTGGTCAGGAGGTGTATATTGGGGACAAGATCCAGGAGGATGTTGTCCCTTACATCTCCAACACATCACAGGCGGTCCATCCTGGACTCAATTTGGAACGCTGGGTGTCCTATTCTGAGTTTGAGGAGCTCTTAAGTTGGTCCTCTTGTCATACTCAAGTTGGAGCTTGTGATCCCTTTCAAGTTGGATTCCCAGACGCACCAACTCCTCGGTGGTCTGAACTCGCCCTCGGAGTTGACTTGCAAGATACGGTTTGATGTTTTTCAAAATCATTTTTACTATGAGCTCTTCAGTGAGAGAGGGTTTCCACTTTTTACAAAGAGCCCTATAAGAGAAAGCGAAGTCTCTTTTTTTTTGATCCACTTTTTCTCCCATTTTTCCATATTTTCTCCCATCCCAATTTCGTATCATCCAATTCAACCCTCCCCTGTCACGAACGCTGTTTCTTGCCTCCCACAAGCCGGCTGCAATGTGGACTAAGTCATACATAGCACAAGTCCCCTCCGGTACTTGAGGTAACAGCAGTCGCATCTTTTCACCTGCGCAGCTCGATCTCTCAGTGTCGAGGAGTAACGCGTGGGAGGCTCACGCTGCCCCCGACACTTCCTGATTCTACTGCGCAGGCGCACCAACCGACTTGTAGGAGTCGCTTGTTCACAACGTTCGATCCCCACCCTTCAGTTTTCCCTCCCCGTAATACGGCCAATGTGTATTACTGCGGACGACCAGCCAAACTGAAAAACAATGTGGAGAGCTGGATTCGAACACGCGAATCCTAGCGTCTCCACACTGGTGGCGAGTGCCTTGCCCACTACACCACCTAGCCGCCCAGAAAGCGAAGTCTCTTATAGTTTCCTTCTCTCCTTGGATTTTTGTTCTGATTCGGTCTGCTAACTCATCTTCATAATCATCAGTTAGATAAGCAGACATAAAAGCAGTTTCAAATTGGCTCCATGTAGTTACAGAGGATCTGGCAATCTCCCACCAGTCACGAGCTGTACCAGGAAGCACGGTTCTGAATGTTGCCAGGAGGTCCCAGTCGGATAAGGGCTGTAGAGCCAGAAAATCATGGCATTTGGTCAGATAATTCAGTGGATCAGGGTCATCATCCAGCTTTCCATAGGTTGGAAAAGTCAGCTTGATACTCTTGGTGATGACTGATCTTGTAGATAATGTGGTTGGAGCAGTGGTTGGTACCGTGGTTGGTACAGTTCTTGAGCTGGCCGTTGCCAGCGGAGAACCTGTACTGAATGCTGAAGGTTGTGTGAAAATAGAGCCTGTAGGCAATCCCTGATAGGTTGGGGGATGAAACAGTGAGGTGGGAGGAATATTAGTGAGTTTTAGATCGAGAGCATCCAGTTTATTTTCCATAGAGAGAACTTTGCTCTCGTGGTTATCCGATTGCTCCTTCATCTTTACTCTCATCTCCTCCAGTTGGCTGTTTACCCGAGTCACCTGTGTAATACAGTATTCCACTCCTTTGGATATCCTATCCACTCCTTCCTGTGTGACTTGTTTCACCTCTTTGATTTCCTTCTGAACTTCTACTTGGGACTGTACCACCATGAAATTAATCTGATGGGTGAGAGTTTGTTCAGATGCCTGATTCTCATCAGCCATTATGATTTTGGTGGTTTTGGCCAGATTATCCATTTCCTTTAACACATTATCTTGGAGGGTGACGATGCATGTCTTGAGATGATCATAGTTTGCCACTGACTGATTTCCAATAGCTTGGATTCTTAGGTCAGAGCGGGTATTGAAGTCCTGCACATATTTGGTCAATTGTTGCATTGTCAATTTCTGCTGATCCATTGTCTGACACAACTGTAACCAATTTCCCTGAGTTTGGTAAGCCAGTTGGTTCAAATCCCTTGCCGGGGTAGCCATGACTCCTGGTAAGTCAATTGGGGACAAGGTGTCGGAGTTTGGGGAAGATATGGAGTCTGAAGAGGCAGCCTTGTGTTCTCCAGAGTCAATTGAGAATTTTCCAGGTTGCAGAAGAACATTGGTTTCCTCTGTTAGCAAAGCAGGGTCCGTTTGGAGGTCGATTAGTGGTTCCTGAAAATGCACACCATCTTTAGGCTTTGTCGCCGGGAAATGCATTGGAGACTCCTCCCCCTTTCGACGCTGAAAATTCTCAAATCTCATTTGTATAATACCCCTTTGGTCAGGTCTCTCCGTATCAGACCTTAAGGGGGTATCAACATCAGGAGGGTCTGGTCTCGAGTAGGGTCCAGCTGCAGCCTCGGAGATTGTTCCAGATTGGGCAACTTCCGCCCGCTCCCACGACATTTCTCCCGGGACAGGACAATGTGCGCTGATTGGCGGAAAGTACGGAAGTATCTCGAAGTACGTCTGACGTTTCCCTACGTTAGCGAACGTTAAACGTTGTATTCATAAGATGAGATAAATTCAGCAGCATGGGGAGGGCCGGGGGGAGGGGAGGTACAGGTAGTAGAAGACATAGAGGTACAGGTCACATAATTATAGTACAGTGGAGAAGTAAAAATAGAATAAAAAGGCAGTGTAAACAATATACAATATTATTAACTCTAATAATAACACGCCTCGCGGGCTCATTATAATACGAGAGCCGTGGGTCTGCATTGTATAGAGCGGATCCCCCGGCCGTATTCAAGCGCTGGAGCGCTTTGCGATGGATCAAAATTAGATAGGAATCAAATGTATTGTCATCATACAGCACCTATAGCTATATATATAATGGAATAGACCAGTGGCGAATCCTTATGGAAGCCAACGGAAGCCATGCCTCCCTATTAAAATATGAATTAATATCAAATATGAAATATGAAGAAAAAAAAAAATATATATATATACATTTTTTTTAATATAGTTTACATTATTTTTCATCTGTGTTATAATTTTTAATTTTTTTTTAAATGTCTCCCTCTTCTCCTTCTCACTCCCTCTAACACACTGTCAGACTCACTGTGCTCACTGCAGCTATAGAGGAGAGGAGGCAGGGGGTAGGTCTCTTTCTCCAGCCTCAACCATGTGATTCATGTATGTAGAGTCCAAAACCGATCCTAGCCAATCAGATTCGAGCTGACTGCCACACCCTAAAAGTTTAAAACGGGGCTGTGAGAAGAATCCTGAGTGTGGCCTCCCCTCTGCACTCTGAACATTGTATTAACCCGTGACTGCTCCCACGGGCCGAATATTGCCCCGATCCCATTCTACCCATTCTGCAATCTGTTAAATAAATAAAAAGAAAGTTTGACTGGCCGCCGAGCCATACTGTAGTGTACATGGTGACTGCTTGACTTAAAAAAAAATATATATATATATATATTAATAAAAATATTTAATACATTTTTTTTTAATCATTTTTTTTGGCTTCCCCTGTTATTTTACCCACGCGACACCACTGGAATATACTGTATTAATATAGTAGTAATAATAGTAGTTGGCTAGTTGCGCGCTTCTGGCCACCTCCCGCAGTGCGCGCATACACACATACTGTATACAGTACGTGCAAAATTAGTTGTCAAGAGCCAATCGCACAGGTTGCCTCATCTCATCTGGCTCTGCAAATAGATCTAGAGTCTGAATATCATATATAGCCTGCTGATGATCTCTCTCGAGTCAAATCCATTCTGAGAACCATTCTGAGACGCGGGTCTTGATTGATTGATTGATTGATTGAAAATTGTATTAACAGATTGCAGAATGGGTACAATACAGTACAGCTCAATACACACAATTGTTAAGGGTATGCAGACCAGAGAAAGACTTTCGTCTTGTTTACATCAGGGTCCCCCATTTTCAATTCATCATAACATATGACATACACGACATACAGATAGACAGTACTGCTACATCTATACATTTATGACATACCAGATTTGCAAATACAGTATTGTTTGTGATACAAAAAGAGTCCAGAAAAGAGAGTATATACATTTGACGTAGAAACTGTACATTGGAGGAGGTTGGGTGGGGGGGGGGGGGGGGGGGGGGGCTGTACATTGGAGGTGGTTGGGGGGGGGGGGGGGGGGGGGGTCGGGTAGGAGGGGTGGGTGGGTGGGGGACACTGTACAACTGTACAAGCAAAACTGTACATTGGAATATTGACAAAACCATACTTGGTCATTTACTGTACATTGGAGGGGGTTGGGTTACAACACAGGAGCAGAGTATAAACAACAGTACAGGAATGAGAAACAGTCTAAATGGGTTTTAACATTTTAGTTTATTTCATGCGGATATGATCTGTAATACCTGATCGGTACAATATCTACTAACCTGATCAATACAAGCCCCCCCCCCCCCCCTCTCGTCAGCGCAGACGTACTTGCTTTTGATTTTGACGTTCAACGTCAGACGTACTTCGAGATACTTCCGTACTTTCCGCCAATCAGCGCACATTGTCCTGTCCCGGGAGAAATGTCATGGGAGCGGGCGGAAGTTGCCCCAATCTGGAACAATCTCAGAGGCTGCAGCTGGACCCTATTGCCTGTCTCACGTCTCACAAGGCCAACCCACCACCGTTCTGACGTCTCACCTCTTATCCGCTATCAGATCCCAGATGAGCGCATCCGTAATTGACAGCCATAAAGGGACAGGCGCACTTTTACCAGGCAGGTTAAAGCCGCTCTGTTACAGCATCCAGGGACAGCATCGCCTTGGGTGTGTGTCGTCCTTGCTGGCATCTAGTACGTATAGTAATCGTCTTATGTTGTCAGTGATCAAACGGTTTCTTATGAAAGCCAGTTTGATCCGGATGAACTAAAGACGTCATATGCTTTTGAAGTCTGATGGCTAATACCTTAGAGAACAGTTTGATATCGGTTCCGAGGAGGCTTACGGGTCTATAACTACCGCACTCGGTGGGGTCTTTGTCTTTTTTAAGGAGGACTGTTATGAGTGCAATATTGTCGTTCTTATGAAAGTTCCCCTCCTTGACTGAGTATAAAATCATATTAAGTAATAGGGGTCCAATTATGTCCCAACATGAGAGGTACATTTCTGGTGGGATACCGTCTCTTCCAGGAGCCCTACCACTTTGCATTTCGGATATGGCCTTCCTGAGTTCCTCTAGTGTTATTGGTGTTTCTAACTGTTTAGCATCATCCTCTGAAAGTTTGGGGAGGTTAATTTGATTAAGATATGTGTCATCCCTGCTAAGATAATGTGAATCCCTGCCCACATTCAAAACCGCTCTTAAAGAGCACCTACGGGAGGCTGCAATTCGAAACTGGCCACCGTAAATGCCCAAAACCCCCACCACCTCCTAATAGACAGTCTCCTCAGCACCGCATGTATATATTCCCTCCCCGCCGTATGTATATTTCCCTCCCACCCACCCACCCCCTCCTAATGTACAGTCCCCTCCCCATCATATGTATATACTCTGTCAGGATCTAAGGGTAACAGTACTGTATATTTGAATACCGTTATGTCACAAATGTATCAGTACTAAATACCTATATGTCCCTATGCCATAAATGTCATGTATGTTGTGTATGTCATAAATGTCTATATGAATTGAAAATGGGGGACCCTGATGGAAACAAGACAAACGTCTTTCTCAGGTCTGCATCCCCTTAACAATTGTATGTATTGAGCCGTACTGTATTGTACCCATTCTGCAATCTGTTAAATAAAGTTTTCATTCATTCATTCATTCATTCATTCATTCATTCATTCATTCATTCATTCATTCCATTTTGTTTTGATCGAAGGTTGTTTCTGATTTATACAAGTTGGAGTAGAATTCTTTGAATGTCGCGTTTATTTCTTTGGTGTCTGTTACAAGTCCTTGTTGTGCTTTAATGGAGGTTATATCTGCAAATTTTGCGTTAACTCTTAATCGCGTAGCTAGTAGGTGACTTGGTTTGGAACCTTGAGAGTAATGCTGTTGTCTTGTGCTACGTATTTGTACTTCAGATTGTTGTCTGTAAATGGCGTTAATCTCTATTTTTAGTAAATTAACTTGAGATTCCAGTCGAGCCGAGTCGTTATATTGTAAAGAAGTAAATAATGTAGAGTAGAGCGTTTCTAATTCCGCCAGTTTTGAGCATCGATTCTTGCGTATTTTGGATGAAAAGCTATCCGTGAAATCCTTGATCATTCCCTTTACCGACATCAGGCATGCGTTCTTCATGGGACGGGGTTGCACTCTGTTGCACACACCCCACATAAGTACTCGCTATTTGCATATCAATAGCGCCGGTCGTCAGGTGTGTTAAATACGTTCTCAGATGCATTCACACCTAACTTGTTGTGAAGACATGTGTTACATTCCATTCGTAGAGGCAATTAGGCACTGTCTTTAGTCTGTGCTCAAGCGAGGGGACATTAAATGCGCATTCGCGGGAGCGCGCTCACGCGCCGGAAGCGCGCGTGCACGTGGTGCGTGTCACCCCAGATGATTTCAATAACGCACCACTGACCGACATCCATAATATTCTAGGGTCCGGCACAGAGTTCTCTGGTAGGAATACTGAAAGAGCTTCTTTGAGTTGTGTAATGAATTCCTTGTTATTCAGCAGTGTTGTGTTAAAGCGCCATCTTGGGGCTCGGGATGATAGTACACCAAATGATCCTTTTAGGAGTAAATAACAATGATCTGATAATGCATTGGGTACCATCTCCACTTCATAGTTATCAAATTGTCTCTGTGTTGCGAAAACATAATCTATTCTGGAGAGTGTTTTATGTCTTGCTGATCGACAAGAGTACTTCCGGGAATGTGATTATATGATTATAATCTAAATCATGAGCTGTAGGAACAGGAATGTGATTATATGATTATAATCTAAATCATGGGCTGTAGGAACAGGAATGTGATTATATGATTATAACCTAAATCATGGGCTGTAGGAACAATAACGTGATTATATGATTATAATCTAAATCATGGGCTGTAGGAACAGGAATGTGATTATATGATTATAACCTAAATCATGGGCTGTAGGGACAATAACGTGATTATATGATTATAATCTAAATCATGGGCTGTAGGAACAGGAATGTGATTATATGATTATAATCTAAATCATGGGCTGTAGGAACAGGAATGTGATTATATGATTATAACCTAAATCATGGGCTGTAGGGACAATAACGTGATTATATGATTATAACCTAAATCATGGGTTGTAGGAACAGGACTGTGATTATATGATTATAACCTAAATCATGGGTTGTAGGAACAGGACTGTGATTGTATGATTATAATCTAAACCACAGGCTGTAGGAACAGGAGTGTGATTAATTATACAGTATGATTATAACCTAAACCACGGGCTGTTTAACTATGGGTAAAGTCAACGTTAGCTTAATGCAACGTGTTAGCAATGCTATATACAAAAATACACTATTTACATTTACATTAACTATTTACATTAACCCCAGGCTGCCAAAAATAATCAGATCAGATCATGTTAACTAACGTTAGGTATTTTAGATTTCACTGATAACTAGTTAGCTCGGGTATCAGCGCCAGGGGTGCGTTGCTCATGGGACGGGGTTGCACGCCGTGCAACCAGCTCTGTGAGCAGAAGCATGCACACGCACATGCACGGATGTGCATGCGCGTGCACACAGGAATGCACTGCACTCGACTGATGCGCCAACTCGCTAAGTACCCACCTGGCTACTTTGCATAACAATAGCGCAGGTTGTCAGGTGTGTTCAAATACGTCCTCAGATACATTCACACAAAACTTTTTAATGAAATGTGTTACATTCCATTCGTAGAGGCAATTAGGCATTGTCTTTAGTATGTGCGTATGCGAGGGAACATTTATGCGCACACGCCCGGGAGCGTGCGTGGCGTCATTAAAACACCGTGCAACCAGCTTTGAAATCAGCAACGCACCCCTGATCAGCGCAACGGCCTGTGACGTGTATTTAACAAAATTAAACAACCTTTACAGGCATGCAGTCGTGCACAAACGCGGTTAAACGCCGTTTAGGTCACTGAGGCAGAAGTGCGCGCGGATGTGCACGCGCGCCGGCCGGCACTTATCACCTAGACTTTGCATAATAATAGGATACCGATAGGCGATAGCATAACAACGGACTCCTCTCCTCCACTACCGCCTCTCCACCAGCGTCAATGAGTCCTCGGAGCAGCCGCCCAGCTCCGGCGGGGAGTCGCTAAAGGAAACTGTCCTTGTGTAAAACTAACTCTAAGTTACATTGTTAATTTAGTTTGTATTTACTTTTCTAGTTTAAGTTAATTCAATTAAAAAAATTGTAACTACAATTACATTTAAAACATTTATGCATAATAATCATCTGTTCTGTGCGCAACCGAGGGAACATGTATGCGCGTGCGTGTGCGAGGGAGCACACGTGCACGTGGCGTTTGGGCATTGCCCATATTACGACTGCACCACTGATAATAACTCATTTTATTTCAACCAAAAATGTTTAAACAATAATGTTAGTGATAGAAAGGAACTCATTTTGTTAATAATATAGATGGATGGATATATAGATGGATGGATATATATATAGGCGGATGGATGGATGATATATAGATGTCTCAACTTACACATTTCTAACTCACTCCTCCGAGATGCATTTGGTTGAAACACAGTGAACCCAGATCCTGAACTGAGAGAGAGAGCGAGAGAGAGAGAGAGAGAGAGAGAGAGAGAGAGAGAGAGAGAGAGAGAGAGAGAGAGGGAGAGAGAGAGAGAGAGAGAGAGGGGAGAGACACGCGCACACACACGACGTATATGAGTCAGGACTTTGAAAAGAGATCAAATTCCCCTTCAAGGCAGAATAGTCTACAAACACATAGTGCGCATGCATAGGTTTAAGTTTCGCATCAGATTAAACGAAAGTAAAATGCTGATCAAAGTCTCTATTTTGATAGGAAAATACAAATGATTAGGCTACATAATTAAGCATAATTTGGAGACTATTATATACTAATTATATATCTGTATACTATATATATATACTGTCTATAGATTAAAAATAATTATAAATGTATACTATATTATTTAACCTGTATTTTACCAGGTAGTCACTTGAGATCAAATATCTCTTTTTCGAGCAAGACCTGGATGACACTGTCGTTTTAGTATCATGTTGAAATTAGTACATTAATATAGCTAAGAACCATAACTTTGTAAGCTTTTAGGCTACTCACTGTTGGGGGCGCGATGGGTTCTCTTGTGGTGGAGGTTCTGCAGTCGCGCTGCTGGGTGGGCTCGCGTTAGAATCCGCAGGTGGATTATCATATCCAGATATATTTGATCTACCAGCTCTTGGGTTGGTAGAATTCCTCTTGTAATTGGGATGGTTAGTTGACTCTTGGTTGTCCATTGTCCCAACTTGCGTGTGTACCTGTATTTGTAATGCTGTAAGTAAGTACCAGGCAGAGACAGGCAGATAGAGAGGTCAGTCAGAGGAAATCACAGTCAAGCTAGACGCAACATTAGTTCTGCGCTTACACGTGCGTCATTACGGTAATGAGCTATCAGTCTTTTGGTATATAAATGTTATATACTATGAATAATACTATACACTGAAACAAGATGTTATACAATTTTATATAACAAATCAAATGATACTCCTGATTCCTGAAGCTGAAAAAAATATACATATGACACTGACATTCCACAATAAGCATAAACAAAAACAAAACAAAAAAAATAATACTAACCTTTGTAGGTACTGTCTTTTAGTATGCACTCTGCTACTAAGGAAACGACCTTGCCTATACTACCTACTAATACTATGCTAATATGTCTATACTACTATGCACTCAAGACTGTAGCACTCAAGTTCAACACTGTTTGACGAACAATCTTATTGACCCTTAGCTGCCAGAGTTGTACCCTTCCTGCTGACTTGTTGTACAGAACTTGTAAGTCGCTTTGGATAAAAGAGTCAGCGAAATGACTAAATGTAAATGTAAGATGTTCTATTAAAAAATGTACTAAGTATTGTTAAAGTTAGAGGTTCTATGTAGGATTGCAAGTATCTGTCTAACTGCATATATAACTGTTTCCACTAGGGGGTGCTCTAGGCGGAGCCACTCATGATACCACCAGGTCAAGTCAAGAGTTTTAATTGTCACGGCATACAGGTATACAATGAAATGCGGGTGGTCTTGCCCGCAACGATGTGCAATACAGTGGTACAACATATAATAGAATCAAAAAATGAAAAAACAACATTGTGCAGTAAACAGGTAACAGGTAACATGGAGTGACATCTCAGTATCTGTACATAGTTATTTACAGAGCATATGGGACATGCTAGTTAGCTTTGGTAGTGCAATACACTGTTCCTGTTATTCTAATTTAAAGTGTCCTTTCCTTTGGCCATAAGTGTGCGTGTGTGCGACATGAGTGTGTGCCCGCTCATGTTAAAGTGTTAAGTGGCTGCTCGTGTGTGAGCGTGCACAGCGTGCGTGTCGTGTGTGTGTTCATGTGTGCTTGTGTGTGGATAGTTCAATGTTCTGAGCACTCAATGTTCATTGTGTGGTAAATTCCCAACATAGATCTAATCAAACTGTTGTGTAAAAGTCTTAAAGAAACAGTCAAAGTGGAACAACAATCAAACTAAGGTATTATATTTAGAGATAACAGCTGCCTGAGTAAGTCAACGCAAGAATCCTCCCAACAGGTTGTGTCCCGGGCCACTTAAAATAGCCGGCTGTAAAAGCTAAAATAAACTGTTTGAACAAGCCAATCTTCTTCCCCTTTCGGGAGTGATTGAACAATAGAACCACCTGGTTCCTAGGGTGGGACAGGAAGGATTTCAGATAAGTCCTAGCGAACACAATGAGGTGATGAGGTTAAAAGGGTCAAAGCGCCCATGAAGTGTTATCAGCTGTTTTACGGCCTGGGGGACACAAGGACATGCAACTCTGAGTAGTAACTTATGTGTGTTTACTGAGGTAGAATGTTTATCATCAATGTGAGACTATTAGGCAGGAAGCCTTAGCTACCCACACACACAGACACACATAGACTCACACACACACATTCACATACACACACACACACACAGACACACACACACACACACACACACATAGACACACACACACACACACACACACACATTCACATACACACACACATTCACATACACACACACACACAGACACACACACACACACACACACATAGACACACACACACACACACACACACACATTCACATACACACACACACACACAGACACACACACACACACACACATAGACACACACACACACACACACACACACACACACAGACACATAGACACACACAGACACACATAGACACACATACATATATATATATATACACACACACAGATCAGAGATATGAGCATTTTGTACTGATCTGAACTACAGTTTGCAGAAATTCAATGTCTACAATTAGTTAAGGTGTCTGTTCTGTTTTCATTTATGTTCAATTTGATTAATTGATTGTTCTATCCTCTTCATCTATGGTATTGATTTGTATTCTATTCTATTCAGTTATATTCTGATCTATGGTATTGATTTGTATTCTATTCTATCCAGTTCTAATTTAATCTGTTATTCAGTTATATTCTATTCAGTTTATAAAATATTGATGTAAGCTAAAAGAATGATTAGGCCTGTTAGATATTTACTGAAAGTCAGCAGACTTTGTGGTACAGACTTAAATAATTGAAATTCAAATATATATAGTAGGAGATCAATATCCCAAAGTATTAAGTTGTTGGAAGGTGTTTGTTCCTGGACTGGAGAACAGAGGAAAGTTCAGTTGGCTGTGTAAAGCCAACCCCCAATTTGACATCCGAACTTAGTAGGCCTGGGATTGGAGGAAAGGATTTGATGATGTCACTTTGGTGACGTCACTGAGACACTCTGGGCTTTTGATAAGAGGGGGTGTGGGACGGTGGAGAAGGACTCTGGAAAACCCAACCGACACGACAAGACCTCCTTCACCATCTCATCCAAAAACAGGTCGGCGGAAGGAACAAAGGAACTTTTTGGAGGGAAAACCAACTGCTTTGTTATCAGCAAGAGAACAAAGACTTTCAACCACTTATCAACTAGCATTCTCTTTACTGTTATATTAGCCTAGTTTTGTTCAATTACGGCATAGTGTTTTTGATCACAACTATAGCATTCTTATTGTAATTTGTATACACTCTTAAACTTTGATTAAACAGCTGTTATATAACCTTTTTCCTCCTAATTCCTTCTGCCTGCATCGCTGGAAGATAGAAGTGATTCCCAGAGCTTTAAAGGTATTGAATCACAACGCAGAGTACTAAAGCAACCCGGTTCTGAACAGAGCAGAACCGAAATAGCTTGGGAAATCCACTTCATTTTGGTGCCGTTTGACCCGTGAACAAGTGGCGGCCCTGGACGAGATTTTTTTTCCCTTCACTCATCAACCTCATCGGCGGACGACAGAGGACACAACTGCGTGAGCTTCGTTCCTGTGAGAGAGGTGAGTGTTGAAGAAGAATGGGCTGCTCAGTTCGAACAACAAGGGGTTGGGGAAAGAAACTAAAGACTTAACCTCATGTAAACATGAAGTAGTAAATAATTGAATTGAGTGTTCTGGATGGGAGGGGAAGCTCTATGTAAAAATGGGGTGCGGGGTATGTTCTACAGTAGAGCTAAAGCACAGAGAATATGGGGAAGTGTACAGAACTCTGTTGCTATTCAGAACATTCAAGTCGGTTATGGTGGAGGGAGCGACACCGCCAAGACTGGTTCGCGAGACAGGTTATTGAGCGTCGTATTGCGACTGGCTACGGTTTTTCTGGCCAGGAAACCACAGTAGTCCTGTGTGCGTGCGATAGAGTGCGCTGCTCGAGAGATTACCAGAACCCTAGTAGGTAATGCTCGGGTCAGGGAGCGCGATTATTAAAGTATGATTTGGGTGTTCTGACTGGGAGGAGCAGCTCTATATAAAATGGGGTGCGGGGTATGTTCTACAGTAGGGCTGAAGCACAGGGAATATGGGAAGAGAACGGAGCGCTGCTACCATTCAGAACATACAAGTTAAGTGTGGAGAGCATGAGGAGAACCTTCGGAACCAGGGAGTGGCGTGTGGGGTTACAGAAGTACGGGGAATAGTTCTACGGAGGAACTGAAGTACACTTCTAACGTGGCTATTTGATAGAAGCGGGGTCTGATTCGTGCTCAAAGTTAAACGAAGGTACGTGTGCGGCAGACTGTAAGGGTCTTGTTTAACTTTGTGCACAGCAGGCGTGTTAATTAGACTGCGTTAGGCTGTAACAAAAAATAGTACTTAATGAAAAGTCGGTTAAAAAGCTATAGGAAGCGATATGGTAAACTTAAACACTGTCTATAGGACGGAGGGTAAATATGCCCGGTGGTTGTTGACGGGATGTGGTGATCTACCGCGCGCGTCAGGGACTATAATAATAATGTTGCAGCTATGGTTAGACATTTGTTTGTGTTAAGTACTTAATGAAACAATTCGGACTGATAGGTACTTAGTGGAAATTCAACAAAAGACATGGTGAGCTTAAACATGCAGTATGAAAGTGTGTGCGATAACATTTAGTCTAGTGTTTACTAGTCGCGCTGCTGTGCGACGTTCGAGAGACGGTAATGTGCGTGAATGCTGATTTTGTATTTTTATTTGTGGTTAGGAAGCGTGTATGAATGTATGGTTGGCAAATGGCTATGGTTAGGAATGATTGGTGGTACGTGTGAGAGTATAGTTGTATTATTATGTAATTTAAGTCACCGGTTGGCCGTGGGGAAATGTAAGGATAACGCCGGTTTTCCGGGGCCCGTGGAACGCAGCAGCAGTTAGCTGCTGTAGTAGCCTCTGAGGCGACCGGAGGATACGGCGGACAAATAGACATAGGTTCAAATGTATAAGGTCGATCGATAGTGTCTTGAGATTACGGGGATGTGTAAGGCACTTAAAAGTTTTCATATTCGTGGCGGAGAAAATAGATGTATAATGTTTAAGGTGATTGGGATTATATGTTGCGGGGACCCGGAAGTCGTTCTAAGCTCGCCGGTGGTGACGACAGAGGGGTCAAACTAGAATTTTGCGGCGGCCTGAGGGCTGTTATGTTTTTATATTTCTATTTAGATCACTACACTGGCGTTTTGAGGGAATTAGGATTCTGTTGTGGGGAATGTGGTGTTATATTAACATTGCGAGGTGTCGGCCCGCGCGGCGGAACGGGTCGTTGGGTCGTTGGAGGACGTTTTTATGGGATCATGGGTGAAGCTAAGCTAATGCTACCTAGCCGCGCTAACGGCTAAAATGGTCGCCGGTTGTGACGTCGTAAGGGTGCGCGGTCTGACGGCCCGCGACGTGGCTAACGAAGCTAAGCTAACTGTGCTGACGTCATGGCATGACGGGGCTCTCGGGATGTCTCGCGAGGGGGCGTCCATCTTAGCAGGGGCGCCGGCGTCCATCTTGGGAGGGCACCAAGCGTCCATTGTTAAGGGGAGGGTGGAGTTTATTTAGGAATACGATAGGGGGCGGAAGAGGACAGGATGAATATTTTTGGATTCTGCTCACAGAACGTTTTCATTAGGGGGTTAGTGTGCTGGTAAAGTGAGGTTGGATTGTTGTGTTTTAATCTGGCGGTGGATTGTGGGGCCTTGGCCCCCCCTCCCCCTCGTACACTCTCTCTCACCCTCCCCCCCCCCTCCCTCTCTCTCTTTCCTTCTCTCACCCTCCCCCCCCCCTCCCTCTCTCTCTTTCCTTCTCTCACCCTCCCCCCTCTCCCTCTCTCTCTTTCTTTCTCTCCCCCCCCCCCTCCCTCTCTCTCTTTCCTTCTCTCACCCTCCCCCCTCTCCCTCTCTCTCTTTCTTTCTCTCTCCCCCCCCCCTCCCTCTCTCTCTTTCCTTCTCTCACCCTCCCCCCTCTCCCTCTCTCTCTTTCTTTCTCTCTCCCCCCCCCCCTCCCTCTCTCTCTTTCCTTCTCTCACCCTCCCCCCTCTCCCTCTCTCTCTTTCTTTCTCTCTCTCCTCCCCCCCCCCCTCTCCTTCTTTCCTTCTCTTCCCCCTCTCTCACTCGCTTTCCTTCTCTCGCCCTTCCCCCTATCCCTCTCTCTCTTTCCTTCTCTCGCCCTCCCCCCTCTCCCTCTCTTTCTTTCCTTCTCTCTCTCCTCCCTCCCTCCTCCCTCCCTCTCCCTTTCGCCTCTCTCCCTCTCACCTTCCCCCCCTCTCTCCCTCTCCCTTTCACCTCCCCCCCTCTCTCCCTCTCACCTCCCCTCCCTCTCTCTCTCTTTCTCTTTCTCTTTCACCCCCCCTCTCTTTCTTTCCCTCTCCTCCCTCCCTCTCCCTTTTCGCCTCTCTCCCTCTCCCTCTCACCTCCCCTCCCTCTCTCTCTCTTTCTCTTTCACCCCCCCCTCTCTTTCTTTCCTTCTCTCACCCTCCTCCCTCCCTCTCCCTTTCACCTCCCCCCTCTCTCCCTCTCCCTCTCACCTCCCCCCCTCTTTCCCTCTCCCTCCCTCTCTCTCTCTCTCTCTTACCCCCCCCCCCTCTCACTCCCTCCCCCTCACTCCCCTCATTCCCACACCGCCTCTCTTCCATATATTCCCCCCCCCCTCGGCCCCCCCGAAACGCTCTCTCTTTCTCTCCTAGTTTGGGCCTGTATATAAATATGTTTTTTTTTTTATGGGTTTCAAACGCGGTGTAGTGCTAGGTTTATTGTTTATTGCTGTTTACTGTGGGGTTCAAAGGCGGTTGGTTGAGTTTGGGACTTATTATGCGTATGTTGTTGTTCCATATTCAGTTTTATTGTTATTTTTAGGGGATTTCTAGTGCTGGTAGTGGTATTGGCTGGCGTTAGGGCTACGCTTTGGTCGACAAGGCGCTCGTACTTCTTTCCTTGCATTTGGACAAGCTCCGGCTGGTAAGGCGGGGGCTCCGTGTCAGTATTTTTGTGTGGCGTTCATGTTGGTGGGCCGTAAGTCGGAGCATAATTACTCTGCTCGGCTGCGCCTGCGATGGGGGTGTGGGTTGACAGTTCGTCGTAGCTCACTGTCTGCCTCCACGCTTTGACGGGGATGCGCTATGTGTGCGACTCGTCGATGCTCGCTGCCACACTGCGCACAGTTTTCATTTTGCCAGGGGTACGGGGACTGCTAAATGTCGTGGCGGGGGTGGGCTCGCTGTCTGCCACCGCGCATTAACGGGGGTGCGCTATGCGTGCACTCGTCAAAGGCTCGCTGCCACACTACGCGCATCGGATTATATTGTGTGTGGGTATTTGGGTGACTGTGGTTACGGTGGGTGAGTGGTGTCGGAGGTGCGGTATGTGTGTGGCGGTGGTTGTGAGTGGTATGATCTTTGAATATCCTTGAGTAGGAGGCCCGGGGTTTCGCGTTCCAGGTTGCAAACTGGGGGTGATGCCGTGGGCCACAGGACGAGTTGACCAGTGGGATGTCATTGGTCGGCAGGGTTTTCAATGTGGGGATGGTGTCGGCGGCCTGTGGTTATGAACGGGTTGTGTGACACTGTTCTAAATGCACGGGGACTTCAGTGACATAAGACACTGAAAATTGATTTCTGTTCTCGTGAGAAGCGCGTTTTAACACCTAAGGGGTTAGGTGTTACGGGGGAAATATAGTAACTGTGTGAGAGATTATGAATGGAAAATATGTATGTTACTGATATGTATAATGTAATATGAGCGTAATACATACTAGGCTTTCACGGACAGAAATAAATATAGTTACACATACACATAGTCATTTGCAAAGAACAATTAGAGTAAAAGTGAGATTATGCACCTAAATTACCATGTCCAATGCAGATGTTTAGAAATGATAGGCTGTAAATAACAAATTTCTGATTGACCAACAGAAGGAGGAGGCTGGTGCAAAATAAGTTCCCCGGAGTTGTAATAAGGAGGATCAGGACAACAGGATTGAGAGTCTGGTTTTCCAATGGAGACAACTGAAAAAAGATTAAGGCTGTGTCATTGATAAATCAAAAACGAAAATTGCACAAATGCTCTCAAGTGATCTTAGTATAGGAGATGCCCGACATTCCATGCTTAAAGACAAATGATGGATTGTGAATGGGAAATGTCACTGATAATTAAGTGTATTTTTTGCTTCTCTCTTCACAGCTGCTCCAGGACGGATGGCCAGCGCTGACAATTCCGAACCCCAACAGGGAAATCAAAGAGACTGTTGACAGTCAGGGGGTATAGTATCACAAGAGCGAGTTATCAATTCCTGTTTACACCAATATAGAAGTGTGAGTGAAATTAACTCAAGTTTGGTAAAAATAGTTTGAATACAGAGAAACTTGCTTTCCAAACGGTGACGTTACGAGTGTTTGAAGAAAGGTGAGAATGGAAAATACACAGATAGGAGCAACCGGAGGGTTAGATGCACTGACCATAGAAAGGGTAGACAATCTGTCTATTTCAACGACTGGAGATGTCACAATAAAAGTGACGAAAAGATGGCCAAAGATATTCAGGCCATTACAGAACCTTGTAGTTAAAGGAGGCCGGTATAGAATGCGTACCCAAATCAAGATAATGCCGATAACCTCTGCAGACATTACATTGACCGAATTGGACGTTAACTTGATTGACTGGAATGTGATCGACTCCCCTCTAGTGTCCAGTGTGACGGAGGGACTGGAAATAATGTCTTTTACTCCGCCACAGGGAGTCGTTGCAGCGAGCGACCCAGAGACAACTGTATTACCCGAGTCGATCCACGCTGAAGTGTCCGTTGCAGATGACTGCCAGTTAAAGACGTGCCTCCCTCTCGAACAACAGCTAGCCGAGGCTAGACAGGTAGTGGAATATCTCCAAGGCCTAATCCAGTCCACACAGCCCGGAGGGGAGACAGGTTCCAATGGAGAACCAGATGGCCAGAGACGGGCCCAGTTGGGGCCACAAGGGGGTCCTGCGCCGGAACAACAACAAACCCCAATAGGACCACCCACGAGGTGGCACCCACGAGGAAGAGGTGGATGCAGAGGCAGGAATCCGAATGGATTCCCGGTGCGGAAGGTGGTGTGTTGGGCGTGTGGGGAGACTGGTCATATCGCACGGGAATGTGGCCTGGGGCACTATCTATCCACAGCAGGAGGTCCTCAAGGGGGGAACAGAGGAGGTGGACGTGGGCAAAATCAAGGTCGGTATCAAGTACACTGTCCACAGCCCGCAAACTCCCCCTGTCCAGGACCCCCGCAGCACCAAGGCCAAGATGAGAGGCGGAGCCCAGCAATGGGGAGTCAAGCCGCCAGCACTGAGATGGGGAAAGAGGCGGCGCCTTATAAGACAACAGGGCGTGTTTGTACAGAAACAGGTGGCGGGCCCCTCCCAACAACGGGCCCCTCTCAAGGAACTGTGACTGGACCAGATAGGTACGTGGCTTTCTCCTCCGAACAGGCTCCAGGGAACCATGGCGATGATGGCATACCACCAGGACATGTTCTGGGCCCGATGACCCCAGGGTCATCCGGTCACAGGCGGCTGACCCACCGGGTCCCACAACCCGGGGGAGACCGCCAGTGTTGTTGGATCTGTGGAGTGAAAGGTCATTTTCAAAGGTCATGTCTGCAGAGGCCACCGGCAGAATAAAAATATATGCAACTGACTAGGGTAAAGGTGGGATATATTGAATGATAAAATATGCTCCTAATTAGATTAGAATAAAAATAGAATAAAAAATAAATAGAGGTGTTAGGTGATTAGATTATGAATGAAAGTTACTAAAAACGGATGTATGAGTGACTGACAAATGCATGAACTAATCAGACTAACAAGAGGATCAAATTATGTTAAACAGTTAATATTAGGTATTCAATATTAGACAGTGTGATGATGTGACACTGCGGAAGCTAGTGGTCAGTAAGTTATCCATGCTTGGTCAACATTCAGATTGGTCAAGGGGTGGACTGCATGATTAAGGAATTAAAAAGACCCATAGTTGTTTTTAGTTTTTTATGGTATTGATAGAAGCGTATTAACAGTTATGAGCAATAGATATAGGTGTTAGGGAGGGGGTAGGCACCTCGAACCTCTAGCACCTAACAGGCGGCGGTGGAATCGGAAGATTCCCTGGGCACGCTAAATCATATCTATAGTGCTGGGGAGAAACTGAAGGCCCTCGTGTCTGGCAAGGTGACCAACATCTTACTGTGTTACCGTCTAGTCGGCCCAGATAACGTCGCATGTAATGTATATGTGGGCACTGGGTGGTAGGTGGACGACGGTCCAAACCTAGTAGTGGGGCAGTGCGCCGGAAGGGGCACAGCACCTGCTTTGAACAGGCCAGGCTGGTGAAAACGGTCAAAGTTTCCATACCCAAAGCAAGTGGGATGGGGAGCAGACCGTAGGTTTCAAAACTGAGTGGCTGGGAGGTACTACGGACCTCAGCTGCTTGGGGTCCTGACTTGATGATGGACTATGAGATCTCTATCGACTGCGTCACCGGTCGGTCCGATGAGCATTATGACCCTGCTTATAGTCACAGAAACGCAGGAAGTGGGACTGTGAGTGACTGGACAGTATGGGCATAAATGCGTCGGGCTCAATGTACAGTCAGGCCACAATAAGCCGAAACCGAATGCGTTAGTAGGCGAGTTGTGCTTCTGTGATCAGCAGGTTTGAAAAGAACCACTGGGAAGCAGAGGGATGAGGGGTGTCAGTTCAGAGGAATCTGAATTGTCTCTCCTAAGATTGGAAAGGGACCCAGCCTTAAACTGCACCTGAAGGTAAAATAGGGGGCTTCTTCTGTTCATGAGAGGAGACCTTCGCCTGGAAGTGGAGGCCTGTATCCTTGGTTGGGTGAGAGGGGTTCCAGTGTAGGCGGCAATGCGGCCCTGAAAAAGCCGGTTTCCCCACACGTGGCATCTCCTGATCCTGGCGGGGAGAGGTGCATCTAAGTAGGGGAAGTAGTGCATCCGAACGGGAGGAGGGTACTCTTAACTGGAAGGAGGTTAGAAGGGTCAAAGCGTTATTTACTTTTATTTTTACTTCTCTTTTCTAGTGTGTTACGAGCAATTCCTGACTTAGGCCGGGAGCGTTCATTTTGTTTATTCATTTGATTTCCCTTTTTGTTTCTTAGTTAATACAGGGGTGCATAAGCCTCTAGATGATAGGTTAAAAATGAGCTCAGAAGAAAAAAGAAAAAGCTCACAAGTTTGGTTTATTTTTTCATTTATTGGTTTGGCATGGTTTTTCTTTGTGTGTTTTGTTTTCTGTTTTCTTTCTTTCTGTATATTTTTTCTTAGGGTACCTGGCAAGCTGGGAGTGATCTCGACACATCAGGACAGGGTAGTATATGTCTGTAAAATGGACTGGGAACAAAGTGAAGGAACATGAGCTAGTTATGGATTTTTGTTCTCCGCCCATTGAATACCCGGTTTTAGGGGCTGGGGGTGTGTCGTGATTGGTGAAAGTGTTGGGAAGCATGATTCTCTGTACATTGATGAAGCTCAATAGGTTTGGTCGCTATTGGCCAAATTAGTCTTGTGTAGGGTGTGAACATGTGCAATTGATAATTGGCTTGTGGTGTGGAGGATGTGTGTTTAAGGCGGACTGTGATTTGTTGCCATACACACAGGATTACTGGGAGAGTGGATGTGTCAGTGCTGACCGTCCGGTCCGGGTGCAGCTGTCCAGAGGACGAAGGTAACGATGTTTGAATGTGTATTCCACATCGAGAGGTGGAGGAGTATACTGTTTTGACAGCATAATATAATGAGAGCCATGTGAATTTTTCAGAATTTTGAAATTTTATGATCTAGAAGCCATGAAATATATAGATAAATGATTTGGAAAAGGAAGTTGTCAAAGCTCAGACCAGTAAAGAGAGTCTGAGGGAGGAAAAGTATGGATTCTCAATCAATTGTTGTGGTAAGAAGTGACCTGCACTGTCCCCCGAAGCGATATATATTCACTGCAGGATACGGATGGGAGATTGGGGAGACAACAGTCATCAGAGTGTGGTACAAGGAAGACAAGGACTCCATCGGTACTGTTGATCCAGGACACTGGCTAGTGTCTACGCAGCGGTTCCATGGGGAACCACAACACTGCGGAGAACCAGGAGACGCCTACCTCTCGGGCCGGGAGAGTCTTGGCCAACGCAGTGACCGAGTCTTGAGGCTTCAGAGGGAAACGACAGACAACCAATGAGGAGACAGGCGGCTAGACCTCAGCAACAACTCCGGCTGTCAACAGAAGCAAGGCCTCAACCATTGACCAGGGAGTCAACCAGCGAAAGGGTCGAGCAGCCAGCGACGACCTCCCCACCGCTGTGACAGCAATAGAAGATACAGCAGGGGGCTCTACCCCCAAATAGAGGTCAACACGAGTCAAGATGTGCTCGACAGAAGATGGAGTGTGATGAGAAAGGCAATTTGCTTTCTAAATTCCACCTCCCAGAATGGGGAGTTGCACCCAGCAGTCGTGATACTGCACCAGCTCTGAGCAATAAAGAGGAGGCCGGGTCAAATCTAGAAAACATAGACCCCCCTCCTCAATGCTCCAAGTCAGAATTTGACAACTCACAGTTGAAACCAATGGAAATTGATCTTGGTACGAGAACAGGTTGTTAAAGACTGTGCACACGATCACAAAAACTGAAATTGCTAATTTGAATTTTAGGATCTGAGTGTGGCAAACCATATATATGTTATCCTAATATGATTTAAAATGTCTTAAGTATTATCTAGATAGTAGTGTGTAGAGATTGATATCTATGTTTGACATATTAAGGATAGGTAAACTATCCAAGTGGGGAACTGTGGTAAATTCCCAACATAGATCTAATCAAACTGTTGTGTAAAAGTCTTAAAGAAACAGTCAAAGTGGAACAACAATCAAACTAAGGTATTATATTTAGAGATAACAGCTGCCTGAGTAAGTCAACGCAAGAATCCTCCCAACAGGTTGTGTCCCGGGCCACTTAAAATAGCCGGCTGTAAAAGCTAAAATAAACTGTTTGAACAAGCCAATCTTCTTCCCCTTTCGGGAGTGATTGAACAATAGAACCACCTGGTTCCTAGGGTGGGACAGGAAGGATTTCAGATAAGTCCTAGCGAACACAATGAGGTGATGAGGTTAAAAGGGTCAAAGCGCCCATGAAGTGTTATCAGCTGTTTTACGGCCTGGGGGACACAAGGACATGCAACTCTGAGTAGTAACTTATGTGTGTTTACTGAGGTAGAATGTTTATCATCAATGTGAGACTATTAGGCAGGAAGCCTTAGCTACCCACACACACAGACACACATAGACTCACACACACACACACACATTCACATACACACACACACACACAGACACACACACACACACACACACATAGACACACACACACACACACACATTCACATACACACACACATTCACATACACACACACACACACAGACACACACACACACACATAGACACACACACACACACACACACACATTCACATACACACACACACACAGACACACACACACACACACACATAGACACACACACACACACACACACACACAGACACATAGACACACACAGACACACATAGATACACATACATATATATATATATATACACACACACAGATCAGAGATATGAGCATTTTGTACTGATCTGAACTACAGTTTGCAGAAATTCAATGTCTACAATTAGTTAAGGTGTCTGTTCTGTTTTCATTTATGTTCAATTTGATTAATTGATTGTTCTATCCTCTTCATCTATGGTATTGATTTGTATTCTATTCTATTCAGTTATATTCTGATCTATGGTATTGATTTGTATTCTATTCTATCCAGTTCTAATTTAATCTGTTATTCAGTTATATTCTATTCAGTTTATAAAATATTGATGTAAGCTAAAAGAATGATTAGGCCTGTTAGATATTTACTGAAAGTCAGCAGACTTTGTGGTACAGACTTAAATAATTGAAATTCAAATATATATAGTAGGAGATCAATATCCCAAAGTATTAAGTTGTTGGAAGGTGTTTGTTCCTGGACTGGAGAACAGAGGAAAGTTCAGTTGGCTGTGTAAAGCCAACCCCCAATTTGACATCCGAACTTAGTAGGCCTGGGATTGGAGGAAAGGATTTGATGATGTCACTTTGGTGACGTCACTGAGACACTCTGGGCTTTTGATAAGAGGGGGTGTGGGACGGTGGAGAAGGACTCTGGAAAACCCAACCGACACGACAAGACCTCCTTCACCATCTCATCCAAAAACAGGTCGGCGGAAGGAACAAAGGAACTTTTTGGAGGGAAAACCAACTGCTTTGTTATCAGCAAGAGAACAAAGACTTTCAACCACTTATCAACTAGCATTCTCTTTACTGTTATATTAGCCTAGTTTTGTTCAATTACGGCATAGTGTTTTTGATCACAACTATAGCATTCTTATTGTAATTTGTATACACTCTTAAACTTTGATTAAACAGCTGTTATATAACCTTTTTCCTCCTAATTCCTTCTGCCTGCATCGCTGGAAGATAGAAGTGATTCCCAGAGCTTTAAAGGTATTGAATCACAACGTAGAGTACTAAAGCAACCCGGTTCTGAACAGAGCAGAACCGAAATAGCTTGGGAAATCCACTTCATTTGTTCATGGCTTTGATGGCCTGGGGGAAGAAGCTGAGCCTAAGCCGCTCTGTCCTAGTAGCTGGGGTTCGCAGGCGTCTGCCTGACCTCAGCAGCTGAAACAGGCTGTTATTGGGGTGGTGAGGGTCTTTCATTATCCTGCAGGCTCTGGATTTGCACCTCTTGTTGTATAGAACCTGCAGGGGGGGTAGTGCAATACCCGTGGTACGCTCGGCTGAGCGCACCACTCGCTGTAGGGCCTTCTTGTCCTGTGCCGTGCTGTTTCCATACCAGGCAGTGATGTTTCCGGTCAGGATGCTCTCTACAGCTCCTGAGTAGAAGGACTGGAATATCTTCCCCGAACTTCCTTAACTGTCTCAGGTGGTAGAGGCGCTGTTTCGCCTTCTTTACTACTGTGTCTATGTGTGTTGACCATGTCAGGTCCTCTGAGATGTGGACCCCCAGGTACTTAAAGCTGCTCACCCTGTCCACGGTAGCCCCGTTAATCATCAGTGGTGTGTGCGTCTCCTGCTGTCCTCTCCTATAATCCACGATCAGCTCCTTGGTTTTACCAATGTTCAGGAGCAGGCTGTTGTCCTGGCACCAGCGTTCCAGTACCTCAACCTCCTCCCGGTAGGCCTTCTCGTCGTTGTCCGAGATCAGCCCCACCACCACCGTGTCGTCTGCGAACTTCACTATGGAGTTGGAGCTGAACTTGGCCACACAATCGTGTGTGTAGAGTGAGTACAGCAGGGGGCTCAGAACACAGCCCTGGGGGGACCCGATGCTCAGGGTGATGGTGTTGGAGGTCTGACCCCCCACCCTGACCGCCTGGGGTCTTTCGCTCAGAAAGTCCAGTACCCAGGCGCTCAGGGCGGAGCTCAGACCTAGCTCGATCAGCTTGTCCACCAGTCTGGTGGGGACTATGGTGTTGAACGCTGAGCTGTAGTCAATGAACAACAGTCTCACATAGCCCCCCTTCTGACGGTCAAGGTGCGAGAGGGTGCTGTGCAGTACCTGGGAGACCGCGTCGTCGGTGGACCTGTTTGTCCTGTATGCAAATTGCATAGGGTCCATATCACTGTGGAGGGAGGCACAAATGTGGTCCTTGACCAGCCTCTCGAAACATTTCATGACCACAGAGGTGAGTGCCACCGGTCTGTAGTCATTTGGACATGTTGGGGAGGCGGCGAGTATTTAAAGAGATGTCTCCTCCCCCTCTACCTCTTTCCCACCTGCCTCTCAGAGAGAGGAGAACTCTAGTACTGCTGCTGTTTAACATGTGAATGAATAAACCACGCAAAAGGCTAAAGATAGAAACCATGCCTCTTTGACCACATTATTGTCACCCCATAGCCAGATTCTGTCAACAGGTTATGGGCCCAGATCACGCAGGGGCGAAATAATAAGGGTAGCAAGTTTAGCTAAAGCATAGGCTAGGTTAGCACCGGGAGTACCTACGCTGACCATCAAAGAACAACATGGAATCCAACACGACGATCCTGTGCGTCAAGATGAAGCGGGGCACCGACCCCACCGACGGGCTGCTGGAGCGCAAGCGGACCCGCCCGGAGAGCAGCGCGCAGAGCCCCGGGGAGGCGGCACCGGGGGAGACGGAGCCTGCTGAGCCCAACGGAGGCGAGGGGGAGAACCAGTGGCGTCGTTAGCCCTGGGCTTCCGGGGCTTTAGCCCCGGATGTTTTTCTCCTAGCCCCGGATCTAAAAAAAAAAAAAAAGTTTACATTTTTTTTTTTTTTTTTTTTATTTATGTCAGCATCCCCATTGTCTGTGCTGAATGTTTGTTAGTGTTTGGTATTTTTTGTTGGTTTTTAGTACTTTTAAACATTTTTAGTAAGTAGTTTTCATCCTATAATTCTTTCATTCACCGATTTGTGGACTTTTTTTTAGTGTCCTGAAAGGCGCCTTATAAATCAAATGCATTATTATTATTATTATTATTATTATTATTATTATTATTATTATTATTATTATTATTATTATTATTATTATTATTATTATTATTATTGTAACTGAGGGGTACAATTCCCTGACTGTATTGATAAGTATGGTATCATTAAACCACTACCGATTATGTACTTTGAATACTGGCCACACAGTACATGATATAGATATGATGAACACTTTCCCACCTGATGAAACGAAGTCCACACAAATGTATAAATCGAATATTTTATATAGCAAAGGGTATATACAACGTTCACTTAATGACATTTATGATTTGAATGCACTTGTAAGGCAAATGAGTATTCGTAGGCAAATCAACATTGAATGTCCAATCTCTGGTTACGCAGGGAGCAAGTATACAACCTGGTTCTTTAGGGAACTATAGCGATGGTACTTAAATGATTATAGCTGGATACACTAAAGGGGGGGTCCCGCTGGTTGTAAGTCAGTAGGGGGGGGGGGTTAGGAAAGCCGCTGGCGATATCCCATCTGGCCGACGATTTCTTGGGAGAATTCAGAGTGCTGAACACGGTGCCCACAGAACCTCGGTCCGCAGATGAATACAGCTGGGCCCTCTTGTAGACGGTCGCTGCCGGTCCACAACGAAGAGACGTGAGGCGACCTCACTCGGGGTAGAGCGCCGTCTCACCTGGACTCCTCTCGGGGGGGTAGTTCCAACACTCAGCAGTGTTGGCCGTTATCCATGGCATAATCAAAGCACCCAAAGCACGTAGATAATCCAAGCCGTGTAGGGCTCGCCGTCGTCCGGGTAAAGTAATCCAATGTACAGGTCCACTCGTCCTGGCCCAGAGCTCCTCGGATGCAAGCACCACACGTGGTCTGCCCAGCCTGGTTAAGACTCTAGATAATGCCAGGAACGATGGGGGTACTGCTCACTTTATAACTCTAACCGAACGATGCACCATACATAATAGACTATTATTAACTTAATAGAAATACGTCCCACTCGACGGTATAGTGCCAAACTATGACAATTCAACTATTAATCCACACAATGTCTCAATGCCTATTCTGAGGCCAAGTAGGCCATACTGCACCACACGTGCGTCGTGGGTGAGGCTTCACGTCTGTTACTAGGTTGGAGTGTAAAGGACTAATGGACTAAAAGAAAGTTCTACTTTACTTGCGCCATATATATATGCGCTGTGAACAAATAGTACCATTCGTATTTCGCCAGACGTATTCCTACGCGGAACCGGGCTTGTAACGACATGTTCGTCGGCACGATTGAACTTGAACCAAGGGGCTTGGCTGCTGGCGCCAGGTTCTTGTCCAATGGTAGAATGAAACTATTATGGGCTGTTAGTAGACTAAAGGGATATTCAGTGTATATGTACAAGGAATATACAGGGGATATCAAACGATATACAAATACTATTAAATATATATCCATAAATAAATATATATATTCAGTTTAATCTGATCCTTCACAACAGCCGCCCCCTAATTAGTCCCACCTAATTAGCTAAGCAGAGACAGATTAACCGCACTGTCTACCACTCAAGGTCCGCTGTAAGGGTCAGTCAACTCACAAAGTCATGGGGTCATGGTCGTCATCGATAGTGTCTGGGAGTCTGGGCAGTTCTATTAGCCTCGCCACGGGTCGTGTGTAAGTTCGCCCTTGGACGAGCACTTCAGCTGCTCGGACCTTGCCATCGGCACCGGTGATCACTTTGCTTACGCGGCCAGCCGGCCACATAGCTCTGGGTAGTGACTGGTCGATAATCATGACGACTGTTCCTTCTGTCAAATTGTCTCTCTCTTTTACCCACTTCTGGCGGGTCTGTAGAGACGGTAGGTAGTGGAGTAGAAAGCTGTTCCAAAACTTGTCAGCTAGTACTTGACTGTACCTCCACATTCTTCGGCCGTTCGCTTCTTCAGGCCTGTACATTGTCTGGGGTAGCGCGGGGTCCAGCCGCCCCATCAAGAGTGTGTTGGGGGTGACTGGGTCGACATCTGCTACATCACTGGAGACGTAGCCGAGGGGCTTGGAGTTCAATACTCCCTCGATCTCCGTGAGGACTGTCATTAGGACTTCTTCCGCCACAGTCTGGGCCCCAAGCACGGCGTACAGGGCTGTCTTTATAGAACGTACTTCTCGTTCCCAGGTTCCACCGAAGTGGGGTGCGTTCGGGGGATTAAACTGGAAGTCAATCTGGGATGGAGCGAGGTGGGTCTTAAGTTCTGGGCCCATAGCTTGGAAGCTCTCTCTCAGCTCTCTTTCTCCGCCTTTGAAGTTTGTCCCGTGATCAGACAACAATGTAGACGGTTTTCCTTTCCGTGATGTGAATCTTCGGAAGGCCATAAGGAATGAGTCTGTGCTCATGGTCGGAAGGAGTTCGATATGTATCGCTCTGGTGGTCATGCATTTGAATACAATACCCCACCGCTTCTCGGTTCCTCTTCCTTTCTTTATATACAACGGGCCAAACCAGTCCATGCCTGTGGAGTGGAATGGCTTGTCGCCGAGTCGGAGGCGACAGGGAGGTAGGTCAGCCATCCGGGGTATGCTGGGCTGCGCGCGCCACTTTCGGCAGTCTAGACAGGTTCGCTGGAAGCGTCGCACCGCTTCTCTTCCTTGAAGTATCCAATAGCGACGTCTGATCTCCGCGAAGACTCTCTCTGCTCCTGCGTGGTGTACATCCTCGTCATATTTCTTTATGATCAGCTCTGTGACCTTGTGTCGGCTGTTCAAGACTATCGGGTACTTAACGTCATCCGGTAGATCGGGGGCTCTCCGCAGACGACCACCCACTCTGATGAGATTATGGGCGTCGCTCTCGGGTGCCAGGTGGAGCAGTCTGCTGTCTGATGGGACGGGCTTTCCTCCCTGTAGACAGTCTAGCTCATCGGGGAACGAGTCTCTCTGGGCTCGTTGTAGTAGAAGAAGTTCTGCTTCTTCGTAGTCAGCTGCTGAAATGTCGGCAGTGGACTGAATCTCTGGGTGGTGCCACAGGAATGTCTTTTGCTGCGCACTCTGTAGGGTAATGCAATCATCTATGTTGGGGTCTGTGGAGGCGACTGTGCTCAGTCCACAGAACATAGGTTTCTTGTTCTCAGCCTCCTCTTTACTCGCTTCCCGTGGGGTGGGCGTAGGCCACTCTTCTTCCGGGAGCTTGAGGAATTCTGGTCCGTCACTGTAGATGTTGCGACGGGTGAGGTCATCTAGGGACATTCCCCGGGTGATGACGTCAGCTGGGTTGTGTTTGGTGTCCACATACCGCCAGCTCGCTGCTTCTGTTAACTCTTGAATCTCGGTGACTCTGACTCCCACGAAGACCTTGTATCTGCATGAATCAGACTTGATCCATGTGAGTACTGTCGTGGAATCTGACCACAAGATTGTTCTGTGCACCGGAATGGTGAGTTCACGTTGGATTAACGTGGCTAGATGCGCTCCTGCTAGGGCTGCGCAGAGCTCTAGACGCGGGATAGATTGTTGCTTTCGTGGGGCTATTCTTGAGCGAGCCAGGATGAAAGCAGTGTGTATCTCTCCTCCCTTCTCTTGGGCACGCAAGTAGGCCACCGATCCATAGGCTACTTCGGAGGCGTCACTGAAGACGTGTAGATCCATCTTGCATGTCTCTGGCCTCACTGTGGGTGGGAAGTAGCTGCGGCTTATATTGACGCCTGGGAGTGAGCGGAGCTCCGTCTCCCACTCTCTCCATGTGGAGGCAAGGTGTGCGGGTATTGGGTCGTCCCAGCCCTGGTCCTTGTCCCATAGTGCCCGTACAATCATCTTTGCCCTGGTGGTGTAAGGTAGAATACATCCCAACGGGTCATATTGTCTGGCGAGTGTTCTGTACACACTCTGTCTGGTGGTCGGTATCGCCGTCGACCTTCCCTGCTCCGTGGTCAGGGGTTTGTGTCTATAGTGGAGCGAGTCTGTTTTGAAGCGCCAGACTAGTCCTAGTGTCATTTCTTGGGCTTCTCCTGGGATTGTCGCCATCCAGGTCTCGCTGCTGGCAGCCTTGTCCGCGGGGGAGAGGCTGCGCAATACGTGCGGGTCACTGCTGGCCCACTGCCTGAGATCAAAGCCGCCTTTGATCAGGGAGGCGCGTAGCTTGAGTAGGAGAACCTCGGCTTCTTCTTGAGTCGAAACGCTTTGTAAACAGTTGTCCACATAGAAACTGTTCTTCACACAGTGTCGGACCTCTTCATCTGCTGCTGGGTCCTCTGCGACCTCTGGGTTGAGGTTGCGCAATACTGGGGGGTCGCTGCTGGCCCGCTGCCGGAGATCAAAGCCGTCTTTGATCAGGGAGGCGCGGAGCAGCGCACGACGTCGCCAGTCAATTTTCTTCTCGACATGCTGCAGGAGTGTGGTGTCTCCTTCTGTCGCTCTGGAGTGGAGGCAGCTAGTGGCTGCTGTTCGGTTGAGAGATTTAGCGAGGGGGCCTTGTAGTGTCCACCCTAGGCGGGTCTCGACTGCTGCAGGACAGCCTCGGGGTCCTGTATGGACCCGGTCTATCGGGACTATGAGGTCTGCATGGTCGGAGCCTATCAGCAGGGTCGGGGTGGCGCCGTCTATGAGCGGGATAGGTAGTTGACGCAGGTGCACATATTTATCCATCAGCTTGGCGATGGGGTAGGTGTACTGTGATAGTCCTATTTCTTGGATGGTGAAAGCATTTGTAATCCTATACCGTCGCTCTGGCTGCCCGCTTGCTGCGATAGTGAAGGAGACATTCTCGCCCTTTATCGTCTTTAAATCTCTTCTTATTGTCCGAATCGTCATTTGGTTCTCGCTCCCCCGCAGTCCCAGCTGGGCCGCAGCGGACGCGAGCAGAAGGGTCTTCTCTGACCCGTCATCAAGGACGGCGTAAGTGTCCATGACTTTATCTTGGTAGCTCAATGTTACACGGACTACCTTTAAGAGCACTTGGGCGCCGCTGCTGCTGGCGGGGTCAATGTACATGACACTTGCCTTGGTGCTGCTCGATGGTGCAGGTGCAGGCCTTCTTCTGTTACTGTCGTGTAGTACATCTAGATGGGCTCCGTCACACCGACTGCACCTCTTCTTTAGGCGGCATTCGGCTGCCATGTGACTGCGCGCACATCGGTAACAGCGCCTGTTGGACTTTATCCATTGACTCACTTCTTCTGCATTCATCTTTGTGAACAGGTCACATTGTGACAGCCAGTGTTCCTTCTCGCAGTAGGGGCACACCATCTTCCACTTCTCTTTTCTCGAGGGGGTACTGTGGTTCTTACTGCTCGGTACTGATTCTGATTGGTGCATGACAGTCACCGATCTTCTTCCATCGTTTATTCTCCTGGGTCCCTCTCTGGAGCTTGGTGTGCTCCGCACGAACGTATCCAGTCGTAAGCTGCTGACTTCTCTCGCCAGGAAGTCGGCTAGATCGAGGAGGGATGGTTCGGGACCGTTAGGATCACGGTGGTCTCTCTGCCGCCTGAAGCGCTCTTGTCTGGCGGGTGGCAGCTTCTCTAAAATCCTCTCGACGTTAGAGTTGGCGTATAGCTCGTGCATGCCCTTTTCCCGTTGCGCTCCCAGCATCCCTACCAGGGACTGCACTTTTATAGACAGGTCGTCTAATGAGCGATTGTCTGTTGCTGGGGGTAGGCGATCAATATGCCTTATCTCTTGGATTACGTAATCCCATATACGTCCATATCTCTGGTCCAGCGCTGCTAGAGCCGCGGTGTATGGGGTCGTAGAGGTGGCATAGGCTAGCGCTATATTGTGCGCTCGCGGTACTTTCAGGTGCTTCAGTAATATTGCATACTTGTGGCGTTCATCGGCGACATCCACCATCATTGTCTCTAAGCACATCCGGAGCTCCGTGTACTGTGCTCGATTCTCATAGGTGAAGTCTGGAAACGTCGGCGTGGCAATGTATGACGCCGTGGATGGCTGATACATCGGCGAGCGTTGGGGGAGAGACCTCCTAGGCGAGTCTCCTCCTGCGCCTCTCTGTGGGCTGGTACCGGCAGGGTACCATGGCCCGCTGGTCCAGGTGCTATTCCTCGGGGCTGGTCGTGCGTCGTGCTCACCCGTGAATAGAGTCGGGGGTCTGTAGCGCAGCGCCGCGGGGGTATAGCCTGGGCTGTACTGGACCTCCTGGTCCGGTGGAGTACTGTGCTGTCGTCGGGCTTGGTTCTCCTCCTCTCCCTCTTCTTCTTCTATCAGGTCCTCTAGATCCTGTAGTCGTTTATTTAGCTTCTCCGCAGTGTATGCCGCTCCTTCCTTGTAGCTGGGTCTCGCTTGGACCGGTCTGGGAAGGGGGTCTGCGGGGGGTATAGGCTTGGTCTGTTGGTCAAGTTCAGGGTCGCTTGCTCGGTTAGGAGACGCTGCCCTTGACTGTTGTCTCGACGAGTTCCTTGAACCCCTGGCGGAGGGAGAGGGTGTTGCCTTGAGGATCAGCTGCTCCATTAGCTGCGCTTGTAACTTGTCGCGCTCGGCTTGTAGTCTGTCGCGCTCGGTCGCGCTCTGCCTCTCTTTGGGCACCGTCAGCGGCGCGCTGGGTGTCTGCTCGGTCTCTTGCCATATTCTCTTCCGTCTGAAGGCGTCTCATCTCCAGGCGTATGCGCTCTTCTTCGCTCCGTTGCTGTGTCTGGAGTCGATCGCGTTCACCCTGAAGTCGATCGCGTTCACCCTGAAGTCGATCGCGTTCGGTAGAGGCTGTCAGGCTGACGAGGAACGCCTGTGATAGCATCCTCTCCGCTTCGCTGGGGGAAGACGGTTGTAGGGGTGAGCCGCTCCTGGCTGTACTCGTTGGGGAGTCCTGGAGCTCTATTTCCTCGGCGCTCTCCTCCTCTTCTTCCGTGCAGAGTTCTCTCTCTGTAGGGTTGTCTTCCTCCCGGGGCTGGTCGGGGACTACTTCTTCGGTATTGGCGGGGGGTAAAGGCATGTCAGCTCCCTCCTGGTCCCCACCGTGAGCTTGGTCAGTTACATTAGAACCCACTAGGGCCTCTGTGGTCGGGGTAACCTGGTTGTTAAGGGCAGACATAATTTTACTTTCTACTTTTACCGCGTTTACCGTTTGTCGAAGGCTAGGTAGTTGACTGACAGCGTAATCCTCTAAGTACTGAGGTGTCTGTCGTCTGCGCCGCGGGCGTTCTACGTTAGGAGGACCGTTTCGTGGAGTGTTCATCATAGGCCATTTCAATATTAATAACACTATATTAATATTACACTAGTTACCATCCGGCTCGAAGGACCAATTGTAACTGAGGGGTACAATTCCCTGACTGTATTGATAAGTATGGTATCATTAAACCACTACCGATTATGTACTTTGAATACTGGCCACACAGTACATGATATAGATATGATGAACACTTTCCCACCTGATGAAACGAAGTCCACACAAATGTATAAATCGAATATTTTATATAGCAAAGGGTATATACAACGTTCACTTAATGACATTTATGATTTGAATGCACTTGTAAGGCAAATGAGTATTCGTAGGCAAATCAACATTGAATGTCCAATCTCTGGTTACGCAGGGAGCAAGTATACAACCTGGTTCTTTAGGGAACTATAGCGATGGTACTTAAATGATTATAGCTGGATACACTAAAGGGGGGGTCCCGCTGGTTGTAAGTCAGTAGGGGGGGGGGGGGTTAGGAGAGCCGCTGGCGATATCCCATCTGGCCGACGATTTCTTGGGAGAATTCAGAGTGCTGAACACGGTGCCCACAGAACCTCGGTCCGCAGATGAATACAGCTGGGCCCTCTTGTAGACGGTCGCTGCCGGTCCACAACGAAGAGACGTGAGGCGACCTCACTCGGGGTAGAGCGCCGTCTCACCTGGACTCCTCTCGGGGGGGTAGTTCCAACACTCAGCAGTGTTGGCCGTTATCCATGGCATAATCAAAGCACCGAAAGCACGTAGATAATCCAAGCCGTGTAGGGCTCGCCGTCGTCCGGGTAAAGTAATCCAATGTACAGGTCCACTCGTCCTGGCCCAGAGCTCCTTGGATGCAAGCACCACACGTGGTCTGCCCAGCCTGGTTAAGACTCTAGATAACGCCAGGAACGATGGGGGTACTGCTCACTTTATAACTCTAACCGAACGATGCACCATACATAATAGACTATTATTAACTTAATAGAAATACGTCCCACTCGACGGTATAGTGCCAAACTATGACAATTCAACTATTAATCCACACGATGTCTCAATGCCTATTCTGAGGCCAAGTAGGCCATACTGCACCACACGTGCGTCGTGGGTGAGGCATCACGTCTGTTACTAGGTTGGAGGGTAAAGGACTAATGGACTAAAAGAAAGTTCTACTTTACTTGCGCCATATATATATGCGCTGTGAACAAATAGTACCATTCGTACTTCGCCAGACGTATTCCTACGCGGAACCGGGCTTGTAACGACATGTTCGTCGGCACGATTGAACTTGAACCAAGGGGCTTGGCTGCTGGCGCCAGGTTCTTGTCCAATGGTAGAATGAAACTATTATGGGCTGTTAGTAGACTAAAGGGATATTCAGTGTATATGTACAAGGAATATACAGGGGATATCAAACGATATACAAATACTATTAAATATATATCCATAAATAAATATATATATTCGGTTTAATCTGATCCTTCACAACAATTATTATTATTATTATTATTATTATTATTATTATTATTATTATTATTATTATTATTATTATTATTATTATTATTATTATTATTATTATTATTATTATTATTATTATTATTATTATTATTATTATCATCCAGGAGGGAAAAGACACTTTGGATAGTAGGGACTGCATCTCTGCCTGTCCTGACCAGGAAACACTTTGCAACTGTGATCTCCTCTGGCAATAGTTGGATATTGTAATGTGTGGCGAGGGGTTGCAGCAATTCCACTGAGAGAAACTGGTCTGAGGCTGGATAACATGCCTGTATGCCTCTCATAAGTTGTTATCCAACTCATGAGAACCTGCTCTCAAGCTCTTGCAGCATTCTGTCGACGACTGGATATAACAGTCTCTGTCTCAGCTGATCTCCTGAGCTGAGGTCTGAGCTTGTGCCACAAGATGACTCAACTACATACTCGTCCATCCTTTTCTGCTTCCGCCTTTGGCTGGTAGTATGTTCCTCAATCCAAAGGCCATTACATATGGCCTTTGTCCTGTCATACATGTCCACTGCCATCTCTGAGGTGCGATAACCTTTGAGTGTGTCCTGCACTGTGCTTTTAAATAGTACAGATATTGAAGATGTGCACTTTAACGCAGCAGCACCTGGAGCCATCCATACCCATGTCCAGTGTCCTATAATAAGCTTTAATCGAACCTCGGATAGTCCGGTTGGTTTGGGGTGGTGTGAAAGCTCATTCACTCTTGCAAGTGAACCCTGCTGTGGTTCATTTGAGATGTGAATGCAAAGCGGACCAAAGGCAGGAAAAGACCCAAAAATCGAATATTTTTTTTATGAGAAGACTGAAACATATGTATATAATGAAACACACAATAGTTTTTTTTCGATTGCCTAAGCATGATTTTGAAAACGGGGGCCGGTGTTTCAAAACACACAATTAGCACAACCACACACACAATTATCAGAACACCTCAGATCCTTTGCTAAATTAAACACTTGTCAAAACCATACACTAATTTTGTTACCATATGAAACACATGTTACATAATGACTTAATTCTGTTTGACCCAGTTACACACACTGCTGTGCTTAACCTAAAACACATTTAGCAATTCTACTTCTCAGTGATTAGAGTACTGTAAGTGAAGTACGCAGAGAATGTGCAAATATACAATAAATTCACCAAACACTACACAAGACCAATGCTGTAGACTGATAAAAATATAATTTATTTATCTACATATACCCAAATCAATGATGCAGACTGATGAAGAAAATAACATTTTCTCTCCATATACCCAAATCAATGATGCAGACTGATGAAAATATAAATGTTCTCTCCATATATGTACCAATGTACAAATGGGGACGAAGGGACATTTATGCACATGTATTGGGACTGCTCACCAGTTAAGGCATTCTGGAAAGATGTGACCCAACAAATATCAAAACTAGTATCTTGGAATATACCTGTACACCCCTCGGTATTACTATTGAATGATGTTTTTGAGTTTGCAGTGAATCCACAGCTAAAGAGATTGGTTTTATCGGGTATCACAGTAGCTAAAAAGCTGATCGCATCACGCTGGTTTCAACCGGAAAGAATGTGCCGTAAAGTTTGGTTTCTTACATATCTCGATGTAATTTACCAAGAAATATCTACAGCAAGAATTCTGGGTCTCAATGAATCCAAAATGTCAATGTGGTTAGAAGTGGTGGAGAGAATAAAAGCTAGCTTATAATGGTAGTGTCTGGTTAGGTGCGAGGGATAGTGGAGGTACTTCTCAAGGTGGGGTCCGGGAGGGGGGGGTTCGAGCTGGAGCATATGTGTGTAGGTTTTTTAGATAACAGGTATTAGGGGTATATCTTATATAAGACAACTATCTAAAATGTGATCTCATTGGATGTGCCCTGACAATTAATGCTTGTATATCTTATCGTGTGTTGTCATGTTTGTTTATATGTTTGTTTAAAAAATAATAAAAAAATAAAATACAAACACTTGTCAAAACCATACACTAATTTTGTTACCATATGAAACACACGTTACATAATGACTTAATTCTGTTTGAACCAGTTACACACACTGCTGTGCTTAACCTAAAACACATTTAGCAATTCTACTTCTCAGTGATTAGAGTACTGTAAGTGAAGTACGCAGAGAATGTGCAAATATACAATACATTCACCAAACACTACACAAGACCAATGCTGTAGACTGATGAAAATATTATTTATTTATCTACATATACCCAAATCAATGATGCAGACTGATGAAAAAAATAACATTTTCTCTCCATATACCCAAATCAATGATGCAGACTGATGAAAATATAAATGTTCTCTCCATATAACCAAATCAGTCAACATTTCAACATGGAGAATCACAACAATACATGTCCCAGTTTTCATGCTACTATGTGCATAACACTGTAAGCTCAGCAAATATCAGACAAACATAAAATACTGTATCCAGTACAGGTTAAAATTACAGTAACACAATTTTTTTTTGAAAAAATTTAAACAGAAAATACTAGACATTATCTCTTTGCCTAGCTGGATCTGGCAAGATAATTTTTTGTTGTGATTCTCCATGTTGACATGTTGACTGATTTGGGAAAATGGGAGAAAATGTATATTTTCATCAGTCTGCATCATTGGTTGTCTTGTGTAGTGTTTGGTGAATGTATTGTATATTTTCACGTTCTCTGTGTACAGTACTTCACTCTCCTTCCATTTTGGTTGAAGACAGGTGAACTCACCTGCTGCATTTTTATAGTGCTTAAACCTGATTGTGTATCTACAATTAAGCAATGGTGTGTTTGTGCATCTGATGGCTGTGTTTAACCAATTGGCTCATATGTGTGGTAATTTGACATTCTGTGTCTAATGTAATGCAAGTGTGTTTAGTGTTTTGCAAATCACTGTGTGTATTGTTTTGCAAAAAGTGAGGCTGACATTGTAGGGGTGCAAATCTGGGCCTATATTTTGCTCCTTGAGTGTAAGGTTTTGATAATTGTGTAATACTTTTAATTTGAGTGTTTATGCAATTGAAGAAAACTGTAAAGACTAGAGATGAACTGTTTATTTATTTTGTACATAGGCTGTGCATATGTTTGTTTGTTTGTTTATTTGCTTATGTGTATGATTCTTAACTATGTTTTTATTTTGTTATTGGTGTATATGTGTATGTATGTACAGTATATGTATATATATTATATATATATATATATATATGTATATATATGTGTATATATGTATATTTGTACTCCTGTTGGGGCTTCTTGGACCAGATCAATGTTTTATCTGGCTAAATAAATAAATAAATAAATAAATAAGAAACTGATGATTTGGTCCTGTTAACTTTGAATTTTCTATGGGGACTGCCCAGATCCCTCTCATGGACCTGGACCTCACTTTGAGAACCTCTAATGATTCTAGTTATTCAGTATTCATCTCTAATTACTCTAAAATTGCGTATTTCTGTGCTTAAAAAAAGTTTTTAGGGTTAGAAAACATTGGGGGCTTCACCCCCCCCACCCCCCTGGGCTGAAGCCCCCAATGTTTTCTAACTCTAAAAACGCCCCTGGGGAGAACCCCGTGTTAGAACTCGCGGCGACCAAGGGAAGGAGCAAATGGCCCTCATTTAATGGAAAGGCAGAGGACTATGAGCTCTGGGAAGAGCGCATGTTATGCTGCATGCACGGTGTGGGCCTGAAGACGACAATCTTGACGGCCCCCACAGGAGACCTGACGACGAAAGCACAAGCCCTGGATGACAAAAGTAACGCAGATGCGTACTGTGAGTTAGCGCCGCTGCTCGACGACACAAGCTTGGGGCTGATATTCCGCGACACTAAAGACAAAGGCAGAGAAAGCCTGGGGGTGTTGAGAGAGCATTATATCGGGCAAGGAAGACCCCGAGTCGTGGCCCTCTACATAGCACTAACAGCTCTGAAGAAGGGGCACACCGAGACTGTGACCAAATACGTCATCAGAGCTGAGCAGATCATGACGCCATTGAGGAGTGCAGGAGAAGCACCAAGCGATGGGCTAATGATGGCGATGGTGATGAGAGGACTACCGGAGCTGTACAAACCGTTCACACTCCTGGTAACACACGGTTCAGCAGACATGGCGCTGGGAAAGTTCAAGGCCAAGTTAAGAAACTTTGAGGCCTCAGAAGATATCTCTCCCGAAGATCTCTCTCCCGCCACCCAGCCGCCGCAGAGGCGGGAGAGAGGGTGCTGAAGGCCCGAGTGACGCCAACGGAGAAGACCAGGCCCACGACGGAGCTGGCGTGTTGGCGATGCGGAGAGAAAGGCCATCGGAGAGGTAACTGCACAAGGACCGTCTGGTGTGGCTTCTGCAGATCCACGAGGCACACAGACAGAGCGTGCATGAAGAAATGCAACCAGAGCGCGCGACACGCGCATGGACAAGATGGCGGCCATGGACAAGATGGCGGCAACGGTCGGCGTGAGACGAATCGAGGCGACGCCCGGAGAGTAGCGGGACAAGAGGGCTTCATCCCCAGGGCGCAGACAGCGTACGTCACCAGGCCAACGCAGCTGCACCAGGCCCACAGGAAGGGACTGATTGTGGACACAGGTGCGTCGTCCCACGTCATCAACGACAGGAGTCGGTTCAAGAACTTTGACAACACTTTCCACCCGGAGAGACACAACATGGAGCTGGCAGACGGGAAGCGCACCTACGGGTTGGCGCAAGAGAGAGGAGACGCACAGGTATGCCTCACAGACAGTGGGGGGCGCCGACGTACAGTGACGTTAAAGAAAGCTCTCTACGTACCATCGTTCCCACAAGGACTATTCTCTGTAATAGCTGCTACTGCGAACGGTGCCAGAGTGTTCTTCATCAAAGTTAAAAATGTTCTTGTAGAGCCCAACGGTACGCGATTTAACATAGAGGTGTACCAGAAAATGTATTACCTGCAAACAGAGTGTAATGACAACGACAAATGTAATGAAATGTGTAACGTAACTGTCAGTCACGATATTCAGACATGGCATGAGATTATGGGTCATTGTAATTACAAGGATTTACTGAAACTGCAAGCAGTGACAGAAGGCATGCACATTGAAGGTGAAAAGCGTAGACCTGACAAAGAATGTGTAGTGTGCATAAAGGGGAAGTTTACTCAATCGAGAAACAGAAATCCCACAGAAAAAGTAAAGGTACCACTTGCGCTAGTCAACACAGATCTTGCCGGTTCAGTAAGAAACGAGTCCATAGGAGGCTTTAGATATGTACAGTCTTTTACAGATGTGTGCACAGGGGCAGTGTTTGTTTACTTTCTCAAAGCAAAGAGTGACACACTCCAGGCCACGGAAAAATTCCTGGCAGACATAGCCCCTTATGGTAACGTAAGATGCTTGAGGTCCGACAATGGAACCGAGTTCACAAACAGAGAGTTCCAATCACTGTTGAGGAGGAACAAGATAAGACACGAGACGTCATGTCCATATTCCCCACACCAGAATGGAGTGGCAGAGAGGGAATGGCGCACTCTTTTCGAAATGGCTAGGTGTAAGCTAGTAGACAGTAATTTACCTAAGAGTCTATGGCACTATGCGGTGCAAGAAGCCGCTTACACCAGAAACAGGTGCTTTAATAAGCACACAGGCACCACCCCGTATACAGCACTGACAGGAAAGAAGTGTAATCTAGCTAGAATGCAAAAATTTGGATCAGTGTGTTATGCTTACCTGCAGGACAGAGGAAAGCTCGAGTCCAGATGTGAAAAAGGACTCTTTGTAGGGCACGACAAAGGAAGCCCCGCTTTCCTAGTTTATTATCCCGGTAAAGGGGGAGTGCAGAAACACAGGCTAGTCAAGTTTGTCACAAAGACTACATGTGAGAGCGAGACACAGACAGAGGAGCCAGAGCTGGACTCCAGAGTAAGGTGTGAAGAAACAGAGACACCTCAGCCCAGTGTACTTAGCACAGTCGTGCAGACAGACAGTCAGCCACCCCCAGAGGGCGATGACGAGGAGCACCCGAGGGTGACGTCACATGCCCCAAGCAGTGGGAGGTATCCCTCAAGGGAACATAAACCCCCAAAGTATCTGACAGACTATGCCCGGAGAGGAAGTGACGAGGATGACAGTACATTTACCACCATTGATTACTGCTACAGGGTAGTCAGTGGGGTACCTCAGACCTTTAAAGAGGCCATAGTGTCCCCTGAATCAAGTAAATGGGAGAGAGCAATGGATGAGGAGATGAGGTCCCTAGAGGACAACCACACCTTTACTCTAACCAAGTTACCAGAGGGCAGACAGACAGTGGGAGGGAAATGGGTGTACTCAATCAAGGAGGGTATTGAAGGCCACGACAAGTACAAAGCGAGATTTGTAGCTAAAGGTTACAGTCAGAGGGAGGGGATAGACTACGGTGAAACATTCTCCCCCACAGCCAATCTGACCAGTGTAAGGGTAGTGATGCAAAAAGCAGCTGAGGACAATTTGATTTGACATCAGATGGATGTGAAGACAGCCTATCTGCACGCACCCATAGATAGGGAGATATATATGGAACAACCTGAAGGTTACGAAAAGAAAGGAGAGAAGCTAGTGTGTAAGCTAGAAAAATCCATTTACGGCCTGAAACAGTCTGGGCGAAATTGGAACGAGATGCTCCATACATGTCTCATAGAAGATCGCTTCCTACAGAACCCAGTAGACCCCTGTGTTTACTCAAGGGAGTCAAAAGAGTCAGGAAAAGTGATCATCGTCATTTGGGTGGATGATTTGATCATCGCAGCAGACAACACTAGAAACCTAGAACAGGTGAAAGGTATGCTCTCCACCAGATTCAAAATGAAAGACCTTGGAAGGTTAAAAAAAAATTCTAGGCATGGACTTTGAACAGTCTGCCAATTGTGTAAAAATATCCCAGAAGAGATATGTGGAAAAGATCTTGAAATGTTTTGACATGCAAGAATGTAGATCAAGGGAAACACCATGTGATAAAAAATTAGACTACCAGGAGGATCAGTGGCGGCTCGTCAATTCTTGGGGGAGAGACCTCCTAGGCGAGCGGGGAGGAATTAATTAGTATCCCCCTCTATCTCTCCTCTCTCTTTCTCTCTCTCTCTCTCACTCGCGCGACGTGGAATCGATTCGTTACACAATCAGACCTAGTAGTATGTGTAGTATATACCAAGAATAACTTCAGTATGAGTACAGGCAGGCTGTACAGATATTTTGCATATTGTTAAACGAGCCAAGGCTAGCTATTAAACTATCGATATGAATTGAAAATGGGGGACCCTGATGTAAACAAGACAAACGTCTTTCTCTGGTCTGCATCCCCTTAACAATTGTATGTATTGAGCCGTACTGTATTGTACCCATTCTGCAATCTGTTAAATAAAGTTCAAGTTTCAAGTTCAAGTTTCTTTAATAGTTGTCATACAGAAGTACAGAATACTTTCATACAAAATGCTTCTTACTGTTACGCTCCAGAGACTGTGCTAGACAAGATAGTATCAAATAACATAGTATAGCATGTAGTTTAGAAGAAGAAAATGAGGTCACAGTGTTCGGTATAGACATATGTACAATGTTCTGAGTTACCATATAATATACAATACTATGCAGTGTACTAATGTACAGTACTATATAGTGCAAAGCAGAAATGGGATGAGGTACAATTTAGGTACAATTTACAGTAAGGTGTACGAGTTGTAGTGCAATCCTTCATCAATAAATATAAAGTGTGGGGAGTGGGTGCTACAGTGTGTTTGTTTAAAGTGGGTGTGTGCTATAAAGTGTGTGGAGTGGGTGCTACAGTGTGTTTGTTTAAAGTGAGTGTGTGCGTGTGGATGTGTGTGCTATGTGCGTTTGGTGGTTGTTGTTGTGTAGTGTTCATTCATTGTTCGTTTAGCAGCCTGATGGCCTGGGGATAGAAGCTTCTTCTGAGTCTTTCTCTGCTCGCCTTGAGACTCCGGTATCGCTTGCCTGACCTCAGCAGTTCAAAGAGGCAGTTGTTCGGGTGACTGGAGTCTTTAATGATTCTCTTAGCCTTGCCCTTGCAACGCTTGTTGTAAATGTTCTGGAGGGTGGGGAGCCCCCCTCCAATTGTGCGTTCGGCTGAACGTGTCACTCTTTGTAGTCTGCTTCGGTCTTGTGCAGTGCTATTCCCAAACCAGGAGGTGATGTTGCCGGTCAAGATGCTCTCTATTGTACATGAGTAGAAGTTCTTAAGGATCTTCTGACTGACTTGGAACTTCCTTAGGCGCCTGAGGAAGTAGAGGCGTTGTCGTGCCTTCTTCACAACACTGTCAATGTGTGTGGTCCATGTCAAGTCCTCGGATATGTAGGCTCCGAGGTACTTAAAGCTGTTGACTCTCTCAACCGGTGCCCCGTCGATGCTGAGGGGGCTGTAGTCCTTGACCCCCGACCTCCTGAAGTCCACAATCATCTCCTTTGTTTTGCTGACGTTCAGGGAGAGGCTGTTTTCCTGGCACCATCCCGCCAGGACCTTGACCTCTTCCAGGTAGGCCCTCTCGTCGTTGGCAGAGATCAGGCCCACCACCACTGTGTCGTCAGCAAATTTGATGATTGTATTGCTACTCCGCTGAGCCACACAGTCGTGTGTGTACAGGGAGTAGAGGAGGGGACTCAGAACACAGCCCTGGGGGGCCCCTATGTTGAGGGTGATGGATGAGGAGGTGCAGTTGCCTGCTCTCACCACCTGGGGTCTGCCAGTCAGGAAGTCCAAGACCCACTGGCAGAGGTCATAGTTCAAGCCCAGGTCCCTGAGCTTGGCTATGAGTATGGAGGGGACTATGGTATTGAATGCCGAGCTGTAGTCGATGAATAGCATTCTCACATAGTTCCCCTGCCTCTTGTCCAGGTGTGATGCTGCTGTGTGCAGCACATGGGCTATGGCGTCCTCCGTGGACCTGTTGGGGCGGTATGCAAATTGCAGGGGGTCCATGTTGATGGGGAGGGAGGAGCAGATGTAGCCCTTTACTAGCTTCTCAAAGCACTTCATGGCTATGGAGGTGAGAGCTACAGGGCGGTAGTCGTTGAGGCAAGCAGGCTTGGATTTTTTGGGTACAGGGATAATAGTGGACTTCTTCAGGCAGGTGGGGACAGGTTGAAGATGTCAGTGAATACTGGGGCCAGTTGGTCGGCACAGACTTTTAGGACGCGGCCGGGGATGCCGTCCGGACCTGCTGCCTTCCTGATATTCACTTTTTTAAAGGTCCGCCTCACCTCATGCTCTGTTACCCTGAACACTGTGCCTCCATCAGCAGCCGACCCCCCCCCCCCATTGCCGTGGCTTGTGAGCTGGTGTTGTTATTACCAGCATCAAACCTCGCATAGAAGGTATTGAGGTCATTTGCTAAGGAGATGTCACTGTTCAGTTTGAGGGAGGCGCCTTTGTAGTCTGTCATCGTTTTGAGCCCCTGCCACATAGCTCTAGAGTCAGCTTGTTCAAACTGGAGTTCAATTTTATCCCTGTAGCGCCGTTTGGCCTCTGACACTGTCCTCCTTACGTTGTATCGCGCCACCTTGTGGTCATTCATGTTGCCTGCCACTAGGCCGTCGTTGTATGCTTTGGTGCGCTCTCTCAGAGCTTCACGGACGGATTTGTCTACCCAGGGTTTTTGATTTGGGTAAACTCTCATTTTGGTAGTGGGGATTGTTTCTTCCACCATAGTACAAACATAGTCCAGCACTGTTTCCGTGTAGACATTAATGTTATCTGTGTCGCGGAACACATTCCAGTCTGTGCAGTCAAACGCAGACCGGAGCGTCTCCTCTGACGTCAAATCCCATTTCTGCACCTCTCGCGAGACTACAGGAGTACTTTTGATTCTCTGTTTGTACATTGGTGAAAGAAAGATTGACGCGTGATCTGATTTACCAAAGCCACTATCAGAATGAGCCTTGTAGCCACCTTTAAATTGCGTGTAACAGTGATCTAGGATGTTACCGCCTCTGGTGTTGCAAGTCACATGCTGATAGAAGTCAGGTAATACCTTTCTCAGATTGGCGCTATTGAAATCACCCAGAACCAAAATGGCGGCGTTAACGTTCGCCGCTTGTATTCTATTTACCTCGTCGTGGAGTCTGGAGAGCGCGACGCTGTTACTGGCTTGCGGTGGAATATACACTCCGATCAGGACGATCGCCGTTAACTCCCTCGGGAGGAAGAAAGGACGACACTTGATGGTTATATATTCCAGGTCTGGGCAGCAGTGGTTGGATAATTCCTTCACGTTAGTTGGATCGCTCCAATTGTTGTTAAACATGAAGGCAATACCTCCTCCACGTTGTTTACCGGACTCTGCTGTACGATCTTTGCGGTGGATAAAGAAGTGTTCGGCTGGTTGGATTGCGTGGTCTGGAACCTCCGGCGTGAGCCACGTTTCGGTGAAGCAGAGAACGTTGCAGTCCCTAACGTCTCTTTGGTATTGAATCCTTGCTCGGATGTCATCCAGTTTATTGTCAATTGATTGTACAATGGCTAGCAATATACTGGGCAATGGTGTTCGGTGGCGTCTGGATCTCAGCCTGTTACGGATCCCAGCTCTCTTCCCACGCCGTCTGGTTCCTCTGTTCCTGGGATCAAGGAACAAAGGATCTGGTCCTATTTTCCGGAGAATCTCCTCAGGCCATTGTTGCGGTTCGGAAAGCTGGTCCAGTGAGTAATCCAATCGGTAAGTTTCCCGTAATCCGATGTCTATAAGTGACTGACGGTCATACACATTAAATGCACCTACTGTTGGTACAGACAAAACTCTTAAAACTATAAATATTAACAAAAGTAAGCACAGTCTCGACGGAGCGAACAGAAAGGCAGCCGGTCGGTGCAGCGTCATTCATTCATTCAAACATAGACTGGGTGAGATATTGAACAAGCCACTTCTTTTAAATCCAAAGGAAACTCCACTCTCTCTCTGATCAATCCAATAATGAACACATATGTATATCTTGTCATTTTAAACAAGTTACCATTCATTCATTCATCCATTATGCATCACCCGCGGCGAAATTAACAACAACAACAACACGCTGTGTTGAGAGAGAGAGAGAGAGAGAGAGCGAGAGAGAGAGAGAGAGAGAGAGAGAGAGAGAGAGAGAGAGAGAGAGAGAGAGAGAGAGAGAGAGCGAGAGAGAGAGAGAGAGAGAGAGAGAGAGAGAGAGAGAGAGAGAGAGAGAGAGAGAGAGAGAGAGAGAGACTCACTTTGTTTAGTTGAAACGTGGTCCAGGAGGGCTTGATAAAGTGTATATGTCCACTGTCAAAGAAACTTGAAACTTGTCCCACAGTCCCAGACTGTTGATGTATATCCACTGTCCAGACTGCATCCAGCTAGCCATATAGCTTCTTGTTAGCCAAGTTAGGCACCACAACACAAGTACTGTGATGAGCTGTGTCTTTGCCCATTTCCGCGTCGAACAGCCTGCAAACTACCTGGCGTTCTATCGCCCTGCTCTAAGACAAACTCTAACCTTAACCAACTTTGAAAGAGTGCCTAAGCTTAACCGTCGAAAGAACTTGCCGTCATGCTCTAAGACAAACTCTAACCTTAACCAACTTTGAAGAGTAACTAAGCCTAACCAGTGTAGAAACTGGCATCGGCCAATCAGAGAGCGTCTCCGAGAAATGCGGCTACGGAAAGTATAGACGCTGTTTGCTTAGATGATATAGATAGCTTGAAAACGCGCCCGGCTTCCATCATATTACATCATATTTCAACGCACAGTGCGTTACGCATTGATAGGCGAAATCTATTTGGTTGACCTATTTCATTGGCTGCGAGGAAACAGCGATGAAACCAGTGCACGCCCTGCCGTGCGCGATACGAGTCGCCCTGGCCTGAGAGCTATAGTTACTAGTGACTTCCTGTGAATGAAAAACAATTATTTATATTTGATATATTAACGTTATATTGTACATTGGAAACACAAACATACTTAAAATGAGTAAATATTATTCATTTTAAACATGTTTATTTTATTTCTAGGGCTCTAAAAAATAAAAAAAATAAAATAAAATCCTCTTCTCCTCTCTTTTAACCAGGGAGGGCGGCGCTCTAGCGCCCACTATGGACGAACCGCCACTGAGGAGGATGCTCAGAAACTGACAGATGTAAAAATGTACAGAGAAGCTGTGGGTAGCCTCATTTATTCCCGCCCTGACCTATGTTTTGTAGTGAGTAAATTGTCACAACAACCCCACAGAGGAGCATTGGATTACAGCAAAACATGTTTTTCGTTATCTCAAAGGTACAGCAGATAAACAGCTGTGTTTCAGAAAGAGCAGCGAGGGCTTAGGGCTTAAAGCCTACAGTGATGCAGACTGGGCAGCTGACACCACAGAGAGAAGAAGTACCACAGGATATTGTGTGAGTTTGAACACAGACAGCTCACTGGTTTCGTGGAAAACAAAGAAGCAGCCCACAGTGGCACTATCATCTTGTGAAGCCGAATATATGGCTCTAGCTATGACAATGCAGGAATGTATTTATCTAGAACAACTGCTCGAAGGGATGGATACCTATGTATATAAGAAGACTGTTCTTTACGAGGACAACCAGGGAACCATTGCGATTGCTAGAAACCCTGTGTGCCGGCAGAGATGTAAACATGTCGATATAAAATATCATTTCATCAGATCTGTCATCAGAGAAGAAAGGATGACACTGATTTATTGTCCAACGGACGACATGGTAGCAGACGCTATGACGAAACCTGCTTCCAAATTGAAATTGAAGAGATTTGCAGAGGTCATGATTGGTGTGTAAATATTGACTGCCATATTCTTTTTGATGTTTTGGATTGTATTATTTTCTTTGTAAAATGTTTTCGGAGAAGTTATCCAGTGTGCTAAACAACCCTAAGTGGGAGTGTTAAAGTTAGAGGTTCTATGTAGGATCGCAAGTAACTGTCTAACTGCATATATAACTGTTTCCACTAGAGGGCGCTCTAGGCGGAGCCACTCATGATACCACCAGGTGATTGATAGAATTGAATTGATTGATTGAAAAGTTTATTAACAGATTGCAGAATGGGTACAGTACAGTACAGCTCAATACATACAATTGTTAAGGGGATGCAGACCAGAGAAAGACTTTCGTCTTGTTTACATCAGGGTCCCCCATTTTCAATTCATCATAACATATATGACATACATGACATACAGATAGACAGTACTGCTACATCTATACATTTATGACATATCAGATTTGCAAATACAGTACTGTTTGTGATACAAAAAGTGTCCAGAAAAAGAGTGTATATACATTTGACGTAGAAACTGTACATTGGGGGAGGTTGGGTGGGTGGGGTGGGGTTGGGTGGGTGGGTGGGGGCTGTACATTGGAGGTGGGGGGGGGGGGGGGGGTTGGGTAGGGGGGGGGACACTGTACACTGTACATTGGAATACTGACAAAGCCATATTTGGTCATTTACTGTACAACTGGGTTAGGACATTTGTAGGGGCCAGTTTTGAATTGCAGTCTCCCGTAGGTGTTCTTTCAGAGTGTTTTTGAAAGTGGGTAGTGATTCACATTCCTTTACAGCTTTGGATAGGGCGTTCCACATTGATGTGGCATAATTGCGAAACGTGTTTAGTCCCTTGTTTGAGCCAAATCTGGGTTTAACATGATTTGTGGAGCTCTCTCTGGTGTTGTGATCGTGGTATTCACTGACCTTTGGGAAGTATTTTGACATGTACATGGGTACCTTGGTCGCGTAGTGTATCTTGTAGACCAGGCCCATTGCAAGTTGCTGTACTCTGTCGTCTACTCTAAGCCATCCTAGGTTGTCAAAGTGGGCAGGGGTGAGGTGGGTTCTAGGAGTAAGGTCAAGCAGTAGTCTGACCAGTTTGTTTTGAGATGTTTGTAATTTTGTTTTTAGCGCCTTTGAGGTGCTTTGGTACCATGAGGTGCACGCATAGTCGTAGTACCCTTTAATGAGTGCTCCTGCCAGAGTCTTCAGGGTATTCTTGTTTACCAGAGAGGAGATCCGGTACAAGAATCGAGTTCGTTGGTTGACTTTTTTTATTACATTGGATGCCATTTTGTCACAGGAAAGATTAGCCTCTAGGATGGAACCCAGGTAGGTAATTTCATCTTTCCTTGTGACAATATTGTCACCCACTGTAACCGAGAAGCCGTCGGTCTTGCTGAGTTTGTTATTTGAACCGAAGAGAATGGACTCTGTTTTGCCCATGTGTAATGATAGTTTGTTGTCGGCGAGCCATATGCAGATTTTGCCTAGTTCTAAGCTGAGGTGGCGAGTATTTAAAGAGATGTCTCCTCCCCCTCTACCTCTTTCCCACCTGCCTCTCAGAGAGAGGAGAACTCTAGTACTGCTGCTGTTTAACATGTGAATGAATAAACCACGCCAAAGGCTAAAGATAGAAACCATGCCTCTTTGACCACATTATTGTCGCCCCATAGCCAGTTTCCAATCACACTGGGGTCGTCTAGAATGTGTCTGGAGTGGAATTATTGATTGTAGGTTTTCCTTTAACACACAGAGTAGGACACTTGTTTTGGTGTATAACATATTTGGAGGGCCTTTATTCTGAAATTCCACGCTGAAACGTTCTGCACCCTTTTGTGCAGCTACCCGAGGTCCTCTAGAATGTGAAGTTGAAATAGTGATTGGAAACATACAGTTTCCCTTTAATAGTATTCTGAATAAAACATCTTGTTTTAGTGTACAGCATATTTTGTATATTAGAATAATTGTATCTCACGTCATCATAAATCAAAACAAAATAATTTCGAGGCACCGTGAACCTAACGTACCGGCTTCTTTGAATGTTTGTAAACAGAATTGCATTCCTAAAGAGTGGACATGCCGTCGTAAAAAAAAAAAACCATTGGCAACTTTTCAGGCAGATTTCTCGCTTCAGTGTTCCAGGGACCTGATTCTCCTCTGAGGACAGTTTGTTTATTCAGTTATGAAAACATATCATATAATTTTCTTTCTCAACCAATTCTCTTGAGTTTCAGAGTCCTCACCCCCAAAAGCTGCACAGTGCACCTTGAAGTTATTTTTGTTGATAAAGCAAGTTTTGTTTGGAAAGGCTTCATTTGCACCATATGCTGTGGATCTGTCCGGACACACACCCAATATCAGTGGTGGAAGAAGTACACAGTTCCTTTACTTAAGTACAAGTAGAAATACCCAGATAAATGAGTACTATGGTCAAAGTAAAAGTCCTCCATTCAAATTCTACTTAAGTAAAAGTAGAGAAGTATTTGCTATTGAATGTAATAAAGTAAAAGTATGCATTCTACATAACGTTTGTGTATTCCAGTGCTTGGGAGCATTCAACCCTAACCATTGACCTCTATAGGTTATGTTAAAGTGGTCTGTGGTCCAGTTATGCTGCTCTGATTAAAGGTTATGTTAAAGTGGTATGCAGTCCAGTTATGCTGCTCTGATTACGTCATCTTGAAGTTGACAGGCTTCAAAGGTGAAAGTATATAATCTTCATACATTTTTGCCATGTTTTCTCTGCTAAATCGTTTTCTTCAAAGTAACTAGTAACTGATGGGTTCAGATAAATGTAGTGGAGTAAAAAGTACAATATTTCCTTTGAAATGTAGTGGAGTAAAAGTATAAAGTTCCCTAAAAGAAAAATACTCATGTAAAGAACAAGTAGGTTGAAAATTGTACTTAAGTACAGTATGAAGTACTGTAATGGAGTATGAATCACATCGGTACTACCGAGTACTGATTCACGCTAGATCCATCAGTACCAATTTGGGTACCTTTACATGTCAAGTGTAATATTTCTCTTGGGTCTTTGGAAAGACCGAATTCCAGGAACTGGTACTGGTAGTGGTATCGGTTCAAATGTGAACAGTACCCAACCCTACTCGTGGCATAGGTGGCCTTACTGTAGCTATTTTTAACCAGTTTCGATGGATGGGCACTGTGCCAATGTGGATAAATGATGTGTGATAGAAACACTTGAAAAGGCAACGTCGTAGGCGGCCGGGTAGCGCAGTGGACTACGCGTCTGTCTACCACCGCAGAGACACTGGTATCGAATCCGGCTGTCAGCGGTGCCTCCGGCTTGGCCGGTCGTCATACTGACACAATTGGCAGAGTTAGCGGGAGGGGAGTCGAAGGGTGGTAGTCTGGTCGTTGTAAACAGCGACTCCTACAGGTCGGTCAGGGCGCCTGCACAGCAAGGGAAGGAACTGGTGAAGGTAGTGTGATGCTCCCACGCGTTACACTTCACCAATGAGAGTCCGCGCTGTTAGGTGAAAAGAGGCTGCTGGCTGTCTCCTATGTATCGGAGGAAGCATGTGATAGACTTCAGGGCTCCCTAGACCGGCAAGTAGAGGGCAAATGCGTGCAACGACCAGGAAGGGGAGGGGGGAATTGGCATAATGACTAAATTGGGATGGGAGAAAAATACAGAAAAATAGGAGGAGAAAAAGTAGATCAAAAAAGAAAAAGGCAACATCGCCAACACAGAAAGATGTTAACTGACTGACTTAAATCTTTCACCTTGTACTGTAGAATAAACCTTGTTCCTAATTGAACTGTGTCGTGGTGCGTTTGGCACAGTGGCTACAGTAGCTTCCCACCTGATGTGCAAATTCACCTAAAACATTATATTTTCATTGGCTTCCTATTGTGATTCTGGGTGAGGTAGAATACCTCATAATCTACAGTTTCATTTGATATGAATGAATGAATGAATGAATGAATGAATGAATGAATGAATGAATGAATGAATGAATGAATGAATGAATGAATGAAGGACCATCACTATCATTCTGTGTCTTTCTTCCCTCTAGTTAGCAACCTCAATGCACTGTGTTTAACCTTAGGTATTGACTTAATATACGACACTGTAAAGGAATGTGAATCCCTACCCACATTCAAAACCGCTCTTAAAGAGCACCTACGGGAGGCTGCAATTCGAAACTGGCCACCGTAAATGCCCAAACCCCCCACCACCTCCTAATAGACAGTCTCCTCCCCACCGCATGTATATATTCTCTCCCCGCCGTATGTATATTTCCCTCCCACACACCCACCCCCTCCAAATGTACAGTCTCCTCCACACTGTATGTATATTTCTCTCCCACCCACCCACCCCCTCCTAATGTACAGTCCCCTCCCCATCATATGTATATACTCGGTCAGGATCTATGGGTAACAGTGCTGTATATTTGAATACCGTTTATGTCACAAATGTATCAGTACTAAATACCTGTATGTCCCTATGCCATAAATGTCGATATTAATTGAAAATGGGGGACCCTGATGTAAACAAGACAAACGTCTTTCTCTGGTCTGCATCCCCTTAACAATTGTGTGTATTGAGCCGTACTGTATTGTACCCATTGTGCAATCTGTTAAATAAAGTTTTCATTCATTCATTTCATTCATTCATTCAAGAATGGAGAACGGAACCATGTGACAAGTACGTTTTTTTATGTAAAAGCCATGCACGATCTAACGTTAACGAATATGTATAACGTTATGAATAAATACATAAATACATGCATACAGATCTATACCAGGGTAACGTTATGATACATAAATTTTTTGTTTTGTGCATTTCATTTAGACATGATCTTTTATGTGAAGTAATAGCCTAATATGGTCTGTCCCAAATAGTGTTGTCTAAACGCACGTTATACAGATATCCTAGTTGGTTTAGTGGTCGGCAATAGGCGGCCTGCAGGCCGAAATAGGTCCACCAGCATTGCAATAATATCTGCCAGTCAGATTATTTTGATTATATGATTTGTGATGAAGATTCGCTTTATTGTATCGCAATCGGAAGACTTAGGTAAAGTTAGAAAGATATTCACAGATTCGAATTTCCGCGGTCAATCATTCTTAAGCGAAATGTTTTTAAAACACAAAGGACACCTCTTTCCTATCGTAGTAAGGTAGACAATGAGCTACAACCTTATTTTCACATAAACAAGCCGTCCTCGGAGCTGTACATTTAATAATATTGATCTCTATATGTGCAGTCGGCTGTGAGGCAAGTGCGCAGCCAGGGACCGTCTAAAAAGTGCAACACCGGAAAGAGACACTACAAAAAGATTCAATAACTTGACTGTGTCATACAGGTCTGATATTAACATTCAGTATTCAATATTGTCTGATTCAATATTAACATTCAGTATTCAAGTAGAACAGCTAGCTAGCTGTTGTGGACACTCACATTTCCACAGCAAAACGGTAGGCAAGGCACCTTGGTTGAGAAATGCAGGTTTCAGTCTATGTGTTGTAGGATCGACACTGACAGTATTATATCCTGTCTCAAGATGCACAATGAGATCTTCTTCTACTACTTCTTCTTTAGAATTTCCATCTAGAGAATTGTTGAATATATATAGAACACAAATGTTCTAGAATGTTCTATTATGACATCATACTGTGACATCACAAATGTTCTAGAATGTGCTATTATGACATCATCTGTGACATCACAAATGGTTTAGTTGTTTGATTATGACCATCACAAATGTTCTAGAATATTCTATTATGACATCATACTGTGACATCACAAATGTTCTAGAATGATTTGATTATGACATCATACTGTGACATCACAAATGTTCTAGAATATTCTATTATGACATCATACTGTGACATCACAAATGTTCTAGAATGTGCTATTATGACATCATACTGTGACATCACAACGGAACATGTTTGAGTGTCATTTGAATAATATAAATAATATGTTTGGTAAGGTTGTCCCCGAAGCCTGTTTTTGGGATTCAAACTTCGTCAGGGTTCTTCGAACGGACGTTCGAACCTTCGTTTTTTAAGCTAAATGTTTTTAAAACACAAAGGACACCTTTCCTATCGTAGTAAGGTAGACAATGAGCTACAACCTTATTTTCACCTAAACGAGCCAGCCGTCCTCGGAGCTGTACAATTAATAATATTTATCTCTATGTGCAGTCGGCTGTGAGGCAAGTGCGCAGCCAGGGACCGTCTAAAAAGTGCAACACCGAAAAGAGACACTACAAAAAGATTGAATAACTTCACTGTCATACAGTGTATAGTGTCACCAAAATCACTGCACACATCATCAGTGGTATCCTATTATATTATAGTGTTATACTACAACACTTAGATTTGGAAAAAATGCTTTTTCATAATTCTGGGGATTTTGTATAGGAGTTCAATAATATCGAGTTATTTTATAAGGGTAGATTCTTATTCACAGGAACTTTGTGCAGTTTTCACACGCTGCAATATGGGGTCTAAAACATATAGAGATATGATAAATATGGGCTTTTCTGCCTTTTCCCCCATAAAAACGGACTACTATCAAACAAACACGAATATAAGTGGTTAAAATTCAGAACTATTTGTAATCTGTCATCGATATATTGAGGTTAGGCTATTAATGTTAATCATGGGGAATTTTTTGTTTTAAATAGTAAACAGTTAAAATGATATGGCTGTGAAGTTGATCCATACTTTCATCTCTTAAGCCTCCTGAGTTTCACCTGTGTTAGCGTATAGTGTATCTTGTAGACCAGGCCCATTGCAAGTTGCTGTACTTTGTCGTCTACTCTAAGCCATCCTAGGTTGTCAAAGTGGGCAGGGGTGAGGTGGGTTCTAGGGGTAAGGTCAAGTAGAAGTCTGACCAGTTTGTTTTGTGATGTTTGTAATCTTGTTTTTAGCGCCTTTGAGGTGCTTTGGTACCATGAGGTGCAAGCATAGTCGTAGTACCCTTGAATGAGTGCTCCTGCCAGAGTCTTCAGGGTATTCTTGTTTACCAGAGAGGAGATCCGGTACAAGAATAGAGTTCGTGGGTTGACTTTTTTTATTACCTTGGATGCCATTTTGTCACAGGAAAGATTGCCTCTAGGATGGAACCTAGGTATGTAATTTCATCTTTCCTTGTGACAATATTGTCACCCACTGCTGAGTTTATTTGATCCGAAGAGAATGGACTCTGTTTTACCCAGGTGTAATGATAGTTTGTTATCAGCGAGCCAGGTGCAGATTCTGCCGAGTTCAGAGCTGAGGGTTTTTTCAACCTGTAACTTGTTCTTGTCAGAGACCAGCAGGGCTGAGTCGTCCGCGAACAAGAACAAGTTGCAGTCACAAGCTGACGACATGTAATTTGCATAAATTAGGAACAGTAGCGGTCCTAGTATGCTTCCTTGTGGAACACCAGAGCTCACTGTGAGGGGGGGGGGGATAGAGTACCATTTACCTCCACAATCTGTTCTCTCCCCTCCAGGTAGGATTGCATCCAGCTCACTGATAAACTATCAAAACCAATTGCTTTTAGCTTGTCAATCAGAATGGAGTATGTTATGATGTAGAGAACACAACAGAGTGATTGACAGTGTCGAAGGCCTTTTGTAGGTCCAGCATGACCATGCCGCAGTATTTGCCCGCGTCCACCTCTTGTTTGATGTGGTCGTTCAAATAGAGAAGGAAGGCATGCGTCAGTGGAGTGGGATGTTCTGAAGCCAGATTGTAATTAGTAGATTAGATTTCTTTCCGCCAGCCAGGTACTTTTCGACCTGTTCGTAGACTATTTTCTCCATGACTTTCGAGATGGAGGTAAGAATAGAAACAGGGCGGTAGTTGCCTGGGTCTAATTTGCTGCCCTTTTTGTGCAGGGGGGGGTCACTCTCGCAATTTTGAAGTCCTTGGGGACGTGTCCCTGTTTTATGGAGAGGTTTATTATGTGTGTGATGACTGGGGTGATGGCGGCTGCTGAGTCTCTGAGGAATTTGGAGGGGATGTTGTCATGGCCAGTGGCCTTGTTAGGTTGGAGGGCTCTCAGTTTTTTGAGTACCTCATCGGTTGTTACCATTTCTAGTTTGAAGTCGTCTTTGCGGACCCCTAGGTTTTTGTAGTATGCTACTATGTGTTCTACCCCATAATGCCCTGAGTGGGAGGGTAGTTTGTTTACCAGTGTTGTGGCTATGTTTGTGAAGAAGATGTTTAAGTAATTGGCTACATCCGGCTTGTCTGTGATGAGTGTGTTGTCCGTCTTTATGTTTATGTTTGAGAATCTGGTTTTAAGTTTTTTACTGCAGCCTCGTTGATTATTGAGTAATTTCCAAAGTTCACATGGTTTGTTTTTGTTTTCCTCAGTTTTGTCATTGATGAATTTTTTTTGCGGTTTTGATCATGGTGTTTACGTCATTTCTTAGTCTGTTTATTTGAATTTTTAGTTCAACCACGTGGGCTTGGAGTTCACTGTTTGAGCTTTTGGAAAGCTAGGGCTGAAAAGTAAGCAGTAAATGTATCTCGCGTGCGTGCAGGCTCTCTCTCTCGCACCCCACAAATTGATAATCACCACCTAGTACCCTGGAACTAATGTATGTGGCGCGCTACATTCTCATGTAAATGTACATGTTAGAATAAGACGAGGGCCCCATATTTGATGTTGAAACGGGGCCCCCTGATCCTTAAGGCCGTCCCTGACTCGTGGCGGTCGCGGCAACCGTCTTTCAGTCTCTATCATCTCAACATGTTTCTGCAGTGATCCACGGACATTGAATTTACGATGATATATCGATGCTGCTTTAAATGTGAACAAAGGCAGTGCCTAAAAGCAACGCCTACGTGTTGCTGAGGAAGTATGCGATGATCAAAGATGAGTTCCATGGGTATGACATCATCTTTGTGGGGTGTGGCATCTCATGTAATGACAAGCAACTCCGGGAATGCAATGAAAAGTGAAATGACCCACTAAATAATGTTGTAAAAATCTAAGATTTCGTCAGTGTCTCGTTACAATATATCCAGTAATGGAATGGAATTGTGAATCAAAAAGTGCATACTACTCTCACCTTTAATTTAATTTAGACAAATAACCCCAATCAAATCACCTATTACGGTTACTGTCAAAATGGGACACTATATTCTATGTGTTTTCAATGGACAAAATAACGTTTAGGGATCATACAATTCATGTTGTTTAACAGAAATATATTTTTTTCTAAATAGGATCAAAAGTTCAGTTTTCCTAAAATCAGCTACAGCAGTTTGCTAGCACCCAGAAAGCTAGCAGAAGCAAAAGCCAGCTAGCTGTGTTTTAATGTGAGATATTAGGCCACTCCAACACTGAAAACAAGCCATGTGGAATAGACTATGGAGTAACTGAAGGTGCAGAGGAATATAGTATAGTCTAATTTTGTAATAAATTGGGAAGGCTGAGTGCCCCCCCCCCCCACCATACACCTAAGATTTGTTGGTGCAAAACTTTTAATAAAATGTAATGCTTATGAAGCATTTTATGCTTTTAATATATAGTTCTTATTCATCCGTTTTGAAAATAAATAAAACTAAATGAGTTGATAGCTTTACATCTGAATGTTTTACACGTGGCTTACATTAGATAACACAAGTAGGAAAAGCTGAAGTTTTCAAGTTGCTTTTTTCACAAAAGTATCTAAATTGTTTTAATGCATCGCCATTGTATGACTAGTTACACTGCTGGCCAGTATGACTTACTACCATAGTGTCTTTATACCTGTATCACTCTACATATTAATACAACTCCGTGCATACATCTGATTAGCACTATACTCAGTAGTACTAATTAATATATTTTATACCCAGTTTAATCACCTGTACATTGCATATTAATATTGCACTTTACCGCTACATTTGCACTCTGGTTGGATGCCAAACTTATTTTTGTTGTACTGTATGACGACAACAAATTAGAATCTAATCTAATCTGTTAACCACAACTGGACATAGCAATCGGACAATAATATATACTTTTTTATTTTCGTTGACCAGGCATGGTTTCTCATATCATAAAATATAAAAGTCTCACTTTCACCTGTTTGACAGGGCAGTAAGTAGCCTGAGCAGGGGATGCAACCCTGCATTGGACTTTGTGTCAAGACGATATGAGTTATATGCAATTATGGCACCACCTGGTGGGTAAAATTCGAAATGACACCAGCCATTTAGATGGGCCTATTAATAGCAGCATAAGAAGGAAGCAGGTCTTGATTTCCAGTCAGCCTTTCACCAGACCTTTCACAGGAGACGAATAAAGGTCATGGCCCGATATGAGGACACGAGTAGTCTGGACATTTTCCCAAAAAGCGTATTATTTAAAAATACATTTTGGTAAGTAATAGGGCTGTACCAAATATAATTATTTTGGCTTAGAATAGCTGGTGCTATGCATAAAACAAACAAACATTCTGTACAGAATCACTCTATGATGACAACAATGCAAAGGGTTAATACTATAACATTTCAAAGTCACTGGGGCATTGTAGACAAAGTTTAGTTTTCTTCAAAAACTCGTTTATTGAGTTAATTATCAACACTAGGACAAAGAACACAAATAGTTGAGGACAAACCAACATAGCCTTGTCCACTTGACCGCTGGACGAGGACAAAACTGGCAGGATATGAGACATTGACGTACATTAATGACACAAGCGGCGAGTGAGTAACGCTAGCCTTATAGGACGTGCAGCGCTATGTTTTGCGCGTAGAACTGCGAGACAGAGAAAAAACAATGGTCCTCTTCTAAACACCTTCCGAGCGTCCGTGTAGCTCTATCGGTGACGTTTCTATTCAAAGGCTTCTTGTTGTCTTGCCAACAAGTGGGTTAGTAGTACCACATCAGTCAAGACTTTGTGCCGTCGTCGTTAATCATGTCTGGAATGTTCTACATCTGTAACCGATAAAAACAGCCGTGGCGAGGCCCCTTCCCGTGCAGCGGGCACGGCGCTGTAGTGAGATAATGTCTGCCAGTCAAATGGCACTAAAAACTAGAATGGCATCGCCCAGATGCCCGGGCTCTTTAAAACGTCAAAACAGTAGTGGGGCACTTTCAGCACTGTAATGGAGGTTCAGGGGGGGAGAGGGGGAACGGGAACGGTTGGTGACTTGACATAAAATGAAGGAGGCGACGAACAAAGTCAAGGCGGGACAGTCCTCGGTCTCGTTCTGCTCACCGATGAGAAACTCTGTCAGGGGGGGCCGGGGTGCCGGGTGCGATTAGGACAGGTCACGGGTCCACTGAGCACCTCGGTGGGCGCGATACCGGTGTAGATCTTACAGTTTGGACAGTCGCAGGTTATGGCTTTCTTTGTACAGGCGGTAAAAGGGTACAAGTGGAGGGGCGTCGGCCTTCACCATTACATCAGAAGCCTCGGTTTCCCTCTCCTCTGGACAAGGCTTCATCCTGCTTCATCTGGCTCCAGTAAGGAATGATTCAGCTTCCATCTAATAATCTCCTGGAGTCCTGGACAGACAAAGCGTATCCATAGCTCTACTGTTTTTGTGTGTAATTATGTGTGTGTGTCTGACTGTGTGTGTCTGTGTTTGACTGCGTTAGATGCTGGGAGGCGAGATCACAGCTTGGGATGGCTGGTTAGCTTCATCTTCAGGTTCTCCGCCAGCTTGTCCAGGAACTCAAAGGTGTTCAGGTAGTCTGCACGCACCACACTAGACACAGAAAGCAGGGGAGAGGAGAAGAGAGGAGGGGAGGGAGGGGGGGGAGAGCAGGGGAGAGGGGAGGAGAAGAGAGGAGAGTAGGGGAGAGGAGGGGAGGGGAGGGGGGAGAGGAGAAGAGTTTAAGCAATACACCAACAGAGACATTGATTTATATTCCTGCAGATAACCCATGTAGGATTTCAATTGATCATGGTCATACGAATTGTGATAATGAATAATAATAATGAACATTAATTTCATTCTGGCAGTAATTAAACATGTTGTTTTAGTCTTGGCCCTTTGACAAGAAAAAAATAGGCTCACATCTTTTTATTTTATTTTTATAAATACTCTCAATACAATTAATTTGTAACTGGTGACAACATTTCAATCTCAGTTGGGATGTACTACGCTATTATCAATTTTTTATACTTTGGATAAAAGAGTCCGCTAAAAATTACTAAATGTAAACGTGAATGTAGTCACTAAAAATGGAAGATCTTGGCTGGGATAATAGAGGTTCTGCTGACTTTAACACTCACCCAGCAAGAAACACATCTATATGAATAGACTAAAATGAGGCAAGTTCGAATGAAATCTGAATATTAGCTCATTGTCTGTTGTATTTGATATTATGGGTAGTACCGATAGGAAACTATCATTAGGCATTGGGCTTGTATTGCAGGCACATTCTTTCCAAATGTGATGTTCAAACCAACAATAACTTGCAAACAGAATGTCCCATAGTCCAATTAAGACCAGGACTACTTTCACTTTTCAGCTGCCAAGAACTCGAAATGATTTTAGTCTGGTTCTTTTGGTTTTCATCTCGTTTCAAACTTGAAAAGCTGACAAATATCTTTGGTCACGGTTTCCATCGATGACACGTAAGATATACTTTCCATCAGCATAGTACATAATCGCCCCCCCACCGCTTGAGACGCACGACCCACCAAGTCCAGCTCAAGAAACCAAGTTGGATCAAATCAAAGCACGAAGCGAGTCATAGAAACTACTACTGTCTGCAGCGGTGGTCATCTTGCTTCTTTCAAAGTGTTGTTGTGATATTGACAAGAACATCCAACAGGCCTCTGGGGTATGTTATGTTATGTGTGTGTGTGTGTGTGTGTGTGTGTGCGAGTGTGAGTGTGTGTGTGTGTGTGAGTGTGAGTGTGAGTGTGTGTGTGTGAGTGTCTGCGGGTGTGTGTGTGTGAGTGTGTCTGTGTCTGTGAGTGGCCAGTGTGGGAGGACTAACTTGGCGAGGCCTTTGACGCAGATAGCCAGGTCCTTGGTCATGAATCCGGCCTCGATGGTCTCGATGCAGACAGACTCCAGCGCCTCGGAGAACACGCGCAGCTCTGTGTTGTTGTCCAGCTTTGCCCTGTGAAGCAGCCCCCGTGACCACGCAAAGATGGAGGCTATGACACACACACACAGAGACACACACACACATTTTAGGATGGACATCGGGGAGGCAGGATGGCCGAAAAGGTAAAGAGGCCGGCCAGTAACCGAAAGGGTGCTGGTTTGATCCCCGGCCCCCGACAGGAGCGTGTATTCCAGTTGTGAGCTGGTGACTGAAGGGTGGCTGGTATTACATCTACGGTGCTCACCATCTTGCCTAAGTGCCCTTAAGCAAGGCACTGAACCCCAAAAACTGGGGACTGTGTGTATGTGTAACTAGGAGGGATGAGGACTGTGTGTATGTGTAAGTAGGAGGGATATGAGGACTGTGTGTAACTACGAGGGATGTGAGGACTGTGTGTAACTAGGAGGGATATGAGGACTGTGTGTATGTGTAACTAGGAGGGATATGAGGACTGTATGTACAGTATGTGTAACTAGGAGGGATATGAGGACTGTGTGTGTGTAACTAGGAGGGATATGAGGACTGTGTGTATGTGTAACTAGGAGAGATATGAGGACTGTGTGTATGTATAACTATGAGGGATATGAGGACTGTGTATATGTGTAACTAGGAGGGATATGGGGACTGTGTGTATGTGTAACTAGGAGGGATATGAGGACTGTGTGTAACTAGGAGGGATATGAGGACTGTGTGTATGTGTAACTAGGAGGGATATGGGGACTGTGTGTATGTGTAACTAGGAGGGATATGAGGACTGTGTGTAACTAGGAGGGATATGAGGACTGTAACTAGGAGGGATATGAGGACTGTAACTAGGAGGGATATGAGGACTGTGTGTAACTAGGAGGGATATGAGGACTGTGTGTAACTATGAGGGATATGAGGACTGTGTGTAACTAGGAGGGATATGAGGACTGTGTGTAACTAGGAGGGATATGAGGACTGTGTGTAACTAGAAGGGATATGAGGACTGTGTGTAACTAGGAGGGATATGAGGACTGTGTGTAACTAGGAGGGATATGAGGACTGTGTGTAACTATGAGGGATATGAGGACTGTGTGTAACTAGGAGGAATATTGAGGACTGTGTGTAACTAGGAGGGATATGACTTGAGGACTGTGTGTAACTAGGAGGGATATGGGGACTGTGTGTATGTGTAACTAGGAGGGATATGCGGACTGTGTGTAACTAGGAGGGATATGGGGACTGTGTGTATGTGTAACTAGGAGGGATATGAGGACTGTGTGTAACTAGGAGGGATATGACTTGAGAACTGTGTGTAACTAGGAGGGATATGGGGACTGTGTGTATGTGTAACTAGGAGGGATATGCGGACTGTGTGTAACTAGGAGGGATATGGGGACTGTGTGTATGTGTAACTAGGAGGGATATGAGGACTGTGTGTGTGTAACTAGGAGGGATATGCGGACTGTGTGTAACTAGGAGGGATATGAGGACTGTGCGTATGTGTACCTAGGAGGGATATGAGGACTGTGTTTGTGTAACTAGGAGGGAAAGGCGGACTGTGTGTAACTAGGAGGGATATGAGGACTGTGTGTAACTAGGAGGGATATGAGGACTGTGTGTGTGTAACTAGGAGGGATATGAGGACTGTGTGTAACTAGGAGGGATATGAGGACTGTGTGTAACTAGGAGGGATATGAGGACTGTGTGTAACTATGAGGGATATGAGGACTGTGTGTAACTAGGAGGAATATGAGGACTGTGTGTATGTGTAACTAGGAGGGATATGAGGACTGTGTGTAACTAGGAGGGATATGGGGACTGTGTGTATGTGTAACTAGGAGGGATATGCGGACTGTGTGTAACTAGGAGGGATATGGGGACTGTGTGTATGTGTAACTAGGAGGGATATGAGGACTGTGTGTGTGTAACTAGGAGGGATATGAGGACTGTGCGTATGTGTAACTAGGAGGGATATGAGGACTGTGTTTGTGTAACTAGGAGGGAAAGGCGGACTGTGTGTAACTAGGAGGGATATGAGGACTGTGTGAAACTAGGAGGGATATGAGGACTGTGTGTGTGTAACTAGGAGGGATATGAGGACTGTGTGTGTGTAACTAGGAGGGATATGCGGACTGTGTGTAACTAGGAGGGATATGAGGACTGTGTGTATGTGTAACTAGGAGGGATATGAGGACTGTGTGTGTGTAACTAGGAGGGATATGCGGACTGTGTGTAACTAGGAGGGATATGAGGACTGTGTGTAACTAGGAGGGATATGAGGACTGTGTGTATGTGTAACTAGGAGGAATATGAGGACTGTGCGTGTGTAACTAGGAGGGATATGTGGACTGTGTGTAACTAGGAGGGATATGAGGACTGTGTGTAACTAGGAGGGATATGAGGACTGTGTGTAACTAGGAGGGATATGAGGACTGTGTGTAACTAGGAGGGATATGAGGACTGTGTGTAACTAGGAGGGATATGAGGACTGTGTGTAACTAGGAGGGATACAACTAGGAGGGATATGAGGACTGTGTGTAACTAGGAGGGATATGAGGAGGACTGTGTGTAACTAGGAGGGATATGAGGACTGTGTGTATGTGTAAGTAGAAGGGATATGAGGAGGACTGTGTGTATGTGTAACTAGGAGGGATATGCAAAAAAGACAAGACAACAACAAAAAATTGCCTGGTGTACATTGACAATAAAATAATCTTCTTCTGATAAAAGCATACACGGTAATAATGCATGGAATACAGAACAGATCAAAGTAGGAGGCTGGTGTTTGTATTATTTATATACTTTCTCGTGGATGGGTGCTACAGTGGCCATGAGGTGTCTTACCGATGGGGTTGGTGGAGGTCTCCTTGCCCTGCTGGTGCTGCCTGTAGTGGCGCGTCACCGTGCCGTGGGCCGCCTCAGACTCCACCGTGACCCCGTCCGGACAGAGCAGCACGCTGGTCATCATGCCGAGGGAGCCGTAGCCTGGAGGGGGAGGAGCCGAGACAGTGACACGTCAAGCTCGTACCCGGAGGCAGCGAGGGCCCTTAACTCCTCACCATCTAAGGAGTTTATTTGCTTACTTTGTGTATTCTTTCCACGTCTATGCTGTATTCTGAGTATTATACTGTACTGTTATGTGTATGATTGTTGTTTACCTGTGCACTCACCAAGACAAATTACAATCAATGTTTCACTGAAATGGTAATAAACTATTGAATCTTGAAATAAATCACCTAGTTTCAAGTTTCTTTAATAGTTGTCATACAGAAGTACAGAATACTTTCATACAAAATGCTTCTTACTGTTACGCTCCAGAGACTGTGCTAGACAAGATAGTATCAAATAACATAGTATAGCATGTAAATTAGAAGTAGAAAATGAGGTCAGTGTTCAGTATAGACATATGTACAATGTTCGATGCAGAATAGACGTAACTGAGTTACCATATAATATACAATACTATGCAGTGTACTAATGTACAATACTATATAGTGCAAAGCAGAAATGGGATGAGGTACAATTTAGGTACAATTTACAGTAAGGTGTACGAGTTGTAGTGCAATCCTTCATCAATAAATATAAAGTGTGGGGAGTGGGTGCTACAGTGTGTTTGTTTAAAGTGAGTGTGTGCTATAAAGTGTGGGGAGTGGGTGCTACAGTGTGTTTGTTTAAAGTGAGTGCGTGTGGATGTGTGTGCTATGTGCGTTTGATGGTTGTTGTTGTGTAGTGTTAATTGTTCGTTGAGCAGCCTGATGGCCTGGGGATAGAAGCTTCTTCTGAGTCTTTCTGTGCTCGCCTTGAGACTCCGGTATCGCTTGCCTGACCGCAGCAGTTCAAAGAGGCAGTTGTTCGGGTGACTGGAGTCTTTAATGATTCTCTTAGCCTTGCCCCTGCACCACTTGTTGTAAATGTTCTGGAGGGTGGGGAGCCAGCCTCCAATTGTGCGTTCGGCTGAACGTGTCACTCTTTGTAGTCTGCTTCGGTCTTGTGCAGTGCTATTCCCAAACCAGGAGGTGATGTTGCCAGTCAGGATGCTCTCTATTGTACATGAGTAGAAGTTCTTAAGGATCTTCTGACTGACTTGGAACTTCCTTAGGCGCCTGAGGAAGTAGAGGCGTTGTCGTGCCTTCTTCACAACACTGTCAATGTGTGTGGTCCATGTCAGGTCCTCGGATATGTAGGCTCCGAGGTACTTAAAGCTGTTGACTCTCTCAACCGGTGCCCCGTCGATGCGGAGGGGGCTGTAGTCCTTGACCCCCGACCTCCTGAAGTCCACAATCATCTCCTTTGTTTTGCTGACGTTCAGGGAGAGGCTGTTTTCCTGGCACCATCCCGCCAGGACCTTGACCTCTTCCAGGTAGGCCCTCTCGTCGTTGGCAGAGATCAGGCCCACCACCACTGTGTCGTCAGCAAATTTGATGAATGTGTTGCTACTCCGCTGAGCCACACAGTCGTGTAAGTAAGTAAGTAAGTAAGTAAGTAAGTAAGTAAGTAAGTAAGTAAGTAAGTAAGTAAGTAAGTATTTATAAAGCACCTTTCATACATGTCATGTAGCTCAAAGTGCTGTACACAAACATAGGCATATATAACGATAAAAGCAATAACGTCACAGTGATCAGTTAAGATCAATGTTTAAAAAAATAAATAATAATAATAATAATAATAATAATAATAATAATAATAATAATAATAATAATAATAATAATAATAATAATAATAATAATAATAATAATAACGTAAAAATGAAAATAACGTAAAAATGAAAACATGAAAACAGTCATTTGCTTACCAGTTTGGGAGAACAGGTCCGCACAAACATGTCCGCTCAGTAGCAACCGGAAGTAGGAAATGCACTAAACCAATGCACTTGTACGGTAGGTAGCAATGTTAGCTCTTATAACGCTAGTGTAGTTACGTTTTTATTAGTGGTCAGAGTTGGGTCCACAGGACTTATCCAAGCCCCATGGATCCATCAGTGGCCGTGTATTGTGTGCGTATGTACCCGTTCCCTCATGTGGTCAGTGGTCAGAGTTGGGTCCATAGGACTTATCCAAGCCCCATGGATCCATCAGTGGCCAAGTATTGTGTGCGTATGTACCCGTTCCCTCATCTAAAGAGTTGGGTCCATAAGACTTATCCAAGCCTTACGGATCCATCAGTGGTCGTGTATTGTGTGCGTATGTACCCGTTCCTTCATCTAAAAAGTTGGGTCCACAAGGCTTATCCTAGCCTCATGGATCAATCAGGTTTTTCCAAGCCATAACTATTTGTAAGCTAGACTGTATAGGTACGTTTTTAATTTTCCTTTAAAAATGTGTATGGAGCTGGCGTTTCTGATGTGTGTTGGTAGTGTGTTCCATAGTTTTGGGGCATAGTTGGCAAATGCCATACTTCCTATCCTCTTTTGGTTTCTGGGCGTGTCTAGTAAACCTGTAGTGGATGACCGTAGCGTTCTTGAGGGCAGATAACTAACTAGGGAATTTGCTATGTATTTTGGGCCTTGCTCATTAAGAGCTTTATATGTTAGGAAAAGGACCTTAAAATCAATTCTATGAGTTATTGGAAGCCAGTGCAGAGTGGCTAGGACTGGAGTGATATGTTCTCTTCTCCTTGTATGAGTTAGTAATCGAGCTGCAGAGTTTTGGATAAGCTGAAGCTTCCCAATGGTTGCTTTGGGAAGACCAGTGAACAGTGCATTACAATAGTCAAGCCGACTTGATACAAAAGCATGAATAAGTGTCTCTGCATCCTTTTTATTTACGAAAGGTCTTACTTTCGCTATGTTTCTTAGGTGGAAGAATGACGTTTTCATGGCCTTATTTATATGAGACTTAAAGGTCAGGTCTGAGTCCAAGATGACACCTAGGCTTGTAACCTCAGTCTTTACATAGGATGACAGACTCCCCAGGTTTTCACACAGCACTTCCCTTTTCGCTTTTGGGCCGATCAATAGGATTTCGGTCTTGCTTTCGTTTAATTTTAGGAAGTTATTGTTCATCCACTTGTTTATTGCTAACAGACAATTTGTAATGGACTGTATGGCTGTAGTGTTATTTGGTTCTGCGGAGATATATAGTTGTGTATCATCAGCATAACTATGGAAGCATACATTGTGGTCTCGAATGATGTCCCCGAGGGGCAGCATATATAGTGAGAAGAGTAATGGACCAAGGCAGCTTCCTTGTGCAACTCCAAAGCTGCTGTCATGTTCCTCGGATACATTGTCTTCAAGCTTAACATAGAACCTTCTCCCCTTAATGTATGTTATGAGCCAATTTAGTACATGATCGGAAAAGCCAACCAGTCTTTCAAGACGACTGATCAAGATATTATGGTCAATCGTATCGAACGCTGCACTAAGGTCCAATAGGACAAGAATTGAGACTTTGCCAGCATCGGAGTTTAGCCTGAGGTCGCTAACTATTTTAGTAAGGGCAGTTTCAGTGCTGTGATTTGTTCTGAAACCTGATTGTAATTCCTCCATGATGTTATTATCTTTGAGAAAGGAGTTTATTTGTACTGAGACTATCTTTTCTAATATCTTGCTGATAAATGGAAGGTTCGATATTGGCCTATAGCTTTTTAGTTCGTTTACATCTAAGTTTGTTTTCTTTAGTAGTGGTTTTACTACAGCCGTTTTAAATGCATCTGGAAAAGTGCCTGTTTGAAGAGACATATTTATGATTTCAAGGACATGATTTGAGACACTATCGAACACCCGCTTGAGAAATGCTGTTGGTATAGGATCGAGGCAGGAGGTGGCGGAATTACACTCAGAGACAATCTTACAGTGTGTGTACAGGGAGTAGAGGAGGGGACTCAGAACACAGCCCTGGGGGCCCCTATGTATCTACCTATCTACCTACTATCCATTATCATCATTTAATTGAATAAAAGCCGAAGGTTTACGAATTGACCCATCTCAAATAACTGTTGCTTTCGGAGGAAAAGCCATCTTTCTGAGGAAAGCAACAGTTGTTGATTGGAGGATGGCGGGGGGGGGGAAAGGGGCGGAGTCTGAGATAGTCCCATGATGTGTGGAGGTCTGACCTTGGGCCACTGAGTCGGACTGGACGTCCCCGTCGTAGTTCTTGCAGGCCCAGATGAAGCCTCCGTCAGACTTCATGGCCTGAGCCACCATGTCGTCGATCAGCCGGTGTTCATACCAGATGCCCTTGGCCTCATACTGGGCGCGGTACTCCCTGGAGGACACACACAGGTTAGACAATGGTCATGCAGCAGGTACAGTCAATCTTCAAATCACATGCTAACGTGTTACGAACTGGCTCAAGCTCACAACAAGAATGGGGAGACAGGAGACATTTATTATAATTAAACTAAAGGAGCAGCCAATATATATGAATATCAGTGTGTCAGCAGTGTGTGGATGAGTGTATGTGCAGTAGGGATGCCCCGATCGATCGGCCACCGATCGTTATCGGCCGATAATCAGTATAAATATGCGATCGGTGATAATGCTTTATTTTCACTGATCGTCAAAACCGATCTCACTCGCTCGTCTCGCTGAGTTCTGTCTCAGACACCGGGAGCTGTGCGGCGTCTGCTCCTCCCTCCAGCCCCTCCCGCGCGCATGTAAACACGGGTCTAGTCTAGTGGGACGGGAGGACGGCGTCTCCCTTAGCTACCGTTAGCTACCGTTACAAAATGACCCAGTCAACCATTCACTTCCAGTCCAATACATGATGAGGCATTGTCTAACCGAACGGTATCTAGCCGGCCAGCTACCGATAGCTCCTGACATCAACAAACGCTCCAGCAAGTCTAGTAGAGACGTGTATGATACCTCAGCTAGCTCATGTTAGCTGACGCCAGCTCACTGTTCAAAACGAAATGTCCCACTGAACTAAATAGTTCACCGAGGCGCTGTATCAACGTTATATAGCCGGCCAGCAGTAGCCACAGATAGCTCCTGATATCAATGTTTTATAACACTCATTCGATGCGTATTCGAGCTGAGGGCATGTTGTTGAATATGATCAATAGGTCTAGCTGCAGCTCCGGAGAATCCTGGCCGTAGCTGCAGGCTACTCGAGTATAGGGTCCAGCTGCAGCTCCGGAGAATCCTGGCCGTAGCTGGAGGCTACTAGAGTACACACAGACAGTGGAGCTTGTTGCGTGGTGGCGATGTCTCGCAGATAATACAAGTACAAGTCTAATTATATAATATATATATTTTATAAAAAAAAAAAAAAAAAAAAAAACATTTTATAAAATAATTTAAAAAAAATGTTAATTAAAAACAATCGGTATCGGATCGGTATCGGCCGATATGGCTCACGACGATCGGTGATCGGTATCGGTGGCAAAAAACGTGATCGGGGCATCCCTAATGTGCAGCATGAATGTTGTAGGTGTAAAAGCAAAGAAAGCAACCAAAACCAAAGTAACCAAAGACAGCAACCAAAGAAGCAAACCAATCAAACCAAAGGACCAAATATGTGAGGAGTTCGCAAGAGAGCAGAAGCAGCCTCCCTCTATTATCTTGCATGGGACACACCGGCCCAGGTGTGCCCCAATTAACTTGACGAGCCTTCCCCAGCCCTGCTCTGCCAGCTAGAGCAGAGGAAGCCAACACAATGTGGGGGAGGGTCGTCACAACAGTAACCCTACATCACAAGACCAATGAGTGTGGGTGTGTGTGGGTGTGTATGTGCACGCACACGTTTGTATGTGTATCATCATGTGTGTGTATCTGAAGGCCTTACTTCTCGTAGATCTCCTGGAAGATGTCTTTGAAGCGCCCGTCGTACTTCTTCAGGATGGTGTTCTTGGTGCTGAGGTACATGGGCCAGCCTTTGGTCAGACCCATCTTGAAGGAGCTGTGGGCGAAGTCTGTGATGGACGTGTCTGTGTTGTACATCCCCAGGGCCACTCCACCAGAGCCTGGACATCAAACACAACACACACACAGACAAGGTCAAGGTCACGTTTATTAGTATGTCCCAAACTGGGCAATTCATGTTACAGCAGATAAATAGGAGCTCCAAAAAAACACAGCAAACATACATAACAAGAAGAACACAGACAGACATGTACAGTACTGTGACACAGAGCGAGAGACACACACACACTAGGGCTGAACGATTAATAGATTTTAAATCGAAATTTGAAATGATGCAATTAGCAAATTGCAAAAAAAAAGAAAATCGCAATTTTTTTTAACCGGGAAGTCCCATTGAGATACAAGACCTTCGCAATCTTCTTTGAGGAAAAAGTGGAGAACATCCGCAGCTCCTTCTCCCAACCCCCACCCATTCCAAATGCTGAATCGAGAACCTCATCCTTCACTCTGTCATCTTTCTCTCCCATTACAGAAGCCGAGACTCTGACACTGGTAACGTTGAACTGTCCGACTACATGCCAGCTGGACCAGCTACCCTCCCCACTCCTCCAGACCATAGCACCAGACATCCTCCCATTCCTAACTGCAACCATCAACTCCTCACTCAACTCGGGGGTGGTCCCCACCTCCCTAAAACAAGCCAGAGTCACGCCACTCATAAAAAAACCAACCCTGAACCCCACCGTCATCGGCAACTACCGTCCTGTCTCTCTTCTCTCCTTCCTTTCTAAAACACTTGAACGTGCTGTATCCAACCAACTTACTGCTCATCTCTTACAGAATGACCTCCTAGACCCTAATCAGTCAGGCTTCAGGACTGGTCACTCCACAGAAACGGCCCTCATTGCGGTCACAGAGGCACTTCACTTAGCAAAAGCGAAAGGACTCTCCTCTGTCCTGATTCTCCTAGATCTATCTGCAGCCTTCGACACAGTCAACCATCAGATCCTCCTCGTGGCCCTCGCAGGAATGGGAGTGGCTGGCTCTGCGCTGACATGGCTGACATCATACCTCAATGACCGCTCCTACCAAGTGTCATGGAGAGGGACCCGGCTGTCGGCCACCTGCCCCCTGCGGATGGGTGTCCCCCAGGGCTCGGTTCTAGGACCCCTTCTCTTCTCCCTCTACACTAAATCACTGGGTAACATTATCACGTCTCATGGCTTCTCCTATCATTGTTATGCCGACGATACTCAACTCTTCCTCTCCTTCCCTCCCTCAGATATCCACGTCTCTGAGCGGATCTCAGCCTGTCTGTCCAACATCTCCGCCTGGATGACGACCAACCACCTCAAAAGCTGAACCTAAGCAAAACAGAATTGCTCCACCTGCCGGCCAAATCCTCCCCCCTGACCGACCTTTCCATCAGTCGAGAATGCAGCTGTGACCGCGTCCCCGACCACCAAGAACCTTGGTGTTGTCCTCGACGACCAGTTGAACTTCTCTGCTCACATCGCAGCGACAACCAGAACCTGCAGATTCCTCCTGAGCAATGTCAGAAGGATCCGCCCCTTCCTGACAAAAGAAGCCACCAAACTCCTCGTCCAATCAACAGTCATCTCCTGCCTCGACTACTGCAATGCACTGCTCGCTGGCCTCCCGGCCACTGCCACTAAGCCTCTTCAACTCATTCAGAACGCAGCGGCCCGCATGATCTCAAACCTACCGAAGTCAGCCCATGTCACCCAGCCACCCAGGGACCTGCACTGGCTCCCCATTGCTGCACGAATCCGCTTCAAGGCCCTCGACCTGGCATACCGTGCGGCAAAGGGAACTGCTCCCGCCTACCTCCGGTCAATGGTCTCTAACTACACACCCTCAAGACCCCTACGCTCTGCATCTTCTGGCCGCCTCAGACCTACTCCTATCCAAGCTCCGGGAGGGTCATCAAAGAGAAGTCGCCTATTCTCAGTCCTTGACCCACAATGGTGGAATGAACTACCCACCCCAGTTAGGACAGCCGAAACCCGTCCAATCTTTCGCCGTCGACTAAAGACGCACTTCAACCATTATCTGAATAAAAAAAAAGATCTAACCCTAACTAACCTTTCTGTCATGCATTTGTCCTAATAAACTAACCTACACTGTAGCACTCAACACTTTGATGAACATTGTTACTCAGCTGATAGAGTTGTGCCCTTCCCGATGACTTGTCGTACAGAATTTGTAAGTCGCTTTGGCTAAAAGAGTCAGCTAAATGACTAAATGTAAATGTAAATGTACCGGTATCGATTCCCAGGTAAAAAGAAAGATTTTCAGGCTCTGTGTCCTGAACAGACCCAGTGCGTAGGCCAGATGCAAGCCACATTTTACAATAAACCTCTGTGGGGCTGCTTAATTTTTTTTTTTATAATCGCACATTTTATCGCAATCGCAATATCTGTCAGAAAAATCGCAATTACTGTAGATTATTTCCCAAAATCGTGCAGCCCTAACACACACACACACAGAGTAAATGACTGAGTAATGTTCTCTGTCTCATCAACTATCACTTGGATGACCACCCAGAAAGTTACCGAACGGCTGATTGAGTAGGAAAACACACAATGGAACGGACACACAAGTCAATAAGTAACCCCTGGAACACAAGCTAGATACGCTAAAGTTTCAGAAACAGGTAACCATAGAGATGCGTGCGCTTGTGAAGCGTCCCGTTCCCCCCGGGGCGAGATGGCGTTCTCAGTCACATGATCTCCTGCGTTGCTGTTCTCGTGTGTTTACCAGCCGCAGGTTCTCCCCTACGGTGTAATGAGGCCCTGCATCTGATCCCCATCACTCTTGCTGCTAAGTGGCAGTAATAGTTTATTTTTGCAGTGAAGGCTCAGGGCCAGCTTAGAAACAGACGCATCATTGTCTCATATACGTGATACTCTTGTCTTCTGTTCCACTGTGTGTGTGTAAATGCTAAATGGACTGCATTTATATAATGGCTTCTATCCAAAGCGTTAAACTATTGTGCAACCGTATACACTGTATTTAACCTCTTAAGCCCTAGCCATATTTTCTGAAAACCCGCCTAAAAATACATACCTAAGTAAATGGAAGATTGCTCCACTTCTACAAGGTCCATTTGCATGTTCTTGGTATCTAGGGACATCTATGGATCTCAGGGAATGTATTCCCAGTGTCAAAAATATTGTGTCTGTTACTAGACTTGAGTAAATTGTAATGAACCAAAGGAGAATATCAATTTAAATTATTATATATTTTTTTGACAGTGAATAACACCATGCTAAAATTTACCAGACATGAAACATTGCCACTGAGCTCATTCAACACCTTCTTGAGATCACGTGTACAAAATCTAAGCAAATTAATAAAGGGAAGATGATTAAACAGAAGGTGTTGTAGATACAGTACTGAATTCTGCCAATCCGGACACATGCTAAATGGACACAGCTGGTGGTTGTAACCAGAATCTTCTGCTTGGAGGTTAAACCCCTGAGGGTCTACCTGTGACATTACAGGACAGGGAATAGATCCTCTACATCAGTGCTTCCCAATCCTCTCCTCGAAGCACCCCAGCCGTTCCATGTATTTGTTAAATTCCACCACCAGCACAACTGATTCAACTTAACAAGCCCTTTATTAGTTGCATCAGGTGTGCTGGTGGTGGAATTTAACAAATACATGGAACGGCTGGGGTGCTTCGAGGAGAGGATTGGGAACCACTGCTCTACATCATGACTGTAACCGTGGTGATTTTTACTGGGATATGGGTACATCATCTGATGCAGAGGTGTAAGCGTTTAAATAAAACCCATTTGGATGCAATAGCTCAATTAAAGATTTTATGAGCCCACAAATGTGGTCACTAATTCAATGGACCGACTCCAAAAGGCGCAGGTGATTGATTGAACATTTTATTAACAGATTGCAGAATGGGTACAATACAGTACGGCTCAATACACACAATTGTTAAGGGGATGCAGACCAGAGAAAGACTTTAGTCTTGTTTACATCAGGGTCCCCCATTTTCAATTCATAATGAATTATAAGTAAGGGTGCAATTAGCACCGTGCAATCCATTCTTTGTGGATCCCGCCCTGAGACACAGAGACAGACACACACACAAGAGACACAGACACACACCAGCTCGTAACAAGACAGACGGCGGATCCCAACTGTAATTACTCAGCCTTTTCAATTATATTACAATTTCCTCAGTGTTTGCTCATGAAACGGTAACCAGGAGGTGTAAATACTCAGCGGGGCAGAGATGAAGTCCATATAAGACACATCTCATATTGTCCTGTTGACACTGTAAACACATTACATGCTCATAATATCCTCTCTGCTGTGCTGGTGGAGCCGTGTTGACTGAACACGATCCTCCCAGACTGTTGCATTAGTTCCGCCTTTTTTACTGTTATTTCCACTTCTAAGTGACCTCAAACTCCCGCCCTCTTTTCCTGAACCTCCAATCACAACGGTTGCTCCCCTTTGGACAGATTTGGTTTTTTTTGTCAGAGGAAAGCAACAGTTGTGATTGGAGGATCAAGAAAAGAGGGCGGGGCTGGAGAAATGTATTTGTTCCTCATATTTCTCTGTATTCATGCCGGGGTAGCAGGATGTGGAAGTGTCTGGTCACTTTCATGTTAAACCTTCTCCATGACAATCAGTGTTGTGCTAGTTACTGAAAAATAGTAACTCAGTTACTTTACTAGTTACTTCATTTCAAAGTAACTTCGTTACTTTACTAGTTACTTACACCCAAAAGTAATGAGTTACTGTGAAAAGTAACTATTTTGTTATTTAAAAAAAAAAAAAAAAAGAAAAGGATTGCTCCCGAGTCCCATGCCCCAGATACTCAAAATCGGTTGATCAACTTGACAGTTTCCATTCACATCACTGAACTCTGCTAAGCAATGTGGTCTAGATACAAACACAAATCTGACACAAACAAATGTTGTCCCGAGTCGATATAATAAGAAGTGCGCCGGTTGAAGGAACAGCCTTGATGTCGCCGGAGCGTTTCATTATAACCATCTTGCAACGTTGTTCAAGATATCAATCAAAGCATTGCAACGTTAGAATAGTTAGGATATCAATTGTGCATGAAAGGACTATATTTATATTGTTTGATTAGTATTATGAGATTCCCTGGCAGATTTCGTACAGTCAAAATCCGTTGATCAACTTGAGTTTCAGTGAACACATTGCACTCACCACTGCGGTGGTCGAGATGTAACGTTAGTCCAGCTGACTCCAGCAGCACCTCAAACATGTTCTTTATCTCGTTTCCATGTTGTATATTAATTATCTCTCCAAGTAGTTGCTAAATGGTTTGTTAGTTCGTTACTGCGTTCTTTTTATGTAGATTCATAGCGAGCGTCCTCCTGACTCGGTTTGATTTCGCCTGCGTTTGTTTTGTTTACAATTGAGAGCGTCTATTTCTTTCCGTAGCCGCATTTCTGGTTTCCGCATTTCTGATTGGCCAGTGGCCACTGACTGACGCTCTCTGGTCAGAGAACGTCAGTCAGTGGCCAATCAGAAATGCGGAAACCAGAAATGCGGCTACGGAAAGAAATAGACGCTCTCAATTGTAAACAAAACAAACGCAGGCGAAATCAAACCGAGTCAGGAGGACGCTCTCTATGAATCTACATAAAAAGAACACAGTAACGAACTAACAAACCATTTAGTAACGGTAACAGCGTTACTGAATTTAAAAAGTAATGCGTTAGAGTACTAGTTACGGCAAAAAGTTACTTTGTTACTGTAACGCGTTACTTTGTAACGCGTTAGTCCCAACACTGATGACAATACAACGGAACGGAAATAATTAAAGACTACAAGGTCTTAATTACAAACCCATGAGGTTTCGTGAAATGACAGAGAATCATCTGCTCGCTGACATGCGTTCATAGCGTTCCAAGGAAGTAATCACGTCCAAGTGATTTTCCGATTATTACAGTTTTGATCGACAAAATCTATATCATGGAATTAAATTCTCAAAGGTCATGACGCAGGAGTCAATGTGGTTCTCAGGAGCGCCAGAATAAATACAATAAAATTAATGCAAGAGTGAAGGTGGCCAAGCGGAACAAGAGCTCTTCTACCCCTGATTCACAAAGTGCCTGATGGTGTGAAGATTAGATAATAAAGCTAAGTTAAAAACACATCTCTAAGAAACACCTAATAAAGTTAAAAACACATCTCTAAGAAACACCTAATAAAGCTAAAAACACCTAATAAAGCTAACACATCTCCAAAAAACACCTAATAAAGATAAAAACTAGGGCTGTCAGTTTATCGCGTTAATTAGATAAATTAATTACACAGCAAATTATCGCGTTATGAAAATGAACTCAAAATGAATTACACGTTTTATTTTTAATTTTTATAATATTTCTTTTTTTTTTGTATCTCATTCATTCCATAAGAATGTAGAATACACATTTACATACTTTTTTTTAATATGGTCCATTTGCATGTTCTTGGTATCTGATTCTAGGGACATCTATGAATCTCAGGGAATGTATTCCCAGTGTCAGAAATACTGTGGGCTAGATCCACAAAGAATGGATTGCACGGTGCAAGGTGCACCCTTACTTACAATTCATTATGAATTGAAAATGGGGGACCCTGATGTAAACAAGACGAAAGTCTTTCTCTGGTCTGCATCCCCTTAACAATTGTGTGTATTGAGCCGTACTGTATTGTACCCATTCTGCAATCTGTTAATAACATTTTCATTCAATCAATCAATCTGCACGGTGATTGATTGAATGAAACATTTATTTTGAGTCAATTGTAATGAACCAAATGAGAATATCAATACATTTTTTTTTATCTTTGACTGAATAACACCATGCTCAAATTGACCAGACCTGAAAAATCTAAGCAAATGAATAGATTGAGGATGATTAAACAGAAGGTTTTGTAGATACAGTACTGAATTCTGCCATCTGGACACATGCAATTTGGAATATGATTATAGAATATCAGGCATAAAATGGTTATGCGATTAAAATGCGATTAATTAGATTAATTAATTACAAATCCTGTAATTAATTAGATAAATTTTTTTAAACGCCTGACAGCACTACTAAAAACACATCTATAAGAATTAGGGGTGTAAAGGTACACGCAGGGTTAGAAATTAAAAATTTTTCAAGGGCTTTTTTTGCCCCCCGTAATTGCTTTTCGGGGGCTTTTTTTTGTATTTCGGGGGCACAACATTTTTATAATGAAAATTAACATAAAGATTATAAAACATTCTTGACACTTTTTTTTACAGTCTTCGTCCCTATGTTTGATAACGTAATGTTAATGTCTCCATATATAGGGCTCTACGCTAACCTTTTTCCCAAGGAGCACATGTGCTCCTAAATAAAATGTTAATAAATAAAATCTAAATACAAATTTAGGAGCACACAGAAATTTAGGAGCACAGTGACAATTGTTCAAGTAACACACACACACGCACACGATGTGTGACATCATGGCTTGGTTTCATGTTTTGAGGTACCTTCAATTATCTGTAAATAATACATACATACTCTATCTAAATAGATTAAATATTATTGTCCCTGAGTGAGGGCAAGTTGTGTTGTTGTCTTGATATAATAACCGGTTGCCTCTGGATCAATGAATGTCTAATATTGAATAATATTATTAGATATTTTATTTTTAACATCCCTAATTCCAACAGTCAAGAGGCTTGTTTCAAATTGATGAAAAACCCCACACACGCAACGTTTGTGAGTATAGGCTCTGGCCAGATCGATCAATGAAATACGTTGCGCGCTCAGCGCTGTGGAATGAAGGAAATGCGCATCGGGATCGGATTTGGATGTTATTCTTTTGGAGTTGTGTTACAAATGGAATGGTCTTTCCCCGCCGAACACAAGTTACTTAACGTTACACAGGTCGCGCTATGCAGATGCTTAGCTTGCTAACGTTAAGATAGCAGTGTAATGCTTGATGAGAGCAGAGCGCTCTCTCTGTGTTCGCAGCACCTCTCAAGTGCCTGTAACACGCAGCGGGCCCCGCCTCCCTCCTCCTTGGAACAAACATTCCACCCAAAAACTGAATTTCAGTCCAGTTTCAATCTGAACTATTAACAGCGGAGCTGTTTTGTAATCTTCACAATCACTCGTCTGTCTCGCACACTGCAAGTAAATGATTTTTCCGGTTTGCACACACACATATTATTAGGGGCAATACGAGGGAAATGCTCGCACTGTAGAGCATATATATATAATTAGTAAACTGTCGGGGGCTTTTTTTGCCCCCCTTAACTGATTTTCGAGGGCATTTGGTCAATTTTCGAGGGCATTTTGCCCCAAGCCCCCGTTAATTTCGAACCCTGGGTACACGTATCCGTACCGAAACGTTTCAGTGTCTACCGTACCGTACCGTAACGGCTGTGTACCGAACGAATACAACGGTATGTTAACCACTAACGACCGCCCACCGGCTGGGGGCTGTTTTTTTTCACAATCTAATATGATTATTTCTTTCTTTACAAGTCGATTATTAATTTCAATATAGAATATTCGTTGACAGCCCTACAAGTACAATCAGTTACTGCACAATACATCACCCCTGAGTGGAACATGGAAAGCCAAACTTTCCCCTACTGTACCGAAAACCCGTACCGAACCTTGACTTCAAAACCGAGGTACGTACAGAACCGTTTTTTTTATCCACTTTTTCTCCTTATTTTTGTCTATTTTTCTCCCATCCCAATTTCGCCTCGCCAATTCTCCCTTCAATTCTCCCCTCCCCTGTCTTGAACGTTGCTAGACTATGCCTCCCACTGGTCGGCTGCAGTGAGGACCAAGCCTTGCATCACGTGTCCCCTCCGGTACAGCTGTCGCATATTTTCACCTGTACAGCGCGATCTCTCAGCGGCGAGGAGTAACGCGTGGGAGGCTCACGCTGCCCCCGATACTTCCTGATTCTGCTGTACAGGCGCACCAACCGACCTGTAGGAGTCGCTGTCCACAACGTCCAATCCCCACCCACCGGCTTTCCCACCCTCTAACACTGCCAATTGCGTTAGTATGAACGACCGGCCAAGCCCGTAGCAACGCCAAGAGCTGGGCTCGAACCAAGCATCTGCTGCGTTAGTGGCGAGCGCCTTGCCCACTGCGCCACTCAGCCGCCCGAACCGTGGTTTGTGTACCGTTACACCCCTAATAAGAAACACCTAATAAAGCTGAAAACACACCTCTAAGAAACACTTAAAAGCTAAAAACACATCTCTAAAAAACACTTAATAAAGCTAAAAACACCTAATAAAGTTAAAAACACACCTCTAAGAAACACATAATAAAGCTAAAAAGACACCTCTAAGAAACACCTAATAAAGCTAAAAACACACCTCTAAGAAACACCTAATAAAGCTTAAAAACACATCTCTAAAAAAAAAACCTAATAAAGCTAAAAACACATCTCCAAGAAACACCTAATAAAGCTAAAAACACACCTCTAAGAAACACCTAAAGATAAAAACACACCTTTAAAAAAACACCTAAAGCTAAAAACACACCTCTAAAAAAAACACATAAAGCTAAAAACATACCTCTTAAATCAATATAAAAAAAAATATTTATGAAAAACATGAACCTTCTTACTGTCTTTTTACTATTATGTACTGTACTACTATGCTACTATACTTATGCTAATATGTCTATACTAGGCTACTATGCACTCAACACTATTTGACGAACAATGCCACTGACCCATAGCTGCCAGAGTTGTACCCTTCCTGCTGACTTGTTGTTCACAATTTGTAAGTCGCTTTGGATCAAAGCATCAGCTAACGGAACGTAAGCCATTATCGTCCACTCCGAATCAACCTACCCATATACGGCCATGCCCCATTTTGCGTGACATTCTGGGTAATTACTCACAGCCCAGCCGGAGTTTGCCGTTGGAAGGTAGATGATGTGAAATCATACTTATTTTAGAGTATATATATATCAAATTTCATGAGTATTCATCTATATTTAGTCATCTATTGACTATTAGATATGAACGTATGTACCAGTAAGAAGTTGGAATTGTTAGAATCTGTTCTGGGCGACGATGTTTTCTGAAAATGGACGTTTGGACAACTACCTTTCTGTTGTCAGTAGATGGCAGCATTGGTTTAAAAGGTGAAAATGATCTGTCAAAACTCAAGCCTACAAATCCCAAAACTCTTTGCCACCTAGTTCGCAGGTCAGCACCGGATTAAAGGTGAGGGAATGTGATCTGAACACAGCAGCGTTAGGCGCTAAATACACTGTGGCCGAGAATGGCTAGCAAATTAGCATAACAAAAGTGCGCTGGTAGTGTTACATATGTTGTCTAAAGGGGGACATATGGTACAATTTAAGATTTTAATGATAATTGGCATACAAAGGACAACATAAAGCATCGTTAATTTGTAAAAAACCTCAATGAAAACGGTGCAGGGTAAGTTATATTCGCTATTGTTGTGAAAATGTGATAGAATCATATAAAAATGTGGACGCATTTGGCTACCGTGACGTTAAATGACTAAATGTAATGTTCCAAATGACTGAGGTTTCGTGAAATGACAGCGAATCGTCCGCTCTCTGACGTGCGTTCATAGCGATCCAAGAAAGTAATCACGTCCAAGTGATTTTCCGATTATTACAGTTTTGATCGACAAAATCTATATCTTGGAATAAAATTCTCAAAGGTCATCATGACGCAGGAGTCAATGTGGTTCTCAGGAGCCAGAATAAATACAATAAAATGTATGCAAGAGTGAAGGTGGCCAAGCGGAACAAGAGCTCTTCTACCCCTGATTCACAAAGTGCCTGATGGTGTGAAGATTAGATAATAAAGCTAAGGTTAAAAACACACCTCTTAAGAAACACCTAATAAAGCTAAAAACACATCTCTAAAAAACACATAAAGCTAAAAGCACATCTCTAAGGCAGAGGTTACACCTTTCGTATCATCTTCGTATTGTTTTCTTATGCGTATCGCCGCGACGTCGTGCGCCTGAGTCACACTTTCGTTTTTTTTTCGTTTTTGTCAGCCAAGCACACTGATGTAGTACACTGCCAAAGCAGTAGGTGGCAGTAGGTGGCAAACATGAAGGCAATTTCAACCAATCAGAACGAATGTGCCAATACACTTCCTGGTGGAAGCTCCAGCAAAGAAATGTCAATAAGGCAGGCGCCTATGCCGCGCCACCATCTTGCTTGCTCACTCAATGCAGCAATTCTTTTTTCAGCAAAGCCTAATAAAAGGGCAATAAACAAAACGGATACATTCACTGTGTGTTCTGCCTGTCATTTGTTGATGAAAACAAAACTAACATCAACACAAGTGACCACCAAGAGCAGATAGTTTAGTCTAAAAACGATCGGTAGCATTGTTAGCTCACGCTACTTAGCCAGCACGAAACTGATGATATCGCGAGCTATCAGTAGTTAGATAACATCAGAGACAACGCTGTGTGTATTAAACAAAGGTGAATAGATGACTGGGCCATTTTGTTTAATGCTTGTTAAGTTGAAAGAGGAACTCTGAGCTAACAGGGTCTGAATCCTGATAGCTCACGTTAGCCAGCTCATGCAATCGGTAATGCTAGCAGAATGAATGGATGTAAACTTTATTTAACATATTGCATATGGGTACAATACAATACGGCTCAATACAAACAATTGTTAAGGGAATGCAGACTGTTGTAGCTTGGACTGGGGTCCTTATAACAATAACTTGACAACACATGGTAGCTGAAGCTATTTGGGACACGGAGCTCTGTCACAAACACACACACTGTACACAGGAAGGGCACGCAGATGGTATCTACTGCGCATGGGCGTTTTCGCAACAACTGCTCCGTGCTGACTACACGCTGTATTCCTGGCGTTTTTTTTGCGTATCTCCAAACGCAAACACAATTTTGCGTTTCAGCCGTATCCACAAAAAAACGCCAAAAAACGCGTTTCTGTGTAGATAGGACATGATACGTCGTCAAAAACGTATAAAAAAACGCCAGGAATACACTAGTCTAACCTCAGCCTAAGAAACACCTAATAAAGCTAAAAGCACACCTCTAAAAAAACTAAAATTTGTAAGTCGCTTTGGATAAAAGCGTCAGCTAAATGACTAAATGTAATGTTCCAAACCAGATGTTGTCCATCTTTCTTGAATCAGCAAATCTATACCAGTGTCAACGGTCCAGGGGACTGACCTATGACCCTAAAGTCAACTTCAGGGGGCGACAGTGGCTCAGTGGCCGTCGTCGGGTAATCAGAAGGTTCCCGGTTCGATTCCCGCTCCTCCCGGGCAGCGTGTCGAAGTGTCCTTCGGTGTGTGAATGGGTGAGTGAATGGGTGAATGTGAGGAACAAAATTGTAAAGCGCTTTGGATAAAAGCACTATATAAAATGCACCATTTAACTGTATTTTTCTTACCCTCAAAGTTGTGGACGACAAACTTGACTGGTTCTCCGCTCGTGGGCGTGTAGGTCATCTCTACCTTTCCCGGCCCAGGCACCACAAAGTCTGTGGCCTTGTACTGTGGGGATCATAGAGAGGGAACACGTCTCTACCAGGGGAAATCTAGACTGTATTTCACAAGGCTAAAACATATATATATATCCATATCTGTCTGGATATACCTGCATATAATCCTTATATATACCTAGTTATACACCTGAATATATCTCATATATCTCTGTATGATAGCATGTACAATAATTCTGTATATACCGTATATATATTTATTCTTACCGTATAAAGTATATCCATCCAGTTACATATAATCCTTTTTACACATCTCATCTGTAAATACTATATCTTTTTTCTTTTTCTTTTTTCACTTTTTCCTCCTTATTTTCAATTTTTTCTCCCATCCCAATTTCGCTGTTTCCAATTCTCCCCTCACGTCTTGAACGTTGCTCGCATATGCCCCCCACAGGTCGGTCATAGGGAGGATAGAAGCCTTGCATCACGTGTCCCCTCCGGTACACGAGGAGGCAGCCTGTCATAGGGCTGGGCGATATGACGATATTATATAAATATCGGGTACAGTTCATTAACGATACACTTTTTTAACGTATCGTGGATATCGTGATGTTTTGCCCAAGAGGATTGTGTCGCGTCAATCTGGTCCACCCCGTTCAAACTTTTGAACAACGCCGCTCCCACACACACACTACTGCATCAAAGTTAGTACTTATGATTAACAAAGGCATTCGTTTTGTGACATTAACGTTATATAGTTACACGTTATATAGTCACACATCAGCGTATTTACCCAAACATAGCAACGTCCGATGACGACATAGATAGCAAGCGTTACTGTTCATATCTCAGCCCGTGCCGAGTTGTGCGTGCCCATTCTGCGGTCTGTTAATAAAGTTTTCAATCAGACAGATGTATGGAAAGGCTTTTATTATAACATTTGTTGCAGTAAAATCATTATGCCTCGTTGTCATGCTGCGGTGCGCTGGTAATCACTCGTCGGCCGCGGTGAGCTGTTGTCGTTGAGCTGAGCTCTCGTTAAAATCAATGGAGGGCATTCAGGAATGTAAAAAAATAATAGCGCTTGCCGATTGGTGATAAGAACAGCAGGGCGGGTACAAGCGGTGTGACGTAATTGGCAGACTCGACTGTCAATCAAAATTATTCTGTTGCCGGCTGAATGATTGAATGAATGAAAACGTTATTAACGATTGCAGAATGGGTACAATACAGTACAGCTCAATACAACAGTGGACTGGAGGATGAAGACCAGAAAAAGACTTTAGGCTTTTTTACATAAGGGTCCTCCATTTTCAATTCATCAAAACATTTAGAGACATACAAATATACAGTAGTTTCATAAAAATGCTAAAATCCTATTGATTGATTTAAAACTTTATTAACATATTGCAGAATGGGTACAGTACAGCTCAATACATACAATTGTTAAGGGGATGCAGACCAGAGAAAGACTTTCGTCTTGTTTACATCAGGGTCCCCCATTTTCAATTAATCATATTTCATATCTAAATCATATAATATCTCATTGCTAAATATATGCAATATATAATCTAATAATCCAATAATCTAAATCTAATATATAATATAAAAATGCTAAATGCATGCCTGGGTATTTTATTTTGTCTTTAATGTTAGCTTGCAAACTCAAATACTGTCTTGGAGGGAGCTCCCGTAGCTCACCGCGTATCTCGGCGCTATTTCGGCGTCGGGGACAACCGTGCTCGTCACGGATCTGGGGTACACGAGTTCGACTCCCGGACTCGCCGTATTTTCTCAGAGTGTCTTCCCCTGATCTATATCCCATTCAACCTGTTTCTGTCGGTCATGCTTGACCAGAAAAAGCGATAAACGCTAAAAAATGAAGTTTAAAAAAAGAAATACTGTCTTGGTAAGCCTCATAATGAATTGTTTGGGGAAAAAAAGAAAAACATCGTGATGTGTATCGCCGAAAGGTCAGAAAATATCGTGATATCATATTTAGGCCATATCGCCCAGCCCTAGCCTGTCACATCTTTTCACCTGCCAGCGCGGACTCTCATTGGCGAGGTGTAACGTGTGGGAGGCTCACACTACCCCAGCTATTTCCTGTCTCTGCTGTGCAGGCGTCCCCCAACCGACCTGTAGGAGTCGCTGTCCACAACGTCCAGATTACCACCCATCGACTTCCACCCGCTGACTCTGCCAATTGAGCCAGTATGATGGCCGGCCCAAGCCGGAGGCAACGCCGACAGCCGGATTTGAACCCGGTGTCTCTTGCGTTGGTGACGAGCGCAATGTCCGCTGCACCACCCAGCCACCCTTGTAAATACTATATCTATACATATTCCTTACCTACTCTTACTAGTTACGCTGCTGGCCAGTATGACTTACTACCATAGTGTCTTTATACCTGTATCACTGTACATATTAATACTACAACTCTGTACATACATTTATTAGATTAGCACTATACTCAGTAGTACTAATTTATATATTGTATACCCAGTTTAATCACCTGTACATTGTATATTACTGTTGCACTTTACTGTTACATTCGCACTCTGGTTGGATGCCAAACTTTACTTTTCGTTGTACTGTACTTGTTGCTGTATGATGGTAATAAATTTGAGTCTAATCTAATCTAATCTATTCTAATGTATGATTCCTGGAACGTGTGGTCATTTACGATGCTATTTGACATCAGTGGACACGAGACGAAATTACATCGCTGTAGGGGAGACCTGTCAGGCAGGAGACGAGCACCAAGGGACTGGAAAAAAGAATAACATTTTCCGCTTATCAGATTTTAACGACGTTTAACGACGTGATATTATATAACCAGCCGCCAAACGACACCTGCCTCGCTCCCCTCTGGAGTTGAGAAATATTGACTTGGGCTCAGCGCCAGCGGCTGGTTTGAGAGTCCGCTCTCCGATGTTCCCGTAACGCGTCCAGGCAGCGTGTCCACATCACGGTCCAAAAGGACAAGCTTATGAAACGCACCACATTAGTGACCGGCCACCGGGTCTCTCCTGACGACAGAATAACGTTAGCAGTATCCCTGGGCCAGCTGCCCACCTGTCTGCCCAGACATGACTGACTGCCACTAGTCTAAGAGCTACATGAAGGAGTTTTGGTTTGTGGTGATGCTGAGGTGTGACCTTGTCCTCTTCCAGACATCCCAGTAACTGTATTAAGAGGATAATATATATATATATAGGTTTCTCTGCTTGGGGCAGGTAATACGCTATTTTAGTGTAGAGTTGTTCTGTACTGACTGGTTGCACCTCCAGGTTTAGAGTTGGTAAAACAAGTATAAAGCTCAGATTCCTTTATGCTAATTTTATGTCTATTTTTATGATTGTTGAACTGTAAATGAGAGCTATTTTTATTGCACTGCTTTAATTCCATCTGCCCTTTATGCATTTTTTTCCTGTACATTTTATGCAAATTGTATGCATATGTCTCCATCTCTCCAGCTGCTGTGAAGCACCTTAGGCTGCAATTTGTATGAAAGGTGCTATACAAATAAAGTTTACAAATAAAGTTTATTATTATTATTCCTTTCTTTCCTTCCTCTCTCCTTCCTCCCTCCATCCCTCTCTCCTTCCTTCCTTCCTTCCTTCCTCCCTCCCTCTCTCCCTCCTCCCACCCTCCTTTCTTCCTCCCTCCCTCCCAGCTGAAGGCTATCTGGTCTCCCTCCCTCCCAGCTGAGTGTCACCTGGTCTCCCTCCCTCCCTCCCAGCTGAAGGTTACCTGGTCGCGTGTAGCTTAATCCCAGCGGAAGAGTCGCAGAACGCTTCCGCATTCTTCGCCGCACGCCAGTACGGTAATGCGCATTTCCTTTTCCTTCGCCCAGGCGAATGAGATCCCCGCTTGGTTCGCCGCTTTGGTTCATATTAATCACATATTAACACGCTTTGGTTCATATTAATCACATATTAACACGCTTTGGTTCATACTAACGCGCCATATTAGCACACATATATACACGCGATGGACGCAGCAGGCGATCATATTAATCACATTAACACGCTTTGGTTCATATTAATCACATATTAACGCTAACGCGCCATATTAGCACACATATATACACGCGATGGACGCAGGCGATCACTGCTACTGTTATTCAGCCGCACCGAGGTACATGATTGATTGATATGTACTTTACATATTATCCAAACGAGGACAACGCAGCTGTCAACTGTACTTTACATATTATGGAATACATGTATATTATCGCGACGCGATTCACTCGCTGTCAACTGTACTTTACATATTATGAAATACATGTATATTATCGCGACGCGATTCACTCGCTGTCAACTGTACTTTACATATTATCCAAACGAGGACAACGCAGCTGTCAACTGTACTTTACATATTATGGAATACATGTATATTATCGCGACGCGATTCACTCGCAACGCCATAATGTTATTTCCCTGTACATTGTAACGATAACACAACGCAGCTGTCAACTTTACTTTGTAACATTGTTTTTTCGGTCATTCATAAAATTTATTGAATGAAATTGATTGAATGAAAATAACAGATTGCAGAATGGGTACAATACAGTACGGCTCAATACACACAATTGTTAAGGGGATGCAGACCAGAGAAGTGAATTTCCTGTGAAAAAACATTTATTTTTTACAGTACGTTACACACACAAATGGTACCTCGGCGCGGCTGAATAACAGTAGCAGTGATCGCCTGCTGCGTCCATCGCGTGTATGTGATTAATATGAACCAAAGAATATGAACCAAAGCGTGATTAATATGAACCAAAGCGTGTTAATATGTGTCAAACCAAGCAGGGATCTCATGCGCATGCGCGTGAGCACCTCGCGGGCACCTCGCGAGCACCTGGGCGAAGGAAAAGGAAATGCGCATTACCGTACTGGCGTGCGGCGAAGAATGCGGAAGCGTTCTGCGACTCTTCCGCTGGGATTAAGCTACACGCTACCTGGTCTCCCTCCCTCCCTCCCTCCCTCCCCCTCAGCTGAGTGTCACCTGGTCTCCTCCTCCTCCCTCCCTCCCTCCCCCTCAGCTGAGTGTCACCTGGTCTCCTCCTCCTCCCTCCCTCCCTCCCCCTCAGCTGAGTGTTACTGGTCTCCTCCTCCTCCCTCCCTCCCTCCCCCTCAGCTGAGTGTTACTGGTCTCCTCCTCCTCCCTCCCTCCCTCCCCCTCAGCTGAGTGTTACTGGTCTCCTCCTCCTCCCTCCCTCCCTCCCCCTCAGCTGAGTGTCACCTGGTCTCCTCCCTCCCTCCCTCCCTCCCTCCCTCCCCCTCAGCTGAGTGTCACCTGGTCTCCTCCCTCCCTCCCTCCCTCCCTCCCTCCCCCTCAGCTGAGTGTTACTGGTCTCCTCCTCCTCCCTCCCTCCCTCCCCCTCAGCTGAGTGTTACTGGTCTCCTCCTCCTCCCTCCCTCCCTCCCCCTCAGCTGAGTGTTACTGGTCTCCTCCTCCTCCCTCCCTCCCTCCCCCTCAGCTGAGTGTCACCTGGTCTCCTCCCTCCCTCCCTCCCTCCCTCCCTCCCCCTCAGCTGAGTGTTACTGGTCTCCTCCTCCTCCCTCCCTCCCCCTCAGCTGAGTGTTACTGGTCTCCTCCCTCCCTCCCTCCCTCCCTCCCTCCCCCTCAGCTGAGTGTTACTGGTCTCCTCCCTCCCTCCCTCCCTCCCTCCCTCCCCCTCAGCTGAGTGTTACTGGTCTCCTCCCTCCCTCCCTCCCTCCCTCCCCCTCAGCTGAGTGTTACTGGTCTCCTCCCTCCTCCTCCCTCCCCCTCAGCTGAGTGTTACTGGTCTCCTCCCTCCCTCCCCCTCAGCTGAGTGTCACCTGGTCTCCCTCCCTCCCTCCTCCCTCCCCCTCAGCTGAGTGTTACTGGTTCTCCTCCCTCCCTCCCTCCCTCCCCTCAGCTGATGTTACTGGTCTCCTCCCTCCCTCCCTCCCCCTCAGCTGAGTGTCACCTGGTCTCCCTCCCTCCCTCCTCCCTCCCCCTCAGCTGAGTGTCACCTGGTCTCCCTCCCTCCCTCCTCCCTCCCCCTCAGCCGAGTGTAACCTGGTCTCCTCCCTCTCTCCCTCCCTCCCTCCTCAGCTGAGTGTAACCTGGTCTCCTCCCTCTCTCCCTCCCTCCCTCCTCAGCTGAGTGTTACTGGTCTCCTCCCTCCCTCCCTCCCTCCCCCCTCCCCCTCTGTGTGCGTGTCTGCCTATGATGATGGGTTTGGTCCAGCCGGGCACCAGGCGGGGGATGTTCTTACAGATGATGTCCTCCTCCTCCTCCTCCTCCTCCTCCTCCTCCTCCTCCTCCTCCTCCTCCTCCTCCTCCTCCTCCTCCTTCTCCTCCTCCTCCTCCTCCTCCCCTCCTCCTCCCTCCCTCCCCTCACCTGGTCTCCGTGTGCGTGTCTGCCTATGATGATGGGTTTGGTCCAGCCGGGCACCAGGCGGGGGATGTTCTTACAGATGATGGCCTCCCTGAACACCGTGCCTCCCAGGATGTTACGAATGGTGCCGTTGGGCGAGCGCCACATCTGCTTGAGCTTGAACTCCTCCACACGGTTCTCGTCCGGCGTGATGGTGGCGCACTTGATGCCCACGTTGTAGCGCTGCACTGCCTCTGCCGCCTCCACAGTCACCCGGTCGTCCGTGGCGTCGCGGCTCTCCATGCCCAGGTCGTAGCTGGGGGGGGGGGGGGGGGGATTGAAAATTTCATTAACAGATTGCAGAATGAGTACAATACAGTACGGCTCAATACACACAATTGTTAAGGGAATGCAGACCAGAGAAAGACTTTCGCTTACATCAGGGTCCCCCATTATTTTTGCCTCTTGCATTGGTGACGAGCGCAATCTCCGCTACGCCATCCGACCGCCCTGCAGGGTCCCCCATTTTCAATTCATCATAACATTTATGACATACAGAGATATACAGTACCGTTACATCCAGACATTTATGACATACAAGATATACAGTACTGTTACATCCAGACATTTATGACATACAAGATATACAGTACTGTTTATTTACAGACAGAGTTTCTAAAAGAGAATATATACATTTGAGGAGGAGGAAACTGTACATTGGGGGGGTTGGGTTTGGACATTTACAGGGGCCAGTTTAGAATTGCGGCCTCCCGTAGGTGCTCTTTTAGAGCGGTTTTGAAGGTGGGTAGGGATTCACATTATTTTACAGCTGTGGGTAGGGCGTTCCACATTGTTGTGGCATAATTGCAAAATGTGTTTAGTCCCTTGTTTGAGCCGAATCTGGGTTGAACATGATTTGTGGAGCTCCCTCTGGTGTTGTGGGCGTGGTATTCACTGGTGGTATACTGTGGTATATGTCACACAGACTGGTAATACAAGTGGTGGACTCTGTACATACATCTGATTAGCACTACAGTCAGTAGTACTCATTTATATATTGTATACCCAGTTTAATCACCTGTACATTGTATATTACTGTTGCACTTTACCGTTACATTTGCACTCTGGTTGGATGTCAAAGCTCTTTTTGTTGTACTGTACTTGTACTGTGCTGTATAGTGACAATAGATTTGAATCTAATCGAATCTAAACTAATCGAATCTAAACAAATCTAATCCAATCTAAACTAATCTAATTGAATCTAAAAATGTGTGTTATTTTGCAATGCGTTGATGCAGCTCCCAGACCAGTTCCTTGTTCATTCTTGAAAATAAACTCTTTATTCAGGTATATTTAATTAGTGAAATACTGGTAAGTGTTTTGGTAGTGTGTTAACCCTTTCACTGCCACACTACCAAACAGTTAACCCTTTCACTGCAACAACTCACAGAAGGTTAACCCTTTCACTGCCACACAACAGCCGGTGACCGTCGGTTGTGTGATAGTAAAGGGTTAACCTTCTGTCGTGTCGTGTGACAATGAAAGGGTTAATATGTGTACTTGTGAGTGTGATAGAAAGCAAGAGAGAAACAGAAAGACAAAGACACACACCACACACACGTGTAGGACATGCCAATTTTGCGGGGACATTTGTGCGGACAGAAAAGTAAAACGAAATACTTATGTATGTAAAGAATAATGTTGACATAATAATGTTGACATAATATACACAGCTGAATCTACTAAACAGTCATTACATAGGGCGGCCGGGTGGCGCAGCGGACTAAGCGTCTGCCCACCACCGCAAGAGACACTGGTATCGAATCCGGCTGTCAGCGGTGCCTCCGGCTTGGCCGGCCGTCATACTGGCACAATTGGCGGTGTCAGCGGGAGGGAAGCCGGTGGGTGGTAATCTGGTCATTGTAAACAGCGACTCCTACAGGTCGGTCAGGGCGCCTGCACAGCGAGGGAGGGAAATGGTGAAGGTAGTGTGACCTCCCACGCGTTACACTTCACCAATGAGAGTCCTCGCTGCCAGGTGAAAAGAGGCTGCTGGCTGTCTCCTATGTATCGGAGGAAGCATGTGATACGACTTCAGGGCTCCCTAGACCGACCAGTGGGGGGCACGTGTGCGCAACGACCAGGAAGGGGAGGGGGGAATTGGCATAACGACTAAATTGGGATGGGAGGAAAATACAGAAAAATAGGTGGAGAAAAAGTGGACAAAAAAAAGTCATTACATCAACAGGCCAAATGGTGCTCTAAGTGAATGTAAGGCATGTTGGCTAACTTCTTGTCATACTAGGAATTGCAGATCAAATTAATGAATGAATTAAGACAAAGGTTTCAGCACCATGAAGAGTGCAGTGCGCCGTGGACATTCAGGACAGTGTCTTCTGTTGTGGGACAAAGGGTTAAATTGCTAATCGGGACACTTGGTCACACTATACACACAACCATTTTACTAACTCAGCAACTCAGCAGCAGAGGCCTGGGCCACAAACAAAGACACTCTGTTCCAAGACGAGCAGCGAATTACAGACACTTCAGTAGACAGGCCTCCACCACTACTCTGGAGCATTAGAAGAACACAGGGATGTAACTTACACTACTGTATGCAACTACTATTTAACTACTATGTAACTACTGTGACATCTATGTAACTACATGCAACTACTATGTAACTATATGTAACATCTATGTAACAACTATGTAACTACTATGTATGTAACTACTATGTAGTGTACATGTCATGTCAAAATACTTCCCAAAGGTCAGTGAATACCACAACCACTACACCAGAGGAAGCTCAACAAATCATGTTAAACCCAGATTCGGCTCAAACAAGGGACTAAATACGTTTCGCAATTATGCCACATCAATGTGGAACGCCCTACCCAAAGCTGTAAAGGAATGTGAATCCCTACCAACATTCAAAACCGCTCTTAAAGAGCACCTACGGGAGGCTGCAATTCGAAACTGGCCACCGTAAATGCCCAAAACCCCCACCACCTCCTAATAGACAGTAGAGCCATATGAAATCCGTTTTATTTTTTTCCAAATTCCATTAAATTTTTTTCCAAATTCCGTTTTTTCCGTTTTAATATTTCAGAATTCTGTATTTTGCTTTGTACGCTCATTTTACCATCAGAAATAGTGTCTAATAAGTGGGAATGAATAAATGTCCACAATTTAATAAGATATAACAGTCCATTTAATAGGGCTGTCTTAAATACTTTGAAGCTTCGTTCGATGGGCATGGGATTCGAATATGAAAATAAAATTTGATTATTAAAAAAAAAAAAAAATTATATATATTTTTGCAAAATCAACTCTGCCTCTCTTTGTTAACTACAACAAGCAATGCTGTTTGTTATTTAAGATGAGGTCGGACTCGGCACTGACAGATTTGTGTTCATTGTGCTGCTTTTATAAAGCAAACAAAAACAAAAGTGTTTTGTTTGTCTAAGATTTTAAAAGGTTTAAACTTTACAGCACTGACAAAGTTGAACAAAGTGCTGTACAAGTCCCACAACATAAAAAAAAAAGTAAAAAAAAAAAAGAAAAAATTAAAATTATTTTTTATTTTATTTTTTTATAGTGGATTCCATTTTTATTGCTCAATTCCGCGATTCCGTCCGCGATTCCGTGATCGCGGATTCCATATGGCTCTAATAGACAGTCTCCTCCCCACCGCATGTATATATTCCCTCCCCGCCGTATGTATATCTCTCTCCCACCCACCCACCCCCTCCTAATGTACAGTCCCCTCCCCATCATATGTATATACTCTGTCAGGATCTAGGGGTAACAGTACTGTATATTTGAATACCGTTTATGTCACAAATGTATCAGTACTAAATACCTATATGTCCCTATGCCATAAATGTCATGTATGTTGTGTATGTCATAAATGTCTATATGAATTGAAAATGGGGGACCCTGATGGAAACAAGACAAACGTCTTTCTCAGGTCTGCATCCCCTTAACAATTGTGTGTATTGAGCCGTACTGTATTGTACCCATTCTGCAATCTGTTAAATAAAGTTCTCATTCATTCATTCATTCATTCATTCATTCATGTTTTATCACTTTTAAAAACCTACTTGTTCTCCCTGCCCCCCCCCCCCCCCCCCCCCCACTTAATCACCACCAGACCCCTGGCCCATTTTTTTCCCTTCTTTGCTTTACTGTGTCCTACCTGTTTTTATTACATTCATTGTTTTACTGTGTTTTAAATTTTATATCTTGCATAGTTATATTTTTGTCTTTTATCAACCTGCCTGTGAAGCACTTTGGTTGCCAGCTGCCGCTGTTTAGAAATGTGCTATATAAATAAAATTGACTTGACTATGTAACACTATGTAACTATATGTAACATCTATGTAACAACTATGTAACTACTATGTATGTAACTACTATGTAACGTCCATGTAACTACTATGGTAGGAGGTAGACGAGACCTGACTGCTGGTGCATTACAACGACTGCTTCGACATAGTAACAATTTGTTACTGTGTTAAAGGACTGGAATCCGGTTATGAGAGTGACAGAGTGAGAATGGGAGGGAGCTTTGACTTAGCTATCCAATCATGTTGGAGAGGCTACAAAGACCTACAGAGGCTGATGATCAGGCTCTTTAGAAGAACACACACACTGGCTGTTGTCATTACGACCCTCGGCCGCCTTTGAGAGGTCAGTGGTGTTGCAGTCGATCAGTCTCAAACCCGCCCTCTTTTCTCGCTCCTCCAATCACAACAGTCGCTTTCCCCCGGACGCAGCAACAGTTGTGATCGGAGGATCGAGAAGAGGAGGGGGGGGGGGGGGGGGGGGGGGTTGAGATGGGGCGATTAGGGGCGAACAATGGGTGGAATTCACGTCTATCGTTAATATGAAAGTATGCAACGTGTGGCGAGGACCGAGTTATGTAGGCATGTTCAAATATATATTACATCTACATTATTGATGAGTGGGAGCGAGGAAGGTCTGGCACGAGTGCTCCTTGCTTTATATTGTAATCAATAATCAATGTGACATGTAGTCTACATCACGCAGCCCTCGTTGCAATAAGCCTCTCTCAGTTCCTCTCCCGTTGTCTGCCGTCTCCCTCCCTCGCAAAGGAAACAGAGTTGTCTAAAGACCGCTGGCAGAATGCTGGCAGACCGCCTGGGCGACTCACTGACAGACTTTCCTCTGCAGCTCAGGCTTCCCACGCCCGTACTGACAGACAGGTGAGGTTCCGTACTGACAGACAGGTGAGGTTCCGTACTGACAGACAGGTGAGGTTAGTAAGGTGAGGTTCCTTACTGACAGACCGGTGAGGTTCCATACTGACAGACAGGTGAGGTTCCTTACTGACAGACAGGTGAGGTTCCTTACTGACAGACAGGTGAGGTTCCTTACTGACGGACAGGTGAGGTTCCTTACTGACAGACTGGTGAGGTTCCTTACTGACAGACAGGTGAGGTTCCTTACTGACAGACAGGTGAGGTTCCTTACTGACAGACGGGTGAGGTTCCTTACTGACAGACGGGTGAGGTTCCTTACTGACAGACTGGTGAGGTTCCTTACTGACATTACTGACAGACGGGTGAGGTTCCTTCCTGACAGACAGGTGAGGTTCCTTACTGACAGACGGGTGAGGTTCCTTACTGACAGACGGGTGAGGTTCCTTACTGACCGACAGGTGAGGTTCCTTACTGACAGACTGGTGATGTTCCTTACTGACATTACTGACAGACTGGTGAGGTTCCTTCCTGACAGACATGTGAGGTTCCTTACTGACAGACGGGTGAGGTTCCTTACTGACAGACGGGTGAGGTTCCTTACTGACCGACAGGTGAGGTTCCTTACTGACAGACAGGTGAGGTTCCTTACTGACATTACTGACAGAATGGTGAGGTTCCTTACTGACAGACGGGTGAGGTTCCTTACCGACAGACTGGTGAGGTTCCTTACTGACAGACAGGTGAGGTTCCTTACTGACAGGTGAGGTTCCTTACTGACATTACTGACAGACTGGTGAGGTTCCGTACTGACAGACAGGTGAGGTTCCTTACTGACAGACTGGTGAGGTTCCTTACTGACAGACTGGTGAGGTTCCTTACTGACAGACAGGTGAGGTTCCTTACTGACAGACAGGTGAGGTTCCTTACTGACAGACGGGTGAGGTTCCTTACTGACAGACGGGTGAGGTTCCTTACTGACAGACTGGTGAGGTTCCTTACTGACATTACTGACAGACGGGTGAGGTTCCTTACTGACAGACTGGTGAGGTTCCTTACTGACAGACATGTGAGGTTCCTTACTGACAGACATGCAAGGTTCCTTACTGACATTACTGACAGACTGGTGAGGTTCCTTCCTGACAGACAGGTGAGGTTCCTTACTGACAGACGGGTGAGGTTCCTTACTGACAGACGGGTGAGGTTCCTTACTGACCGACAGGTGAGGTTCCTTACTGACAGACTGGTGAGGTTCCTTACTGACAGACAGGTGAGGTTCCTTACTGACATTACTGACAGAATGGTGAGGTTCCTTACTGACAGACGGGTGTGGTTCCTTACTGACAGACGGGTGAGGTAGAGCCATATGAAATCCGTTTTATTATTTTCCAAATTCCATTTTATTTTTTCCCAAATTCCATTTTTTCCGTTTTAATATTTCAGAATTCTGTATTTTGCCTTTTGTGCTCATTTTACCATCAGAAATAATGTCTAATAAGTGGGAATGAATAAATGTCCACAATTGAATAAGATATAACAGTCCATTTAATGTTTTTAAGTGCTGCAACTCAGAAATACATTTTTCAATTAATATTGTGACAAAATAAAAATACATATTTCAAGTGTAAACAATAGATACAGCTAGCTACTACTGACATTATCACAATGACAATGTCAGTAACCTAGCTATATCTATTATATTGTGATGAAATTTAGTAATGCATAATTTAGGCACCTTTAGTTTAGTTTATTTCGTTTATAAAGGACAGTGTATAATGGCAATCGTTTGCATTAAACAAATGGATGAGTGCACTAGATTTAGCAAGAAGCTATCATTTCCATCTATAGTCCTATGTATTGTAACGTTTCATAGCTATTTAAGTTTATTTAGATTATAAAGGGCAGTGTATAATGGCAATCGTTTGCATTAAACAAATGGATGGGTGCACTAGATTTAGCAAGAAGCTATCATTTCCATCTATAGTCCTATGTACTGTAACGTTTCATAGCTATTTAAGTTTATTTAGATTATAAAGGGCAGTGTATAATGACAATCGTTTGCATTAAACAAATATGGGTGCACCAGATTTAGCTAGAACTTCTAGAAGCTATCATTTCCATAGATAGTCCTATAACGTTACATAGCTATTTAAGTGTATTTCGTTTATAAAGGGCAGTGTATAATGACAATCGTTTGCATTAAACAAATGGATGGGTGCACTAGATTTAGCTAGACGCTAAACGTCCTAACGTTATAGCTATTTAATCACAATAGTGTCGCAAGTGTTTTTGCGGGTCCAGTCCACGGAACGTTGACAGAATTAGCAAAACACCTTATCACCAGAGGCATAAAAGTCATTAGGATACTGTTCTGCTCTGAAGGAACTGGTGAGGTTCCTTACTGACAGACAGGTGAGGTTCCTTACTGACAGACATGTGAGGTTCCTTACTGACATTACTGACAGACTGGTGAGGTTCCTTACTGACATTACTGACAGACTGGTGAGGTTCCTTCCTGACAGACAGGTGAGGTTCCTTACTGACAGACGGGTGAGGTTCCTTACTGACAGACTGGTGAGGTTCCTTACTGACATTACTGACAGACTGGTGAGGTTCCTTACTGACAGACTGGTGAGGTTCCTTACTGACAGACAGGTGAGGTTCCTTACCGACAGACTGGTGAGGTTCCTTACTGACAGACAGGTGAGGTTCCTTACTGACATTACTGACAGACTGGTGAGGTTCCTTACTGACAGACTGGTGAGGTTCCTTACTGACAGACTGGTGAGGTTCCTTACTGACATTACTGACAGACTGGTGAGGTTCCGTACTGACAGACAGGTGAGGTTCCTTACTGACAGACAGGTGAGGTTCCTTACTGACAGACAGGTGAGGTTCCTTACTGACAGACTGGTGAGGTTCCTTACTGACAGACAGGTGAGGTTCCTTACTGACAGACTGGTGAGGTGCAGACCTGCTTGTGTGCAGCAGCACTGACCTGAACACCAGGATAAGCAGCAGTGTGCTCATCGTGAGTGTGCTTCCTATAGTCCAACCCCTCGGCTCGAGGGCATTGTGTGAAGGAAGCCTCGACCTTTCACCTACATCCTGGTTCCCCTCCCCCCTCTCCTGGGGTGATAGTGCCACTACAGCCTAGAGCTTAATTACTGGACACACGGCATCTTGACCTCAGGGAGGCATTTAGCAGAGACACATCCACACAACTAGACCTGCTAAGTGGTATGTGATGGAAACAAGGGGAATTGGAGAAATTGTCTCTCTCTCTCTCTATGTGTGTGCATCTGTATGTATGTGTGTGTGTGTGTGTGTGTGCGTGCATGTTTAGTTCATTAGGATCCCTGATTAACTACAGCATTGCAGTAGCTATTTCTCCTGGGGTCCACTATGTGTGTGTGTCTGTGCATCTGTTTGTGTGTGCATGTGTGTGTGTGTGCGTCTGTATACTGTATACGTGTGTGTGCGTGCATCTGTTTGTGTGTGTGTGTGCGTCTATATTATGTGTGTGTGCGTCCGTTTGTGTGTGTGTGTGTCTGTATATGTGTGTGTGTATGTCTGTATATATGTGTGTGTATCTGTATATGTGTGTGTGTGTACGTCTGTATATATGTGTGTGTGTGCGTCTGTATATATGTGTGTGTGTGTGCGTCTGTATATATGTGTGTGTGTGTGTCTGTATATATGTGTGTGTGTGTGTACGTCTGTATATATGCGTGTGTGTGTGTGCGCGTCTGTATATATATGTGTGTGTGTGCGTCTCTGTATATATGTGTGTGTGTGTGTGCGTCTGTATGTGTGTACGTCTGTATATATGTGTGTGTGTACGTCTGTATATATGTGTGTGTGTGTGTACGTCTGTATATATGTGTGTGTGTGTGTGTGTACATCTGTATATATGGGTGTGTGTGTGTGTGTGCGTCTGTATATGTGTGTGTGTGTGTGTACATCTGTATATATGTGTGTGTGTGTGTGTGTGCGTCTGTATATATGGGTGTGTGTGTGTGTGTGTGTGCGTCTGTATATGTGTGTGTGTGTGTGTCTGTATATATGTGTGTGTGTGTGCGTCTGTATATGTGTGTGTGTGTGCGTCTGTATATTTGTGTGTGTGTACGTCTGTATATATGTGTGTGTGTACGTCTGTATATATGTGTGTGTGTGTACGTCTGTATATATGTGTGTGTGTGTGTGTGTGCGTCTGTATATATGGGTGTGTGTGTGTGTGTGTCTGTATATGTGTGCGTGTGTGTACGTCTGTATATATGTGTGTGTGTGCGTCTGTATATATGTGTGTGTACGTCTGTATATATGTGTGTGTGTGTGTGTATGTCTGTATATGTGTGTGTGTGTGTACGTCTGTATATATGTGTGTGTGTGTGTACGTCTGTATATGTGTGTGTGTGTGTGTGCGTCTGTATATATGGGTGTGTGTGTGTGTACGTCTGTATATATGTGTGTGTGTGTGCGTCTGTATATATGTGTGTGTGTGTGCGTCTGTATATGAGTGTGTGTCCATGGTGGCCTTAGCTGGCCTGTCCCTTCACCTCACATGACCCCAGCACTAGGGGTGGGAATCACCAGTTTCATCACGATACGATACGATATCGATTCTTTGGACAATGATACGATATTATCCGATATCACACAGTCTGCCACGATATGATACGATTCGATTCAGGTGCCTGCGATCGATATGAGACGATATTATATGCCCATTTAACACAATCAGTAACATTTAAATCAACAAAAAAAAGGCAATGGAAATATCATTTGACATTTTTATTTTTGAGCTCTTTCAGACATTTAAATGAAAAACAATCTATTGTTTTTAATACAAATAGACCTCCTGTTCACTGTTTTTGGTTTGTTTTTCTTTTTTTTCTCGATATTAATATCCTATTCACTGTCACAGAGCTGTATTTTGGCTGGAAAAGCCGGCCAGATCCTGTTAGTGGGGCTATCCCGAGAATGCACCCTCCTTCCCAGTCCCCACTTCTCTCTGCCTATGGCTCTGGGTTAGCTTGTTAGCTTACGCTAATGTAACGTTATCTTCGATCTTTAACGCGACGTGGGCATAATGGAGTGGCGAGGATTGCAAAGCAGGTTAGATGCATTGGAACCGTTGCGGAATAAAACAGCAGGGACATGTTTTGGGTCACAGAATAGGCACAATAGTCTTGCTCGGCTCTGGGTTAGCTTGTTAGCTTACGGCGCTAACGTAACGTTATCTTCTATCTTTAACGCGACATGGGCATAATGGAGTGGCGAGGATTGCAAAGCAGGTTAGATGCATTGGACCCGTTGCGGAATAAAACAGCAGGGACATGTTTTGGGTCACAGAATAGGCACAATAGTCTTGCTCTAGTGACGCTCTGTGTGCTGTTGATGTTAAACGGAGTTTCACAACACTGGGCGCGGGGCGATGACGTCGCCGTCGCCGGATTTTCAAAATAAGAGTATCGCAATATGAATCGATCTTTTTACGTGGCATCGATCCTATTTGATTATTGATAATAGATCGATATATCGATCTGGATCGATGTATCGTCCCACCCCTACCCAGCACCCGCTGCTACTGCATTCCTGAGGCGGCCAACACCAACAACACAACAGGCAGAACAGTGACCTCTGCTCCGCTGCCTTCACGGAAACGTAATGCGATTCCATCGTCGCACACAGAAATGACAAACAAAGCGGTTTTCCCCGCGACGCGAGGTTAATTTTCAAATCAGGAACGCCATTATGATCTGAACAAGGAGCGACTCTTCATGACAAATGGGGTTTGAGGCTGATGTGTGGCGGCCGGCGGCTGACCGGAGCAGTCGAGGGGATGGCTGTGTTGAAGTGGAGAGAGGCCCATGTGCGACACGAGAAGCGCTGGTCATGCTATTGTGTGCCTTTTGGGAATTCCATTTGTTGCCACCGCCCGGTGCCGTGACAGGCCGTCCCGCGGACAAAAGACTGCACGGGAAACTGTTTAGTTTATAGTTATTTTCTTTTCTCCCAGACTGTTTACCAGCCTGCTCTCACTTAACATATGTAAATAAAGTATGTATCAACCACAGGAAAAAGGTACATAATTAAGCAATAATACACGAAGCAGTGGTATGTCATTCGGTGCTCCTCGTGGTTGAGATGGGTCAAATGCAGAGGAATAATTCCCCCGCTGGGATTAAGTAAGGGATAATGTATAGCTACGAGGTCATTGTCGCAAAATAATTGACTGACACGGAGTTTAAAATACCGAGGCGCAGCGCCGAGGTGTTTTAAACGTCAGTGAAGGTCAATTATTTTGCGACAATGATCGAGTATAGCTATAAATTATCCCGCTTATTACATGGCTAACTTACTAACAATATACCTAATTCATTTTACATCGACGAGATCAAATGCAGATGCAGTTCTGTTCTGGCTCCGCTGTCATCGTCACACACACTCCGCTGTCAGTGCAGCCAGCAGGTGTGTCTGATTGGCTGCACTGATGCAGTGTATCAGTGGTCTTGATTGCGAACAGCTGCACACAGCGGTCATTATTGTTCCATGGAGGTCCGTTATCGAGTAATATCGGACCTCTGACGAGCGCTATTGACCAATCACAAGCAAGCATTTCGGCGAATGAGAAAACGCCATGTAATAATAAAAGTATAACTTCACTTAGTTCCGTGAACAGATAGCCAGGAAAAGACCGGCAGAGTCTTCGGTTGAGTTAGGTGAAAAAGCATGTGTGGTGCGTGATCTGGACAGACGGGGTGAGGCCAGGTGCACCGCGCTAAACGTGTGAAAGACAAAGTCCAGCGTTCTGGAGATGAGGCCCGTAGCTACAGCGGGAGCAGGCAGATCATTGACTCACGACTCACACGGAGGTCACGCAAATACTATACATATACAAAGATGGTACACGAGAGAGGTTGAGAGATGAGGCTCGTCAGGGTATTCTGACACTACCAGAGGAATGTAGTTCAACAGTGCATTTATATAGCAGCTTTTATCCAAAGCGCATTGAATCCTCACATTCACCCATTCACTCACACACCGACGGCGGAGGCGACCGTGCAAGGTGCCAACCTGCACATCGGGAGCAGTTAGGGATTACCTCCTGAGCCACTGTCACCCTGTCACGCGTAATGTCCACATACTATCAGGGACATTTCGTAGACTCTGCCGGTTTAGGCGATTCAATCATAAGTAGTGGTTTCTATGTTGCACAAAATGGTGGATATATATAGCAAATGAGGTAATATTGGTTTTGCACAACTTTGTGGCTTAACAATAACAACGTCTAATAATATTTTATCTGGACAGCGTTCTCTTCGGTGTTAGCCCTTTCACTACCACACGACAGAAGGTTAACCCTTTACTATCACACTACAGATAACCACAACCAGTGTGGCAGTGAAAGGGTTAACCTTCCGTATTTTCGCAGTGAAAGGGTTAACCCATTTGGTAGTGCAGCAGTGAAAGGGTTAAAACTAAGACTGTTATTAGAGGACGCCCCCGTGTGAGGAATGTACATTAACGTGACAGAAACACGGTGTGTGTGACTGCAGACTGTAACCACTGTGTGGACGAGATAAGGGAAATGTGTCCTTGGAGGATATGTTTGCCCCGGGTCAAGGGTCAAAAGTCAGCACAGCAGCAGCACATTCAGCTCTCCCACCTCACACGTGTACCAGGAAGCCGTGCCGTCAGCCAGGCAGGTGCAAATCAGATCTCTTCTCTCTGGACGTGTTGCACAGCAGAGGGGGGGGGGGGGGGGGGGGGGGACTATCAGCAGACACCCGTCAGCTGGACAAACCTGAAATCCCAGCGTTGCAGGAACCTGACAGGTTACTTTGCACCGGAGCCTCCGGACTTCCTTTCCGTGAACTCTTTAGTCGACAACCAGAGCCATGTTCACAGACCCGCATTTCCCCAAGGGGATCAATAAAGGAATATCTTATCTTATAAAGAGTCCCGCTCTCAACTGGGCTGGGCGGTATAATGTGAAATCCATACCACGGTATATTATTGTGTTTAAAAATAATTATAATTTAAACACCAGCGCACAAATACCACATCACCCAATGTGTTGTCTGCAATGTTTATCTGTCAACGTGTCTGCAATGTTTCTCTGTCAACATGTCTGCAATGTTTATCTGTCAACGTGTCTGCAATGTTTCTCTATCAACGTGTCTGCAATGTTTCTCTGTCAACGTGTCTGCAATGTTTCTCTGTCAACGTGTCTGCAATGTTTATCTGTCAACGTGTCTGCAATGTTTCTCTGTCAACGTGTCTGCAATGTTTCTCTGTCAACATGTCTGCAATGTTTCTCTGTCAACATGTCTGCAATGTTTCTCTGTCAAGGTGTCTACAATGTTGGTCTGCAACATGTGATTGGTTGTTGTACTGTACATTCAGTTGAAGTAAACAAGTTAAACAATATGAAATTTACCCAACAAGCCGATTAGGTTGTAAGAGATTCATAATGTTGGTATCTGAATGTTTTCTATCGGCCACACCCTGCCTCTCAATGTGAATCGGTGTAATGTATAACCGATAGGATTCAACTCTGGTTCTCCTATAGAGGAGCGTGAATGTCTACCAGTAGGGCGACAGTGGCTCGGTAGGTAGCCCCGGTTCGTTTTCCCGCTCCTCCCGGGCAGCGTGTCGACGTGTCCTTGAGCAAGACACTTAACCCCCAACTGCTCTCCATAAGCAGGTTGGCACCTTGCATGGTTGCCTCCGCCATCGGTGTGTGAATGTGTGAGTGAATGGGTAAAAATGTAAGGAACAAACTATAAAGGACTTTGGATAAAGACTGCTATATAAATGCACCATTTACCGGTAACTAAGCCTGAGGGCAAGTCTCTCAAGGCTAGGCAGTTATGTGGGTTTACTATGTCTCAGGAATTGACTCACTGCTACCGGTGACCTCTGGCCTACAAATGCCTCCATCACAGAGGACACACCTTTAACACGCTTGGTAAGCACTCCACCCTTGAGGAAATTCTCTGAAAATCCTGCAGTAGTCAGTCATAGTATTGGATTACATCATCATCATCACAGACCTCTTGACAGGTGTTCAAATAATATCAAGTGGTCACCATTAAACGTTAACTGTGGAAAAAGAGCTGTGTTGACGGTATTTCATCATATCGTGGTAAAGGTGTGGCCCGTCAATACGATACTGTGAATTACAGTGTAATTCCCACTGATTTCAACCTAGAAACATATTTTTCTATCTTGCACCGTGACCAACTGATTCCAACCAAAGTCTTGTCAACTGGGCCGCCACTGATTAGATTAGATTCAAATGTATTGTCATCATACAGCACAAGTACAGTACAACTAAGAAGTTTGGCATCCAACCAGAGTGAAAATGTAGCAGTAAAGTAAAATAAAATATACAATGTACAGGTGATTAAACTGGGTACAAAATATACAAATGAGTACTACTGAGTGTAGTGCTAATCAGATGCATGTACAAAGTTGTAGTATTAATATGCACAGTGATACAGGTATAAAGACACTATGGTAGTAAGTAGGGATGTGCCGATCACATTTTTTGCTTCCGATCCGATCCCGATCATGTGATTTTGAGTATCTACTGATAACAATTTAAACCCCATCCCAATTTCTCACATTACATTCACCCTGAATGTTGATGTATTAATGTTGTAGTATTAATATGCACAGTGATACAGGTATAAAGACACTATGGTAGTAAGTAGGGATGTCCCGATCACATTTTTTTTCTCCCGATCCGATCCCGATCATGTGATTTTGAGTATCTACCGATAAAAAAATAAATTATATTTATTTTTTCATTTTTAATTTTTTTTCATCCCAATTTCTCACATTACATTCACCCTGCATGTTGACGTTATCCAGGTGAAAAGTTAACTTCATTCAAGCGAGGCATTGCAACCGGAGTAATCTAAAAACTCCGCCTCCAACCTGCTGCTTCATGAGAGCAATGGCGCCATGGTCTGTAAAAATCAGGTGACTGCAAGTTCTGCAACTAGTGGATGTTCCTCATCCTTGACATAAATCATTTGATGTATAATTAAATCAAAGGAAATGCGTTTGTTTTGGCAAAATTCTTCTGCTCTGTGTGACAATAAATAAATGAATGATGATATGCAATTTAAAACCAACTTTAAAAAAAAAGTTAAAAAAAATAATAATAATAATTCCCGATCCCGATCTTCTGACAATCACGTGATCGGCCGCCGATCCCGATCACATGATCGGATCGGGCCATCCCTAGTAGTAAGTCATACTGGCCAGCAGCGTAACTAGTAAGACTAGGATATGTACAGATATTAGGGGTGGGACGATACATCGATCCAGATCGATATATCGATCTATTATCAATAATCAAATGAATGAATGAATGAATGAAAACTTTATTTAACAGATTGCAGAATGGGTACAATACAGTACGGCTCAATACATACAATTGTTAAGGGGATGCAGACCTGAGAAAGACGTTTGTCTTGTTTCCATCAGGGTCCCCCATTTTCATTTCATATAGACATTTATGACATACACAACATACATGACATTTATGGCATAGGGACATATAGGTATTTAGTACTGATACATTTGTGACATAAGCGGTATTCAAATATACAGTACTGTTACCCCTAGATCCTGACAGAGTATATACATATGATGGGGAGGGGACTGTACATTAGGAGGGGGTGAGTGGGTGGGAGGGAAATATATATATACGGCGGGGAGGTAATATATACATGCGGTGGGGAGGAGACTGTCTATTAGGAGGTGGTGGGGGTTTTGGGCATTTACGGTGGCCAGTTTCGAATTGCAGCCTCCCGTAGGTGCTCTTTAAGAGCGGTTTTGAATGTGGGCAGGGATTCACATTCCTTTACAGCTTTGGGTAGGGCGTTCCACATTGTTGTGGCATAATTGCGAAACGTGTTTAGTCCCTTGTTTGAGCCGAATCTGGGTTTAACATGATTTGTTGAGCTTCCTCTGGTGTAGTGGTTGTGGTATTCACTGACCTTTGGGAAGTATTTTGACATGTACATGGGCACCCCGGTCGTATAGTGTATCTTGAAGACCAGGCCCATTGCAAGTTGCTGTACTCTGTCGTCTACTCTAAGCCATCCTAGGTTGTCAAAGTGGGCAGGGGTGAGGTGGGTTCTGGGGTTCAGGTCAAGTAGTAGTCTGACCAGTTTGTTTTGTGATGTTTGTAATTTTGTTTTAAGCGCCTTTGAGGTGCTTTGGTACCATGAGGTGCACGCATAGTCATAGTACCCTTGAATGAGTGCTCCTGCCAGAGTCTTCAGGGTATTCTTGTTTACCAGAGAGGAGATCCGGTACAAGAATCTAGTTCGTTGGTTGACTTTTTTTATTACATTGGATGCCATTTTGTCACAGGAAAGATTTGCCTCTAGGATGGAACCCAGGTAGGTAATTTCGTCTTTCCTTGTGACAATATTGTCACCCACTGTAACTGAGAAGCCGTCGGTCTTGCTGAGTTTGTTATTTGAACCGAAGAGAATGGACTCTGTTTTGCCCATGTGTAATGATAGTTTGTTATCAGCGAGCCATATGCAGATTTTGCCTAGTTCCGTGCTGAGGGTTTTTTCAACCTGCAATTTGTTCTTGTCAGAGACCAGCAGGGCTGAGTCGTCCGCAAACAGGAACAAGTTGCAGTCACAGGCTGACGACATGTCATTTGCATAGATTAGGAAGAGTAGCGGTCCTAGTATGCTTCCTTGTGGAACACCACAGCTCACTGTGAGGGGGGGGGGATAGAGTACCGTTTACCTCTACCATCTGTTCTCTCCCCTCCAGGTAGGATTGCATCCAGCTCACTGATAAGCTATCAAAACCAATTGCCTTTAGCTTGTCCATTAGAATGGAGTGATTGACAGTGTCGAAGGCCTTTTGTAGGTCCAGCATGACCATGCCGCAGTATTTGCCCGCGTCCACCTCTTGTTTGATGTGGTCGTTCAAATAGAGGAGGCATGTGTCAGTGGAGTGGGACGTTCTGAAGCCAGATTGGAATTCGTAGATTAGATTTTTTTCCGCCAGGTACTTTTCGACCTGTTCGTAGACTATTTTCTCCATGACTTTCGAGATGGGATCGATGCAACGTAAAAAGATCGATTCATATTGCGATACTCTTATTTTGAAAATCCGGCGACGTCATCGCCCCGCGCCCAGTGTTGTGAAACTCCGTTTAACATCAACAACACACAGCAGTAGCGTCTAGAGCGTCACTAGAGCAAGACTAGTGTGCCTATTCTGTGACCCAAAACATGTCCCTGCTGTTTTATTCCGCAACGGGTCCAATGCATCTAACCTGCTTTGCAATCCTCGCCACTCCATTATGCCCACGTCGTGTTAAAGATCGAAGATAACATTACGTTAGCGTAAGCTAACAAGCTAACACAGAGCCATAGGCAGAGAGAAGTGGGGACTGGGAAGGAGGGTGCATTCTCGGGCAGGGAGCGAAATTTAACTTTTTGACTCACCGGCCAGTGGCGGGTAGATGGGAAGAGTCTACCCGCCAAGCATATTTCTTACCTGCCAAATTTTTTTTGATTAAAAAAATATATATATATATTTTATATAAAAAAAATATATTATATAATCATACTTGTAGTTGTATTATCTGCGAGACATCGCCACCACGCAATAAGTCAAAATGCTTGCTATCTGCAAACAGCTCCACTGTCTGTGTGTATACTTGAGTAGCCTCCAGCTCCAGCAAGGATTCTCCGGCCCTGCAGCTAGACCCTATATTCAGCTAGACCCTACATTCAGCATGCAAGGATTCTCCGGCGATGCAGCTGGACCCTATTTAACGTTACGGTTCTTTTGTCAAATCACATTCAACATGCCCTCAGCTAGAATACGCATTCAATCAATGTTATAAGACATTGATATCAGGAGCTATCTGTAGCTACTGCTAGCCCGGTAGATAACGTTAAGACAATTTAGTTTACTGGGACAGATGGATCTAACGAGAGCTAGCTAAGCTAGCTAACGAGGGAACGGAGGTATTATGCACTCGAGTAGACTATTGCTGGAGCATTTGTTGATATCAGCAGCTATCAGTAGCTAGCCAGCTAGATACCGTTAGACAATGCCTCGTCATGTATTAAACTAAAAGTGAATAGTTAGCTCATGGTCATTGTTTAAACAGTAACGTTAGCTCATGGAGGTCCGATATAGACTAGAGCAGACGGAAGTAAACAAGCCAAATGATAGCTTCCGATTGGTCATTTGCTTTTTTTTCTCATGAAACCAGTCACGTCACTCTACTGTGATTGGACCGTTGACTTGAGTGAGATGTGGGACTTGTAGTTTTTTAACGATCTCGCGGCAGAGAAAAAAAAGACGAGCGGCTATAATCTGTACTCGCACAAGAGTATCGTTATGAACTACACGTCTACACGCCACACGGCGGGCAGCCCTCTAAGTGTCATGCGCCAAAGGTAAAAACAGACCGCCCCTGGCGGGCGGCGGGCTTTAGTTTCGGTCCCTGTTCTCGGGATAGCCCCACTAACAGGATCTGGCCGGTACTGCACCTTCGGAGTCCCAATATGCCTTTTCCAGCCAAAATACAGCTCTGTGACAGTGAATAGGATATTATTATCGAAAAAAAGAAAAAAAAGAACCAAAAACAGTTAACAGGAGGTCTATTTGTATTAAAAACAATAGATTGTTTTTCATTTAAATGTCTGGAAGAGCTCAAAAGTCAAATGATATTTCTATTACCTTTTTTTTGTTGATTTAAATGTTACCGATTGTGTTAAATGGGCATATAATATCGTCTCATATCGATCACAGGCACCTGAATCGAATCGTATCGTATTGTGGCAGACTGTGTGATATCGGATAATATCGTATAGTTGTCCAAAGAATCGATATCGTATCGTATCGTGATGAAACTGGTGATTCCCACCCCTAACAGATATAGTATCTACAGAGATATGTAAAAACACTATGTGCAGGTAAATACAGACAGGTGTGGATAGCTAGATGTAGTGGTGAGAATATGGTATATAACAGCATTTGTACATGCTATCATACAGAGCTATGGGTTATATGCAGTGAGTTGTGTTTCAGGTGCATGTGTTTGGCTGAGCTCTCTGCTAGCCCTGGTATAAACCACCGTATGACAGGCAAGCACTATACCGGTGTGACAACGGTTGACATGAATATAGGTCACAGTTGGAAATAAGCAGATGTGTCCTTTAATGTGAGATAGCTGCCAGGTGTGTGTGGGGGGGGGGGGGCTCTCTGACAGTGCCTCCAGAGAGAGCGGTCTCCATAGTGCAGGTGGTGTTATACCTGTGCAGGTCCCTTAGTGAGGCGCTAGTGTTACCTGTGCAGGTCCATCTCCAGATAGGGGAGGATGAGCTTGTCCTTAATGAGCTCCCAGATGACCCTGGTCATCTCATCCCCCTGCATCTCCACCACGGAGCCAGCCTTGATCTTCTGAGACATCTTACAACCTGCCACGGAGAAACACACAAACACAGGGAAAGGAGGTGTCAAAAGTGTCAATCAATAGCAGTGGTTGTAGCACACAAGCAGGATGCCGATAATGACACCCGACACCGCCAAATTAGAACAACACTGAATGAACCACCTCCATAAACTACAAGATAGCAGTTGAGTGACTCAGCATAATCGTCGCCATGGCACTGGAGATCTGTCAAGGCAAGCCAAGCCCACGAGTTCCTAGATCAAAGTGGATAATAACACACAGCAGAATGCAATACTTGGCCTGCATTTAGGCTAGACTAGTGGCGCAACTGCAGCAGGGTTACATTGCTGGTGTCTGGCCAACGTTGCACACCACGTATCACCTGACTGGCGGCGAGGGGCAACTTTGTATCATTCATTCGTTGAACGATCGGCTGATACCATCTGCAGAAGACGTAGTTACATAACAGTGCTGACCATCGAATGATGGGGAGGAGACTAGCGTGGACACTGTAGGCCGTCACTCCGAGAGGTTGGTCTGTAATTATAATTATAATGCAGGCTCTCTAAAGCAGTCATCTTAATCTAAAAGTACATAAATTAGCCTAAAAAAAAAGGGGGCCAGGTCCTATGTGTCAATCGGGCTATTGTATTGGTGTTCTACATAAACCAGTCTGCAGCAGATAACAATACCAGACCTTAAAGGGCTCATGATTAGAGGAGCTTCCTTATTCGTCATGATTCTACAACGATTGCTTTGTAGTAGTGAGTGCGTTGTTGTACTGTGTAGCAACTTCGTTCAAATGTTACAGAACAATGGGAGTGTTCAAGTGTTGTCAAATGGGGTTAGAGCACGCTACTGAGTTTCACTCTGCAACGCGCAACATTTTGATAGTATTTTAGAAAGACCTACCTTGGTTTATGTATGTTTACCAGGAACGAGGAACGGGTACCAGCAGAGAGAAGAGACAGTAGAAATGTCCACCGACCGGGTCTTTGGAGAGATGTAGGACGGAGAGAGAGAGAGGGGCGCGGTACCCGGCTTCCGTGACCCAAGACTGACGGAGCCTTCACCAATCAGAGAAGGCACCGAAATCGCACCGCCAATCAACTGAGCCCACACAACCATGAGGCGGGCATTTATGGGCGGGGCGTGTGAAGGGAGACGCTGTGGTTGGCTGGAGGGACGCTGCGCCCTTTCGCTCATCTTGAGCACGTTATTACAAGAAGAGGCAAGTTGCCTGGTCAGCTGGTCAAATACTGTCAAGTTTCACGTTTAGTTTTATTTGTCACATATAAAAGGTACATTACAGTGACATGCTTGAGCCCCCTGCGATTGTGCTTCATACAGTAAATAAAAATAATAAAGTGCAAACACTATACAAAATATAAACTAAAATACAACATGTATATATTTTCTCCCACCCACCCACCCACCCACCCCATCCGAATGTACAGTCTCCTCAATATGTATATATTTTCTGTTAGGATCTCTGGGTAACAGTACTGTATATTTGCATATCATGTCACAAATGTAACAGTATATATCTGTATGTCATGTATTTCCCTATGTCATAAATGTCATGATGTCATATTGTGTATGTCATAAATGTCACTATGAATTGAAAATGGAGGACCCTGATGTAAACAAGACGAAAGTCTTTCTCTATTGTGTGTATTGAGCCGTACTGTACCCATTCTGCAATCTGTTAAATAAAGTTTTCATTCATTCATTTATTAAACATTCTTTGTATTCGTGGGCTGCACGGACAGTTATGTGCATAAAACGTAGCCTGCGTATACAATATGCAGCAGTAATTCCAAGAGTCATGAATCGTTTACAGATTGAGATATTTGAAAGTAGTTTATACAGACTCACTAGATCAACAGCGCATCCGTCTGAATGTTGTGAAAGGGAGCAGTGACCAATGACCATCCCGGGGCGCAGATCTTTGGTACATTCGGCCCATAATGACACAGTATTGCAATTGTGCAACTGTGCAATGAATGAGGGATGGATGCAACTCCCCGAGGTGGGAGTAGGCATCGATTTGGGGTTGTCCAGTTCATCCAGCATTCACATCATCAAGGGAATCAGATCTCATTGTTGTAACAATAGGATTGTTCTATTTAAGTGCTGTTGCACGTAGGACTCTTTTAGAGGTGACACCGAGGGTGCACTTGTGGTGGAACCAAGCTTATGCAACTATAACAACTGTGAATAAAGTAGTTGTTGACAAACATCCATGAGCCTTGGATATCTCGAGTAATGCGCGCCACTGTTTTGTACTTGTGTCTTTTATAATGACACATGGATGGATGCTTAGGCTAAACACACCAAATATGACTGAGAAATAAAAGTGCGTTTGTTCTGACAATATCCTATATAAACTGCTGCACGCTTACATTGTCGTGGGATCAACGTGTATCGATGAAGACATGTGCATTAGACACATACAACGCCGTGCTTTGGGTGTGCAAACATATGGCTCAGTGTTTTCATTTCGTTATGCATACACAAATGTCCTGTAATGTAATAGAAAGCGTGACAGAGTTTTTGTTGTTGTTGGTTTGTTAACTTTATTCATGTCAATGTAACAATTGTGTGTATTGAGCCGTACTGTATTGTACCCATTCTGCAATCTGTTAAATAAAGTTTTCATTCATCCATTCATTCATCCATTCATTCATTCATTCATTCATTCATTCATTCATTCATTCATTCATTCATTCATTCATTCATTCATTCATTCATTCATTCATTCATTCATCTATCATTCAATGTACCTCGTAGATGTCATTGCGCAGAGTAACCAGAGGGTGGCAGAAGTTCCCTGCGCATAACCAGGAAAGAACCAGCACACTGCACTGTTTATAGAGCCATGTGGTCCTGAGGAGAGAGGAGCGGCTGTTATCCATCTATGGGCTCAACAATAAATAGGGCCGACTCGTTTTTCTTTTGCTTTGGGGAAATTAAAACGGTTTCCAGATACCGGTTTTAACCGCCTTAGATGCTATCGTGTCAACATGGGAGATTATTATTATTATTATTATTATTATTATTATTATTATTATTATTATTATTATTATTATTATTATTATTATTATTATTATTATTATTATTATTATTATTATTATTATTATTATTATTATTATTATTCAGCAATCATGAAGATTAGCCTGCATGGTGCCTAACGTTTCCTCCTGTACCATGTCGTTTAAAAAAATAAAAATAAAGAAACAGACTGTAAAGCTAGTGGTTTTTCTTGTACACGCAAACACAAATTTAATCGGGTTCATGGTTCCCAAGCTTTACAAGAGCTCCTGTGTTTTTCATGAGTTGGGTGACCGCCAATGTGATTACTGTACGACGCCCGCCACCCGGCACAACTGCAGCCTCAGCAATTGGCCACGGAGGAAATCAAATGTGGGGGAAAACACCAAATAATGAAATATGCTGTTGTGTTTTTCTGGGTCCCTTGCCAGCGGAAATGTGTTCGGTTATTGGTGATATCGAAGCATACACCAGAAATAGCCATGTGAAAAATAGATCATCTGAATTTGTTCTGGAGCACTGAGTCACACATATCTACGGCCTATGGACTTTCTCAGATAGGAAGGAAGGAACCCTTAAATCGACGGCAAAATAGCACAGACGTATAGATGTGTGTGGATCACGCTGTCTTATTTGTATTTTGGCCCAACGTTTAGGACAAGTCGCCAAATGTGTTCTGACAGAAACGTCAATTTAGGTTATCCTGTTGCGTTTAGCCCCACAGCCTGTATTCCTACAGGGCAGGTCGGGGAATACCAAGAGCCCTCCTTCCCATTAACCCACTCATTACACAGCAGCCCGGTAGAGAGAGAGAGCTGGTCCCCAACGGTATCACGTGACTTGACATCTGCTCTCAGTAGTAACCAAGATAACCAAGCAACGGGAGAGAGGGGGTAGAGAGAGAGAGAGAGAGAGAGAGAGAGAGAGAGAGAGAGAGAGAGGAGAGAGAGAGAGAGAGAGAGAGAGAGAGAGAGAGAGAGAGAGAGAGAGAGAGAGAGAGAGAGAGAGAGAGAGAGAGAGAGAGAGAGAGAGAGAGAGCAAGGAGAGAGAGAGAGCAAGAGAGAGAGAGAGGGCAGAGAGAGGGAAAGAGAGAGAGAAAGAGAGAGGGAGGTAGAGAGAGAGAAGGGGGTAGAGAGAACAAGAGAGAGAGAGGGTAGAGAAAGAGAGCAAGAGAGAGAGAGAGAGAGATCTAGAGAGAGAAAGAGGGAGAGAGGGGGGGTAAAGAGAGAGAGAGTGAGAGGGAGGGGTAAAGGGAGAGAGAGGGGTAGAGAGAGAGAGCAAGAGAGAGTAAGAGAGAGGGGTAGAGAGAGAGCAAGAGAGAGAGAGGGTAGAGAAAGAGAGCAAGAGAGAGAGCCAGAGAGAGAGAGAGAGAGAGAGAGAGCAGAGAGAGGGAAAGAGAGAGAGGGGGTATAGAGAGAGAGAGAAAGAGAGAGGGAGGTAGAGAGAGAGAAAGATAGAGGGAGGTAGAGAGAGAGAAGGGGGTAGAGAGAGCAAGAGAGAGAGGGTGAGAGAGAGCAAGAGAGAGAGAGAGGGTAGAGAAAGAGAGCAAGAGAGAGAGAGAGAGAGACACCAAGAGAGAGAAATAGGGAGAGAGGGGGGGTAAAGAGAGAGAGAGTGAGAGAGAGGGGTAAAGGGAGAGAGAGCAAGAGAGAGAAAGAGAGAGAGAGTCGAGGAGGGGCTTGCCTGTGCGCTCCCACTGCTCACAGAGCAACATCAGCACCGAAACTTGCTCTCTCCTCCTCACTTCCACCACAGCGGCTTCTAGACGCGCCAGCAGCAGCAGTCGTGGTGCCAGTATAGCTCCTGTATACACACTTGTTCAAAGAGATGAACTCGGTCTGTTATAGGCTATAGCTCCAAGTGTTGTTGTTGTTGTTGTTGTTGTTGTTGTTTGCTTTGAGGGTTGGATTAATTTGGTTCAGCAACGGGTTCCACTTCCACACCATCCGTGATGCTGCGCGGTCTCTTCTAAGGGACATGGTCCCAAGTACCCCGCGGTCTCAAAGTGGAGTCACCGCGCGTATCTCGGATCGGCGCGCTCCTCCAGGGGCTGGGGTGCGCGCCGGGTACCTCCCGGTTCCTACCCGGGTTTGGGTCGAATTCTGACCAGGAGTCGAGCTCTGCAGGCCCGGGGCGCCGAGGCAGGAGGACCCAGTCCACTCGGAGCAGGATGCCGGTGATGAGAGGGCTGCTGGCCCCGCAGAACACCTTCCTGGACACCATCGCGACGCGCTTTGACGGCACCCGTGAGTACAGATCTATAAATAACAAGCCTTGGTTTCTAAACGGCTGTGCGCAAAGCCCGCGGTTCCATCTTCCATGATGATCTGCCATCATCTGCCCGATAACTTTTCAAGTTTGAATACGTCTTTCCCCCGGGAATCATGGTGTTAGTCGTGTCGTCTCCGAACTGACTTCCTATATCAATTTCTTTGTGGCTTTATTATATAACCCATAATAATGCTTCATCTTTCCATGTTTCTTTGTTCCACGGTTTGGTGCACAGTCGAAGTCCGCGCGCGCTCTTATTAATACAACTGCTCATAAAGGACACATTATGAAAACAGTTATTCCAGAAACCACCCATCATCAACACAGACACAATTTGCTTGAAAGAGTGTGAAGTTGTTAGCGTGACGTGCTCTATGCATGATCTGGTTGCATGCTGGCTATAACGCCAATTTGATTCCCACTGGTGTTATTGATTTGTTATTAGATGTATATGTGGATCTCTTTTTTCTCTCCTGTTAATTAGTTTAATTAAGGTCAGCTGAGATATATTGTTGCAGTTTTTTTGTTGTTGTTGTTAATTGTTTTTTTTAAAGATTTTTCACGTACAGTTACTTACATTACAAAAACACACATTGGGACAGGGGGGGGGGGGTCCTCCAGTTCATCTATGCCATCCACACGCCCGCCCATAAGCAAGCAAAAACAAAACAAAAAGTAAAACAAGCAAAAAGGAAAGCAAACCAAGACAGGCACTGTACAGTATTGCACTTGCCTCGAGCCCATTCACATGTAGACATACATATATTTAGTTTTTTATATTTTTATATTTTTTATTGTTGCAGTTTTTATGACTGCGAGAGGCGCGCCTGCAGCTCCATTGTGCGCCACAGTGGCCATTCACCATTGTGTCTGATTTTGCGCACGTGGACTTGATGTTTGATTGATTGATTGAAAACTTTATTAACAGATTGCAGAATGGGTACAATACAGTACAGCTCAATACACACAATTGTTAAGGGGATGCAGACCAGAGAAAGACTTTCGTCTTGTTTCCACCAGGGTCCCCCATTTTCAATTCATCAGGACATATATGACATACATGACATACAGATAGTCAGTACTGCTACATCTATACATTTATGACATACCAGATTTGCAAATACAGTACTGTTTGTGATACAGAAGGAGTCAAGAAAAGGGAGTATATACATTTGACGTAGAAACTGTACATTGGAGGAGGTTGGGTGGGGGGGGTTGGGTACACTGGGATATTGACAACCATACTGGGTAAAATGTCTTCAGTGAGAGAGGACAGGCTCACCAGGAATAATTGCAATCACCGTTTTGCACTGGGCTTTTAATTGTGACGGCCTTTTACCCCCATTGACGTGGATTTGAAATTACCATCGGATTTGATTCCAGTCTCTGTCAGAAAAGTAACAAAAAATCCATTTGATGTTGGGGAGGGGGAGGGGGGATATTTTTGGCGAGCGTGTATCGTGAGCAGATGCGATGAGCAGCCCGTGCGCGTTAGGGCGCATGCCGGAGATGTGGGTGGGTGGGTGCGAGATGCCGGGGCCGTTTCAGCTTCACTCGGGTCATTTGTCTCTCCTTCTGCGTTTATTATCCAACGCTATTGGAGTTTAGTGTGAGTCAATGCGAGACGAGCGACTGCTCTCCATGAACCATTTATGTGTGACAGCTTGATTGAAAAAAGTGTTATCTATGACGCTGCAGTGCACGCTGAAAGGCTGATTCCATCCTTAGTCCTCCTCACCCTCTCTCCTATCCTCTTCTCTCCTTTCCTCTCCTCTCATATTGTTTTCTCTTCTCTCCTCTCCTCACCCTCTCGTCTCCTCTCCTATCCTCTCCTCCGCTCTCATATCCTCTTCTCTCCTCTCATCCCCTCTCCTATCCTCTTCTCTCCTCTCCTATACCATCTCCTCTCCTCACCCTCTCCTATACCATCTCCTCTCCTCACCCTCTCCTATCCTCTCCTCCACTCTCATATCCTCTTATCTCCTCTCCTCTTTTCTCATCATCTCTCCTCCTCTTCTCACCCTCTCATCTCCTCTCCTATATCTTCTCTCCTCTCCTCATATCTTCTCCTCTCCTCCGCTCCTCTCCTATCTTCTCTCCTCTCATATCTTCTCATCTCCTCTCCACTCCTCTCCTCTCATATCTTCTGCTTCTGCTTCTCACATCTTCTTATCTCCTCCCCTCTCTATGCACTCCTCTCCATGCACTCCTTTCCGCTCCTCTCCTCTCATATCTTCTGCTTCTGCTTCTCATATCTTATTCTCTCCTCTCCTCTCCCCTCCTCTCCTCTCCTCTCCTCTCCTCTCCTCTCCTCTCCTCTCCTCTCCTCTCCTCTCCTCTCCTCTCCTCTCCTCTCCTCTCCTCTCCTCTCCTCTCCATGCACTCCTCTCCTCTCCACTCCTCTCCTCTCCCCTCTCCTCTCCTCTCCTCTCCTCTCCTCTCCTCTCCTCTCCTCTCCTCTCCTCTCCTCTCCTCTCCTCTCCTCTCCTCTCCTCTCCCCTCCCCTCCTCTCCATGCACTCCTCTCCTCTCCTCTCCTCTCCCCTCCTCTCCTCTCCTCTCCCCTCCTCTCCTCTCCATGCACTCCACTCCTCTCCTCTCCCCTCTCCTCTCCTCTCCTCTCCTCTCCTCTCCTCTCCTCTCCTCTCCTCTCCTCTCCTCTCCTCTCCTCTCCTCTCCTCTCCTCTCCTCTCCCCTCCTCTCCTCTCCTCTCCCCTCCTCTCCTCTCCATGCACTCCTCTCCTCTCCACTCCTCTCCTCTCCCCCTCTCCTCTCCTCTCCTCTCCTCTCCTCTCCTCTCCTCTCCTCTCCTCTCCTCTCCTCTCCTCTCCTCTCCTCTCCCTCCTCTCCTCTCCTCTCCTCTCCCCTCCCCTCCTCTCCATGCACTCCTCTCCTCTCCTCTCCCCTCCTCTCCTCTCCTCTCCCCGCCCTCTCCTCTCCTCTCCCGCCCCTCTCCTCTCCTCTCCTCTCCTCTCCTCTCCTCTCCTCTCCTCTCCTCTCCTCTCCTCTCCTCTCCCCTCCCCTCCTCTCCTCTCCTCTCCATGCACTCCTCTCCTCTCCTCTCCCTTCCTCTCCTCTCCTCTCCTCCTCTCTTCTCCATGCACTCCTCTCCTCTCCTCTCCTCTCCTCTCCCCTCCTCTCTCCCCTCCTCTCCTCTCCTCTCCATGCACTCCTCTCCTCTCCCCTCCTATCCTCTCCCCTCCTCTCTCTCCTCTCCCCTCCTCTCTCTCCTCTCCCCTCCTATCCTCTCCCCTCCTCTCTCTCCTCTCCCCTCCTCTCTCTCCTCTCCCCTCCTATCCTCTCCTCTCCTCTCCATGCACTCCTCTCCTCTCCCCTCCTATCCTCTCCTCTCCTCTCCATGCACTCCTCTCCTCTCCCCTCCTATCCTCTCCTCTCCGCTCCTCTCCTCCTCTCTTCTCCATGCACTCCTCTCCTCTCCTCTCCATGCACTCCTCTCCCCTCCTCTCTCCTCTCCTCTCCTCTCCTCTCCTCTCCTCTCCTCCTCTCCTCTCCTCTCCTCTCCTCTCCTCTCCTCTCCTCTCCTCTCCTCTCCTCTCCTCTCTCTCCTATCCTCTCCTCTCCTCTCTTAGAGCTGCAGAGCTGCTCCTCTTTTATATGAGCTCAGCTATTCCTGTTGTATTTTGTTCCTGTTGTCTCAGATATTTACTAAATTAAAATGGCCTATCAAGTGCCTTCTGAATATTGCTTGTGATGTTGTAGTGAATTGAAAAATAAACCATCCCTCTAGTAGAATTAATTGACGAAACACACATTCATATAACAACAAACCTATAGAGCCTATATATAGTTACTTAATATCATGTGTCAAGCATCATATGTACACACACATTTGCACACACACACACACACACACACACACACACACACACACACACACACGCCGAAGAGCCACATGTAAGTGATGGTACTTCCCTCCATGCAGATCAGCCCTGGTTGTGCAGAGAAGTGGTCTGATCTATTCTGCTTCACTCTGAGTGGCTAAAACACAGGCCTTCCACTGGCCGTGCTGCTGCTAATTACACACCTCCAGCGCTGGGTGTGCTGTGCAGTCATTGTAATGAACTCACATGGATGTCAAGAACTCACAGCCTCTCAGCATGTCAGAGGAGGAGGAGGAGAAGGAAAGAGAGAGAGAGAGTGTCCCAGTGTTGGTGTGTTTGTGCACATGTGTGCTTGTGGATGTGTGTGATGCGTGCACCTGTGGGTGTTCTTGTGGATGTGTTGCATCCACTTTGTACGTATGTCTGTGTGTACACCGACTGAGGCGTCTCTCGTCTGGGACTGGGGTCCGAGCCTATATGGTGCTTAACTCATAGCGGATTATCGATCGATTGATAGGACGTGCAGCAATTGTGATAATGTATATGAATGCATGTTGTCTATTTTAAGATTATTGTCTATTTTGTACTCATTTTATGTCTGCACCTCATGCATTGCTTTTATTTTATAGATCTGCTAATTATAATTTTTTTGATCAAATCTTTTTTTATTTAAATTTTTCATGGAATATAAAACAAAATACGACAGCACATAATACAATAATAATAATAATAATAGACATGACTTCACAGGACAATAATAATAACAATAACAATAATGACAATAGAATGACGATAGAAGATTCTCTGCTCATTTAATGTAAATTCTCTGCTCATTTTATGCCTGTCTAGATTTGTGCCAATGTCATGCTCATTTTATGCCTGTGTCTATTTTATGTCCATTGTGTATACATTCCCTTTTTTTTTTGCCTTTCCTTTCCCATCCCCCAATTCTTTTTGAGTCGTTATGCCAATTCCCTTCCTGGTCGTTGCGCGCATTGCCCTACTGTCGGTCTGGGGAGGGTGTACTGTAGACTATCACATGCCTCCTCTGATATGTCGAGCCGCCAGCCGCTTCTTTTCACCTGACAGCGAGGAGTTTCACTGGGAGAACGTAAGTTAACGCACGCAGAGGTTCACGCTATCTCCCCCAGATCCCCTCCCTGCTGAACAGGCGCCCCGACCGACAAGTAGGATTATGTTCGGAACAATTATGTTCGTAGGGATGACTGACCAAGCCGGAGGTACCGCTGATGGCTGGATTCGAACCCGGAGACTCTGCTAGTCCTCTTGTGCTTAGTCCTATTGTGCTTAGTCCTCTTGTGCTTAGTCCTCTACGCTACCCAGCCGCACCACTACATTGCTGCTGTGTCTACATTGCTGCTGTGAAGCACTTTGGGCTGCAATTCTTGTATGAAAGGTGCTATACCAATAAAGTCTATTATTATTATTACATGCATGCATGTGTGTGTGTGTGTGTGTGTAATTTGTGTAATGTGTATCATGTGTGTGTGTGTGTGTGTGTGTGTGTGTGTGTGTGTGTGTGTGTGTGTGTGTGTATGTGTACTGTGACCAGTGGTGCAGTGGCAAATTGACAGTAGGTCAAACGCTCCACGCGCGTGCGCGCGCATGCACAGTTTTTTTTGGCTGCTCTCGTCCTGCAGCTGGATACTATTGCCTCACAGCGCGGCCGTCAGCGCGCGGCCCAGAGAGCGCCGCTGGCTCTGCAGCTCTGCAGCTGCATGCTTCTCCGGGAGTCCGGTTGGATAATGCCATGTAAAAAGCGATTGCGCGTACTTCAGCCTCAGTGACCGAGGTATAACGCCGTTATACCGAGTTATACCAGCACTGCACCACTGACTGTGACAGAAAGGGGAGTTGAGCTCAGCTCATTTGGGCCGTGCTGTGACCAACAGGTAGCTTAGTGTTTTTTAAAGAGGTGACATCAGTCTCAGGCAGTGAGTGTCATGCTGTCCTCCAAACCTCTTCTTTAAATACACCTTTCAGTGAGGGAGGGAGGGAGGCGAGGAGAGAGTTCTTTTGTGTGTGTGTGTGTGTGTGTGTGTGTGTGTGTGTGTGTGTGTGTGTGTGTGTGTGTGTGTGTGTGTGTGTGTGTGTGTGTGTGTGTGTGTGTGTGTGTGTCTGTGTGCATGTGTTTGTGTGCGTAGGAGTATAACCGCGGTCCCCAGAGATACACAGCTGATCATTAGCTTTAACAGCCACCTGCCTTGGGGCCCAAACCTGAGTGCTACTTACTTCATCTCACACCGAAGAAGAAGGAGAAGAATCCTGTCTGCTGCTCTGCCGCTGTGGAGCTTCAGTGTTGTCGCTATTGTTTTGTGTCGGGTAGGCCTGCCGCGATAAGCAATAAATCAATTAATCGGCGCGATAATTAAAATGAATGCAATGATTTTGACAGGGCACGATTAATTGCTATTTGCGCGTTTGTTTTAATGAGGCGGAACCAGTACCCCTTGTCAGTCACTCTCCGTGTGGGGGGCCGCTGGCCTTACTACAGAGCACAGCACGGGAGCTCCGTGGGGCGACGCCACATAGCTTAACTACATTTCTCAATAGTGTTGCTCCTTTTAACCAAGTAGCTTTCTTTGTAGTGTAACGTTAGCTATTTTTAGACCCAAGTAGTTACTCGCTACTGCCCGGAGAAACTGGACTTCTAAATAAAGATTAAAGATCTAGCGTTGACGCTATCCAATGCTAACAACATTAGCTAAATAGCTAACAAACGAAATACAACGTATAGCATAGCTACAACACAGAATAACGTTAATACAATTACATGCATCATTGTTTACAATGAACGGGTGGGGCTGGTCAAAGGACTGGACACGGGGACAAGTTAAACATGAATTAATTTATTATAACAGGTAGTTTCGAATCGTGCTGCAGTGCCTACGCACCACAGCTATTCTATTATATACGGCTTTGACGCTTCCTCCTCATCGTTGATTGCCTGTAGTAGCTGCATCTAACGTTAGTAGCTAACGTTAAAACTAACCTAAAGTTAGTTGTTCACCAACAATCTCAACATTTGTTTTATCATTAGCTCAAAAACACAGAACCGGACGAGACAAGTTGTCCGCTCAATACGTTCTGCTAGGCAGCTAGGATAATAACAACAATACTTCCGGCCGGACCGGTGGGTGGGTTTCAAAATAAAAGTCTAAAACACAGGAAAATACGTTTATTTTGTACAGCGTTTTCCTCCACAAGTACTCGAGTACATCATGTGATTAATCTATCTGGATTATTTTTGCCCATCCCTAGTTTATCCTGTGCTGAAGTCTCCATTCCAATAGAGATAGTATATATTTTGGTGTTTATTTGATTATTGTTTCACTGCCTTTTTATTTATTACGTTTCCAGTTTTTTCCTCACACTTTATTAACATTTTGGATATATTAGTAAAAAAAATAAAAACGTTAATTGAAAACTTTTGGGAAATACATTTCTCAAAAAAAAATTCTCTAACCGGTCGCAATAATATCGCTTATCGCGATATTTTCAGGGGCAATTAATCGCCCAGCAAAATGTGTTATCGTGGCAGGCCTAGTGTCGGGTCGAATGTGGCATATCTGGCAACTACGGCATCGTGGCAAAATCAGCATTGTGTATTTTTGCCTCTAAGGCTGGTCAGCCCCTATAAGTTGGCCGTAGGGACACACACACACACAGCGGAGCGGAGCTAAGTTAACAATATACTCGTTATCACCATACATAACGCTTATATTGAAACATTTTGACATTAGGGCCGTTCTTTCAACCTAAAAGTGCACTTTCTTCAACCTCGAACCTAAATTCCTTAGCGACCCGTGTTGCCAAAGTAAACAAATCAGCGCGCACATTCGAGACACACAGATATGAAACGAGTCATATGGAACAAATAACATATAACGGAGGCTGAAATTAGAGCAATGTGAGTCACAAACTCACGACAGTAGTACACAACTACACATACAGACGCACAAAATTGATTCTGCATTGATTAAGTGATAATCAAAACCCAGCTTAAGCCATTAAACCCATGTAGTGAATCGCGAAGCCAATACGCACACACACAGTCGAACTGGAGCGGTTTACCAAACATACACTCCCAGCATTCATATCTCGTATGTTCATCTTCCAATCGCTTAACCATAACATAACTTACTTATCAGCACCCAAACAACGTGTCCCAGAGGCGTGTAGTATTTTACCAACAAACTTGCATTTTTCCGCGATCTGATTGGCCACTGACGTTTCTGGTCATGTGACATCTGCGCCAATCGTGTGACGCCTGTTTCTATCACTGGTTAAGCTTAGGCACTCTTTCGAAGTTGGTTAAGGTTAGAGTTTGTCTTAGAGCAGGGCGATAGAACACCAGCCCTGATTCCAAACTCTAACCATAACCAACTTCGAAAGAGTCGTCTAAGCTTAACCAGTGATAGAACTAGGCGTTAGGTAGTTTGTAGGCTGTTAGAGGCGGAAATAGGCGCAGAAACAGGCGTCACGCAATTGGCGCAGATGTCACATGACCAGAAACGTCAGTGGCCAATCAGATCGCGGAAAAATGCAAGTTTGTTGGTAAAAAACTAGACGCGTCCCAGAGTCCACATTCATGCACGAATCCATTTCAAAACGTTAGAAAAACGATCCGTTTCCCGATTCCGCAATCATCCAATGTCTGGAAGTTAGTGGACCCATGGTCCATCCATTCGACCTTAATAAAAGGACTGCCATAGGTCCATAACCGCATTCTATAGAAGAATAAGTCTTTATTTGTTGTGCAGATTAACACACATGCGAGATGGGCGACCGACGGGAACACGCGCGTGGCTCTGCTGAGCTCCGACTGAGAGAGGGAAAGACAGACTGCCCTGCCCTCTGCTGGCGCGTGCTGTGCACTACAAGCAACACCGTCCCTGTTATATAACTCTCTGTGTCAGTGTAATAGAAGGAAACACATCTGTGATTTGGTGCACAGTCTGTGACGTCACGGTATTGAATATCATACTGACGGGATTTCGAAATACCCTGGTATACCGTAATACCGTCATACCGCCGAAGCCTATTTGACGAAACAATCTTATACTGACCCTTAGCTGCCAGAGTTGTACCCTTCCTTTCCTGCCGACTTGTTGAACGTAACTCGTGAGTCACTTTGGATATAACAGCGTCGGCTAAATGGCTCTAAATATAAATGTGAATTCATTTGACACAAGCTATCATTAGGTGATTCAGCGTTTCCTGAGAGGTTGCTGTTAACCCTTTCACTGCCACACGACAGAAGGTTAACCCTTTACTATCACACAACCAACGGTCGCCGTCGGTTGTGTGATAGTAAAGGGTTAACCTTTTGTGTATTGTCGCAGTGAAAGGGTTAACCGTTTTGTTAGTGTGCGGCAGTGAAAGGGTTAAAAATCACAAATAACCGGGCGATGAAGGCCTGTGAAAATGGAGATGATGAAGACTCTCCTCAAGATTCAAGACTCCTCAAGTCATTCTGAACCCCTATAGCTGTCACCTGTCAATAATCCATTAAAAAACGACTGCCTTGATGCTTCGAAAACATTTATTCAATCAATTATTTCAATTAAGATTGTTAGAGATATTTCTAAACTGACCCAGTTAAAGTTCACGCTTTAGCTCGACTCGGTGTGCATTCATGGGGAAAATTAAAGGTAAAAAAAAAAGAAGAATGATTGACTACAATAATCAATACAATAATCATTGGATGAATCGATTACTTAAATGATCGTTAGTAGCAGCTCTAGTTGAAACCAAATCGGACAAGGAATGCTAAACGCATAATGACTCTTCCAAACGCTTGCAAATGCTATAGGTGAATACAGTTACAGATAGACACACGCGTAAACACGAGAGATAACAACGCCTTTCATGTGGGTGTAAAAAAAAGATCCAACAACTTTCCAAAACTTCTGTTTACTTTGAAGCCTGGAACACACTGGTTACCTCGGCAGTTCCTGTGCCCTGTACCGCTGCCCTCTCCACCTCTACACCTGTACCGATGCCCTCTCCACCTCTCCTGTGCCCTGTACCGATGCCCTCTCCACCTCTACACCTGTACCGATGCCCTCTCCACCTCTACACCCTGTACCGATGCCCTCTCCTCCTCTACACCTGTACCGATGCCCTCTCCACCTCTCCTGTGCCCAGTACCGATGCCCTCTCCACCTCTACACCTGTACCGATGCCCTCTCCACCTCTCCTGTGCCCAGTACCGATGCCCTCTCCACCTGTACCGATGCCCTCTCCACCTCTACACCTGTACCGATGCCCTCTCCACCTCTCCTGTGCCCAGTACCGATGCCCTCTCCACCTCTACACCTGTACCGATGCCCTCTCCACCTCTACACCCTGTACCGATGCCCTCTCCACCTCTCCACCCTGTACCGATGCCCTCTCCACCTCTCCTGTTCCCTGTACCGATGCCCTCTCCACCTCTCCACCTGTACCGATGCCCTCTCCACCTCTCCACCTGAATAATGCAGCTCATTCCTTCATTTCTTTGCAGACAAAAGCACCACTATTAATAAATCATTGCCCCCTGCTGCTGCGTCTGACCCAGCAGCCCCTCTTCCGGACCCTCTTCTCCCCATCCCTCTTGATCCTGTCCTCTGCTCCTACCTCATGGCCTCTTCACCTCCTCCCTGTCCTCTGCTCCTACCTCATGGCCTCTTCACCTCCTCCCTGTCCTCTGCTCCTACCTCATGACCTCTTCACCTCCTCCCTGTCCTCTGCTCCTACCTCACCACCTCTTCACCTCCTCCTGTCCTCTGCTCCTACCTCATGACCTCTTCACCTCCTCCCTGTCCTCTGCTCCTACCTCACCACCTCTTCACCTCCTCCCTGTCCTCTGTTCCTACCTCATGACCTCTTCACCACCTCCCTGTCCTCTGCTCCTACCTCACCACCTCTTCACCTCCTCCCTGTCCTCTGCTCCTACCTCACCACCTCTTCACCTCCTCCCTGTCCTCTGCTCCTACCTCACCACCTCTTCACCTCCTCCCTGTCCTCTGTTCCTACCTCATGACCTCTTCACCACCTCCCTGTCCTCTGCTCCTACCTCACCACCTCTTCACCTCCTCCTGTCCTCTGTTCCTACCTCATGACCTCTTCACCTCCTCCTGTCCTCTGCTCCTACCTCACCACCTCTTCACCTCCTCCTGTCCTCTGCTCCTACCTCACAACCTCTTCACCTCCTCCTGTCCTCTGCTCCTACCTCACCACCTCTTCACCTCCTCCCTGTCCTCTGTTCCTACCTCATGACCTCTTCACCACCTCCCTGTCCTCTGCTCCTACCTCATGACCTCTTCACCTCCTCCTGTCCTCTGCTCCTACCTCACCACCTCTTCACCTCCTCCTGTCCTCTGCTCCTACCTCATGACCTCTTCACCTCCTCCTGTCCCCTGCTCCTACCTCACCACCTCTTCACCTCCTCCTGTCCTCTGCTCCTACCTCACCACCTCTTCACCTCCTCCCTGTCCTCTGCTCCTACCTCATGACCTCTTCACCTCCTCCTGTCCTCTGCTCCTACCTCACCACCTCTTCACCTCCTCCCTGTCCTCTGCTCCTACCTCATGGCCTCTTCACCTCCTCCCTGTCCTCTGCTCCTACCTCATGACCTCTTCACCTCCTCCTGTCCTCTGCTCCTACCTCACCACCTCTTCACCTCCTCCTGTCCCCTGCTCCTACCTCATGGCCTCTTCACCTCCTCCCTGTCCTCTGCTCCTACCTCATGGCCTCTTCACCTCCTCCCTGTCCTCTGCTCCTACCTCATGACCTCTTCACCTCCTCCCTGTCCTCTGCTCCTACCTCACCACCTCTTCACCTCCTCTTGTCCTCTGCTCCTACCTCATGACCTCTTCACCTCCTCCCTGTCCTCTGCTCCTACCTCACCACCTCTTCACCTCCTCCCTGTCCTCTGCTCCTACCTCACCACCTCTTCACCTCCTCCCTGTCCTCTGCTCCTACCTCACCACCTCTTCACCTCCTCCCTGTCCTCTGTTCCTACCTCATGACCTCTTCACCACCTCCCTGTCCTCTGCTCCTACCTCACCACCTCTTCACCTCCTCCTGTCCTCTGTTCCTACCTCATGACCTCTTCACCTCCTCCTGTCCTCTGCTCCTACCTCACCACCTCTTCACCTCCTCCTGTCCTCTGCTCCTACCTCACCACCTCTTCACCTCCTCCTGTCCTCTGCTCCTACCTCACCACCTCTTCACCTCCTCCCTGTCCTCTGCTCCTACCTCATGACCTCTTCACCTCCTCCTGTCCTCTGCTCCTACCTCACCACCTCTTCACCTCCTCCTGTCCTCTGCTCCTACCTCATGACCTCTTCACCTCCTCCTGTCCCCTGCTCCTACCTCACCACCTCTTCACCTCCTCCTGTCCTCTGCTCCTACCTCACCACCTCTTCACCTCCTCCCTGTCCTCTGCTCCTACCTCATGACCTCTTCACCTCCTCCTGTCCTCTGCTCCTACCTCACCACCTCTTCACCTCCTCCCTGTCCTCTGCTCCTACCTCACCACCTCTTCACCTCCTCCTGTCCCCTGCTCCTACCTCATGACCTCTTCACCTCCTCCCTGTCCTCTGCTCCTACCTCATGACCTCTTCACCTCCTCCCTGTCCTCTGCTGCTACCTCCCCACCTCTTCGCCTCCTCCCTGTCCTCTGCTCCTACCTCATGACCTCTTCACCTCCTCCCTGTCCTCTGCTCCTACCTCATGACCTCTTCACCTCCTCCCTGTCCTCTGCTCCTACCTCATGACCTCTTCACCTCCTCCCTGTCCTCTGCTGCTACCTCCCCACCTCTTCACCTCATCCCTGTCCTCTGCTCCTACCTCACCACCTCTTCACCTCCTCCCTGTCCTCTGTTCCTACCTCACCACCTCTTCACCTCCTCCCTGTCCTCTGCTCCTACCTCACCACCTCTTCACCTCCTCCCTGTCCTCTGCTCCTACCTCATGACCTCTTCACCTCCTCCCTGTCCTCTGCTCCTACCTCACCACCTCTTCACCTCCTCCTGTCCTCTGATCCTACCTCACCACCTCTTCACCTCCTCCTGTCCTCTGCTCCTACCTCACCACCTCTTCACCTCCTCCTGTCCTCTGCTCCTACCTCACCACCTCTTCACCTCCTCCCTGTCCTCTGTTCCTACCTCATGACCTCTTCACCTCCTCCTGTCCTCTGCTCCTACCTCATGACATCTTCACCTCCTCCTGTCCTCTGCTCCTACCTCATGACCTCTTCACCTCCTCCTGTCCTCTGCTCCTACCTCACCACCTCTTCACCTCCTCCCTGTCCTCTGCTCCTACCTCACCACCTCTTCACCTCCTCCCTGTCCTCTGCTCCTACCTCACCACCTCTTCACCTCCTCCTGTCCTCTGCTCCTACCTCACCACCTCTTCACCTCCTCCCTGTCCTCTGCTCCTACCTCACCACCTATTCACCTCCTCCCTGTCCTCTGCTCCTACCTCATGACCTCTTCACCTCCTCCTGTCCTCTGCTCCTACCTCACCACCTCTTCACCTCCTCCCTGTCCTCTGCTCCTACCTCACCACCTCTTCACCTCCTCCCTGTCCTCTGCTCCTACCTCATGACCTCTTCACCTCCTCCTGTCCTCTGCTCCTACCTCACCACCTCTTCACCTCCTCCTGTCCTCTGCTCCTACCTCATGACCTCTTCACCTCCTCCCTGTCCTCTGCTCCTACCTCACCACCTCTTCACCTCCTCCCTGTCCTCTGCTCCTACCTCACCACCTCTTCACCTCCTCCTGTCCTCTGCTCCTACCTCACCACCTCTTCACCTCCTCCTGTCCTCTGCTCCTACCTCACCACCTCTTCACCTCCTCCCTGTCCTCTGCTCCTACCTCATGACCTCTTCACCTCCTCCCGTCCTCTGCTCCTACCTCATGACCTCTTCACCTCCTCCTGTCCTCTGCTCCTACCTCATGACCTCTTCACCTCCTCCTGTCCTCTGTTCCTACCTCATGACCTCTTCACCTCCTCCTGTCCTCTGCTCCTACCTCATGACCTCTTCACCTACTCCTGTCCTCTGCTCCTACCTCATGACCTCTTCACCTCCTCCTGTCCTCTGCTCCTACCTCACCACCTCTTCACCTCCTCCCTGTCCTCTGCTCCTACCTCACCACCTCTTCACCTCCTCCTGTCCTCTGCTCCTACCTCACCACCTCTTCACCTCCTCCCTGTCCTCTGCTCCTACCTCATGACCTCTTCACCTCCTCCCTGTCCTCTGCTCCTACCTCACCACCTCTTCACCTCCTCCTGTCCTCTGCTCCTACCTCACCATCTCTTCACCTCCTCCCTGTCCTCTGCTCCTACCTCACCACCTCTTCACCTCCTCCTGTCCTCTGCTCCTACCTCACCACCTCTTCACCTCCTCCCTGTCATCTGCTCCTACCTCACCACCTCTTCACCTCCCTGTCCTCTGCTCCTACCTCACCACCTCTTCACCTCCTCCCTGTCCTCTGTTCCTACCTCATGACCTCTTCACCTCCTCCTGTACTCTGCTCCTACCTCACCACCTCTTCACCTCCTCCTGTCCTCTGCTCCTACCTCATGACCTCTTCACCTACTCCTGTCCTCTGCTCCTACCTCATGACCTCTTCACCTACTCCCTGTCCTCTGCTCCTACCTCATGACCTCTTCACCTCCTCCCTGTCCTCTGCTCCTACCTCACCACCTCTTCACCTCCTCCTGTCCTCTGCTCCTACCTCACCACCTCTTCACCTCCTCCCTGTCCTCTGCTCCTACCTCACCACCTCTTCACCTCCTCCCTGTCCTCTGCTCCTACCTCACCACCTCTTCACCTCCCTGTCCTCTGCTCCTACCTCACCACCTCTTCACCTCCTCCCTGTCCTCTGCTCCTACCTCACCACCTCTTCACCTCCTCCTGTCCTCTGCTCCTACCTCACCACCTCTTCACCTCCTCCCTGTCCTCTGTTCCTACCTCATGACCTCTTCACCACCTCCCTGTCCTCTGGTCCTACCTCATGACCTCTTCACCTCCTCCTGTCCTCTGCTCCTACCTCACCACCTCTTCACCTCCTCCTGTCCTCTGCTCCTACCTCATGACCTCTTCACCTCCTCCTGTCCCCTGCTCCTACCTCACCACCTCTTCACCTCCTCCTGTCCTCTGCTCCTACCTCACCACCTCTTCACCTCCTCCCTGTCCTCTGCTCCTACCTCATGACCTCTTCACCTCCTCCTGTCCTCTGCTCCTACCTCACCACCTCTTCACCTCCTCCCTGTCCTCTGCTCCTACCTCACCACCTCTTCACCTCCTCCTGTCCCCTGCTCCTACCTCATGGCCTCTTCACCTCCTCCCTGTCCTCTGCTCCTACCTCATGGCCTCTTCACCTCCTCCCTGTCCTCTGCTCCTACCTCATGACCTCTTCACCTCCTCCCTGTCCTCTGCTCCTACCTCACCACCTCTTCACCTCCTCTTGTCCTCTGCTCCTACCTCATGACCTCTTCACCTCCTCCCTGTCCTCTGCTCCTACCTCACCACCTCTTCACCTCCTCCCTGTCCTCTGTTCCTACCTCATGACCTCTTCACCACCTCCCTGTCCTCTGCTCCTACCTCACCACCTCTTCACCTCCTCCCTGTCCTCTGCTCCTACCTCACCACCTCTTCACCTCCTCCCTGTCCTCTGCTCCTACCTCACCACCTCTTCACCTCCTCCCTGTCCTCTGTTCCTACCTCATGACCTCTTCACCACCTCCCTGTCCTCTGCTCCTACCTCACCACCTCTTCACCTCCTCCTGTCCTCTGTTCCTACCTCATGACCTCTTCACCTCCTCCTGTCCTCTGCTCCTACCTCACCACCTCTTCACCTCCTCCTGTCCTCTGCTCCTACCTCACCACCTCTTCACCTCCTCCTGTCCTCTGCTCCTACCTCACCACCTCTTCACCTCCTCCCTGTCCTCTGCTCCTACCTCATGACCTCTTCACCTCCTCCTGTCCTCTGCTCCTACCTCACCACCTCTTCACCTCCCTGTCCTCTGCTCCTACCTCACCACCTCTTCACCTCCTCCCTGTCCTCTGCTCCTACCTCATGACCTCTTCACCTCCTCCTGTCCTCTGCTCCTACCTCATGACCTCTTCACCTCCTCCCTGTCCTCTGCTCCTACCTCACCACCTCTTCACCTCCTCCTGTCCTCTGCTCCTACCTCACCACCTCTTCACCTCCTCCCTGTCCTCTGCTCCTACCTCACCACCTCTTCACCTCCTCCCTGTCCTCTGCTCCTACCTCACCACCTCTTCACCTCCTCCCTGTCCTCTGTTCCTACCTCATGACCTCTTCACCTCCTCCTGTACTCTGCTCCTACCTCACCACCTCTTCACCTCCTCCTGTCCTCTGCTCCTACCTCACCACCTCTTCACCTCCTCCCTGTCCTCTGTTCCTACCTCATGACCTCTTCACCTCCTCCTGTACTCTGCTCCTACCTCACCACCTCTTCACCTCCTCCTGTCCTCTGCTCCTACCTCATGACCTCTTCACCTACTCCTGTCCTCTGCTCCTACCTCATGACCTCTTCACCTCCTCTCTGTCCTCTGCTCCTACCTCACCACCTCTTCACCTCCTCCTGTCCTCTGCTCCTACCTCACCACCTCTTCACCTCCTCCCTGTCCTCTGCTCCTACCTCACCACCTCTTCACCTCCTCCCTGTCCTCTGCTCCTACCTCACCACCTCTTCACCTCCCTGTCCTCTGCTCCTACCTCACCACCTCTTCACCTCCTCCCTGTCCTCTGTTCCTACCTCATGACCTCTTCACCTCCTCCTGTACTCTGCTCCTACCTCACCACCTCTTCACCTCCTCCTGTCCTCTGCTCCTACCTCATGACCTCTTCACCTCCTCCCTGTCCTCTGCTCCTACCTCATGACCTCTTCACCTCCTCCCTGTCCTCTGCTCCTACCTCACCACCTCTTCACCTCCTCCCTGTCCTCTGCTCCTACCTCACCACCTCTTCACCTCCTCCCTGTCCTCTGCTCCTACCTCACCACCTCTTCACCTCCTCCCTGTCCTCTGCTCCTACCTCACCACCTCTTCACCTCCTCCCTGTCCTCTGCTCCTACCTCATGACCTCTTCACCTCCTCCCTGTCCTCTGCTCCTACCTCATGACCTCTTCACCTCCCTGTCCTCTGCTCCTACCTCACCACCTCTTCACCTCCTCCCTGTCCTCTGTTCCTACCTCATTAACCTCTTCACCTCCTCCCTGTCCTCTGCTCCTACTTCATGACCTCTTCACCTCCCTGTCCTCTGCTCCTACCTCACCACCTCTTCACCTCCTCCCTGTCCTCTGTTCCTACCTCATTAACCTCTTCACCTCCTCCCTGTCCTCTGCTCCTACTTCATGACCTCTTCACCTCCTCCCTGTCCTCTGCTCCTACCTCATGACCTCTTCACCTCCTCCCTGTCCTCTGCTCCTACCTCACCACCTCTTCACCTCCTCCTGTCCTCTGCTCCTACCTCACCACCTCTTCACCTCCTCCTGTCCTCTGCTCCTACCTCACCACCTCTTCACCTCCTTACTGTCCTCTGCTCCTACCTCACCACCTCTTCACCTCCTCCCTGTCCTCTGCTCCTACCTCACCACCTCTTCACCTCCTCCCTGTCCTCTGCTCCTACCTCACCACCTCTTCACCTCCTCCCTGTCCTCTGCTCCTACCTCATGACCTCTTCACCTCCTCCCTGTCCTCTGCTCCTACCTCATGACCTCTTCACCTCCTCCCTGTCCTCTGTTCCTACCTCATGACCTCTTCACCTCCTCCCTGTCCTCTGCTCCTACCTCATGACCTCTTCACCTCCTCCTGTACTCTGCTCCTACCTCATGACCTCTTCACCTCCTCCTGTCCTCTGCTCCTACCTCACCACCTCTTCACCTCCTCCTGTCCTCTGCTCCTACCTCACCACCTCTTCACCTCCTCCCTGTCCTCTGTTCCTACCTCATTAACCTCTTCACCTCCTCCTGTCCTCTGCTCCTACCTCATGACCTCTTCACCTCCTCCTGTACTCTGCTCCTACCTCATGACCTCTTCACCTCCTGTCCTCTGCTCCTACCTCATGACCTCTTCACCTCCTCCTGTCCTCTGCTCCTACCTCACCACCTCTTCACCTCCTCCCTGTCCTCTGTTCCTACCTCATTAACCTCTTCACCTCCTCCTGTCCTCTGCTCCTACCTCATGACCTCTTCACCTCCTCCTGTCCTCTGCTCCTACCTCACCACCTCTTCACCTCCTCCCTGTCCTCTGTTCCTACCTCATTAACCTCTTCACCTCCTCCTGTCCTCTGCTCCTACCTCATGACCTCTTCACCTCCTCCTGTCCTCTGCTCCTACCTCATGACCTCTTCACCTCCTCCCTGTCCTCTGCTCCTACCTCACCACCTCTTCACCTCCTCCCTGTCCTCTGCTCCTACCTCATGACCTCTTCACCTCCTCCTGTCCTCTGCTCCTACCTCACCACCTCTTCACCTCCTCCCTGTCCTCTGCTCCTACCTCATGACCTCTTCACCTCCTCCTGTCCTCTGCTCCTACCTCATGACCTCTTCACCTCCTCCTGTCCTCTGCTCCTACCTCACCACCTCTTCACCTCCTCATGTCCTCTGCTCCTACCTCTTGACCTCTTCACCTCCTCCCTGTCCTCTGCTCCTACCTCACCACCTCTTCACCTCCTCCCTGTCCTCTGCTCCTACCTCATGACCTCTTCACCTCCTCCCTGTCCTCTGCTCCTACCTCATGACCTCTTCACCTCCTCCTGTCCTCTGCTCCTACCTCACCACCTCTTCACCTCCTCCTGTCCTCTGCTCCTACCTCACCACCTCTTCACCTCCTCCTGTCCTCTGCTCCTACCTCATGGTCTCTTCACCTCCTCCCTGTCCTATGCTCCTACCTCACCACCTCTTCACCTCCTCCTGTCCTCTGCTCCTACCTCATGGTCTCTTCACCTCCTCCCTGTCCTCTGCTCCTACCTCACCACCTCTTCACCTCCTCCTGTCCTCTGCTCCTACCTCACCACCTCTTCACCTCCTCATGTCCTCTGCTCCTACCTCATGACCTCTTCACCTCCTCCTGTCCTCTGCTCCTACCTCTTGACCTCTTCACCTCCTCCCTGTCCTCTGCTCCTACCTCACCACCTCTTCACCTCCTCCCTGTCCTCTGCTCCTACCTCATGACCTCTTCACCTCCTCCCTGTCCTCTGCTCCTACCTCATGACCTCTTCACCTCCTCCTGTCCTCTGCTCCTACCTCACCACCTCTTCACCTCCTCCTGTCCTCTGCTCCTACCTCATGACCTCTTCACCTCCTCCCTGTCCTCTGCTCCTACCTCATGACCTCTTCACCTCCTCCCTGTCCTCTGCTCCTACCTCATGACCTCTTCAACTCCTCCCTGTCCTCTGCTCCTACCTCACCACCTCTTCACCTCCTCCCTGTCCTCTGTTCCTACCTCATGACCTCTTCACCTCCTCCTGTCCTCTGCTCCTACCTCATGACCTCTTCAACTCCTCCCTGTCCTCTGTTCCTACCTCACCACCTCTTCACCTCCTCCTGTCCTCTGCTCCTACCTCACCACCTCTTCACCTCCTCCCTGTCCTCTGCTCCTACCTCATGACCTCTTCACCTCCTCCCTGTCCTCTGCTCCTACCTCATGACCTCTTCACCTCCTCCTGTCCTCTGCTCCTACCTCATGACCTCTTCACCTCCTGTCCTCTGCTCCTACCTCATGACCTCTTCACCTCCTCCTGTCCTCTGCTCCTACCTCACCACCTCTTCACCTCCTCCCTGTCCTCTGCTCCTACCTCATGACCTCTTCACCTCCTCCCTGTCCTCTGCTCCTACCTCACCACCTCTTCACCTCCTCCTGTCCTCTGCTCCTACCTCATGACCTCTTCACCTCCTCCCTGTCTTCTGCTCCTACCTCACCACCTCTTCACCTCCTCCTGTCCTCTGCTCCTACCTCATGACCTCTTCACCTCCTCCCTGTCTTCTGCTCCTACCTCACCACCTCTTCACCTCCTCCTGTCCTCTGCTCCTACCTCATCAACCTCTTCAGTTCCTCACTGTCTCGTGGAATTGTCTGCGCAGGTGATTGGTTGATTGATTGATTGAAAATTGTATTAACAGATTGCAGAATGGGTACAATACAGTACGGCTCAATACACACAATTGTTAAGGGGATGCAGACCAGAGAAAGACTTTCATCTTGTTTACATCAGGGTCCCCCATTTTCAATTCATCATGAATTGTAAGTAAGGGTGCAATTAGCACCGTGCAATCCATTCTTTGTGGATCCTGCCCCTGGTCTTGATCCATCCTGCCTTAACCGCTACCAGTCAAATCTCCAATCTCCCCTTCCCTTCAGAAACCCTGGAGCGCCTCATCGCCACACGACTCCAAACCCACCTGCACAATAGCCTATTCGACCTCCTCCTCTCTCCACTCAGCGCAGCACAGAAATCGCACTCCTCAAAGTTCTCAAGGTTCAATACCGGCGTTCACACAGCCTGGCTCACTAGACTGGAAGACCTCGGTATTGAAGGCACCGCACTCCAGCTAGCTCTGGTTCTACCTCTCCAACAGATGCTCGCTACAAACTCTTATGTCACATCCACAGTCACACAAGGTCAGGTCAGTCACACAAAGAAAAAGAAGAAAAACATTTCTTTTGGAAGTTTCTCTTGATTCACTTCATTCAAAAACCCTGCACCCACCACTGATGAACTGAAGTCTACACCTCATTTCCTATTTTCTTCATGTAGGCCTAGTTATTTATTTTGTTATTTATTATTTAATAAGTATTGGTTAAATGTCAGTCCTTGTCTGATATACATTTGGGGGGGGGGGGGGGTGCGAGGTAGAGTGTCTGGTAAATCGGAGGTTCCCGGTTTGATTCCCGCTCCTCCCGGGCAGCGCGTCGAAGTGTCCCTGAGCAAGACACTTAACCCCGAACTGTTCCGATGAGCAGGTTTGCACCTTGCACGGTTGCTTCCGCCATCGGTGTGTGAATGGGTAAAATGTGAGGAACAAATTGTAAAGCTCTTTGGATAAAACCACTATATAAATGCAGCATTTGCCATTGATGGTAACCACTGTCCCCCCTTCTTCCCAGGTATGCAACTTTGGCATGAACCTTGGTCCCACCCTCTCCCCCGAGCCCCATATCCGTCAAATTGTCAAAACCTCTTTCTACCACTTTTGCAATTATTGCAAAGATC